>NW_019168514.1:0-322221 GCF_000001635.26 Mus musculus | reverse complement strand
CCCCCCCGGAGTTAAAAATTCTTTCTTTGGGACCCCCCCCCCCCCCCCCCCCTAAAAGCCCCCCCCCCCCCCCCCCCCCCGTTGATTTTTCACTCCTGTAAAATTCAATTTTTAGTTTCAGGTGCCATGCAGAAGGACTAAGACTCAGCACCCGTTTGATACAAAAACAAGTTCATGCTCACTAGAGTGTTCGTGGGAAAAGTGAATCCCAGTTCACACAAGACACAATGGCTGAGCATGGGGCTCACATCACAACTGCTTCAGTGGCGGACGACCAGCCATCCATCTTTGAGGTGGTAGCACAGGACAGTTTAATGACAGCAGTGAGACCCGCTCTTCAGCATGTGGTCAAGGTAAGGTATTACTTCTCTGAATCGTTTCAGGGACGACTGGATAAAACTCCAAACATTTTACTAGTAACCCTAAGTTTGCAATGATCGCCATGTGTCATTTGTATCCAGGACTTAATGGGCATCCATTCAAAGAGCTCTGTACTCCATTCCTATGACCTCAGGAACTCAGACTATACCCCAAAAGCCAATTACTTAAGCCAGGTGTATTGAATTTAAAAGGAAAAGGCTGATGTGAATACAAACTGAAGACTGTAATAAAATGTTTTTGCATCAGGTTCTTGCAGAATCAAATCCTGCGCACTATGGCTTCCTCTGGCGGTGGTTTGATGAAATCTTCACTCTGCTAGACTTCCTGCTCCAGCAGCATTATCTTTCTAGAACTAGTGCCTCATTTTCTGAACACTTTTATGGCTTAAAGCGGATTGTGGCAGGGAGCTCGCCGCATCTTCAGAGACCGGCCAGTGCTGGTCTTCCCAAGGAACACCTCTGGAAATCTGCCATGTTCCTTGTCCTTCTTCCCTATCTGAAAGTGAAGCTAGAGAAGCTGGCTTCTAGCTTGAGAGAAGAAGACGAATACTCTATTCACCCCCCTTCTTCTCGCTGGAAACGATTCTACAGAGCCTTTCTGGCGGCCTACCCTTTTGTTAACATGGCCTGGGAAGGCTGGTTTCTTACACAACAACTGCGTTACATCTTGGGGAAAGCTGAGCATCACTCTCCCCTGCTGAAACTGGCTGGAGTTCGGCTAGCTCGACTGACAGCTCAGGACATGCAAGCTATCAAACAGAGACTGGTTGAAGCCAGTGCAATGCAGGAGCCCGTCAGAAGGTAAGGCCATTCCTAAAACCCCTTTATTAACAAAATTTGAAAATTTGTACCAATCATCCGGTCTACCCTAGCTATTAAATCACAGAAGTTATTCCTCACATCCATAAAGCATGGGCCACCATCCTGGTGACCTCTCTCATAATAGGCACACCTTTGTGCATGCTTGGTGTATGTAAGAGCCCCATGCGTGGTATTTGCTTTGTGTTATCTTATGCCTCATCACAACCTGAATTAAATGCAGTGGCTTCATTAACAGTTGAGGGAACCACTAGCCAGAAGATAGCAGAGCAAAGATTCAAGGCAAAGCGATATAATGAATTCTAAAGACTTCTTACCAAGGATGCAACATTACCTTTGTGGAGTGTTAATTCTCTCACAAGTTCAACATGCATGCATCCCAGTGTTGATAAGTTACTTTTTAGGTAAACTGCTTCTTCTGGATGGATTATCTATCTTCCATTTAAAAATTCTCCAAAGTTAAGTATCTGATGCCTTTCTCAAATCAAAACCTAAGTTTCTGTTGTTAAAAACAGCTTGGGGGCCGGGCAGTGGTGGCACACGCCTTTAATCCCAGCACTTGGGAGGCAGAGGCAGGCGGATTTCTGAGTTCCAGACCAGCCTGGTCTACAAAGTGAGTTCCAGGACGGCCAGGGCTACACACAGAAACCCTGTCTCGAAAAACAAAAACAAACAAACAAAGAAGTTTGGGGTACAGCAGGAGAAATGGCACCGTGGTTATGTAAATGGCATGCACTGCTCTTCCAGAGGAACAGAGATCAATCCCAGAACCCATATGTAGCAGTTTACAACTGCCTATAACTTTAGGTCACCTGGCCCAAACGGCACCTGCATGCATGTGGTGTGTGTACAAACAAGCAGACACAAACATAAATCTTTTAAAAACCAGAACACCAGAGTTTAGATATACACTGGCTTTCAACAGACCCTCCAGCACATCAAGTGTGGAACTGCACCTATAGAAATTACTCTGTGACCACATACAAATAAACTCTTTTCTTTGCCTCTTGCTCTCCTTTCCCAACAGCGTTGGTGAGAAGATAAAGTCAGCTCTGAAGAAAGCTGTGGGAGGTGTTGCCTTATCCCTCTCGACTGGCCTCTCTGTGGGTGTATTCTTCCTGCAGTTTCTTGACTGGTGGTACTCTTCTGAGAACCAAGAAGCCATCAAATCACTGACTGCCCTGCCCACTCCACCACCACCTGTACACCTAGACTACAACTCTGATTCTCCCCTCTTACCCAAAATGAAAACAGTGTGCCCACTCTGTCGTAAAACTCGAGTGAATGATACGGTTCTTGCCACCTCTGGCTATGTATTCTGTTACCGCTGTGTGTTTAATTATGTGAGGAGTCACCAAGCCTGTCCCATTACAGGGTATCCAACAGAAGTCCAGCATCTAATTAAACTCTACTCTCCAGAGAACTGAAAGAGCTTAGTGCATTATCTCACCGCTCAAGTTCTATACTCTAAGGCCATGAGACGGTTTTAGTATGGCAGACAACAGTGATACTTCCCTGATTCATAACTACATTAACTTTAAGTAGTTACATGGGTTTCTTTAAAAGGATATATCCATTCGATCCTAACCTTTTGGTTTGCTCTCTACCAAGCTGGTTAAGCAGGAGAATCAGGATTATCGGTGGTGTGAGAGCCAATGTGGAGGTGAGTTATAAAAGACCACCTCACTTAAGAGTAAGGTTTTAAGTTGGATGTGGTAGTATAGTATCAACACTCTGGAGATGGAGGCAGGATTTTGAGTTCAAGGCCACCATAGGGAGACTGTCAAAAGTAAAATGAAAGTGAGAGACTGATTAAGAGGGATAAAATATCACAGGAAACCTCAGGTTAGACCTTATAAAGCAAGTGGTTTGGGAAGCAGGCCTTCTCTTTAGAAAACATTACTTTTGAATTAGAGGCTTTATCAGACATGGGCTTTCTCTTTATAGAAATGCTTTAGAGAAAAGCCCCTTCCATCTATCATGACTTACTAACATCTACCACAGTTTATCAGCATTTGAAGATTTCCTTGATGATCCATACTTGTCTTGGGATAGGGTTTGTTTATAGGGAGGAGTCTGGAAATTTCAGTATGAATGAAAACTAGCAGGCAATGGTGAGATGCAGTAAAATCCTTATCTAATGTTTACCTGATGCCTACCTAGTGAAGAGTTAATGAAGGGCAGAAGCCTTCTGCTTGCTCTCATGAGTTTGCTCAACTGGCAGTTTGCTCAGTTGATATGAATCATGCTAGGTATTATGAAAGTTTCTATGAAACATTTAAGTCAATTTTAACAATACATGATTCTGGGAAAGAATTGTTCTGTGCTGTCATGATTATGCGGAAACCCAAAAGATTACTTCAGGGGTTTAAATAAATTTCCGTTCAGATCACCATTGACTTCTTGAAGTTTTTCTGTATCTATTAAAGTTTTGCTTTTTAAAAAGACAAATTCAATAATTAGAACAAAAATCCTGTTCTAACAGCACAGATACCACCTTGTATGAAATAACATTTGCCAGAAACAAAAGTTTAGTTGCTTGTTTAGGAAGATTTATGACATTGGATGGACAAGCTGGTGAAGAAACAGCTTCTGAAAAATCATTAATGCAAGCCAGATGAAAATAATTTCCAAGTGCCTACTGTGATTCATGCTGGCAATTGAGCGCATAATCGCTGGTACCATGAACATGATATAACTTTTACTAAGTTTAAAATAGATAAGCCATCTTGTAGATTTAAAAATATTGAAGCTTACCAGAAGAAGAGTATATGATCATTTATAAGCTCTGGTAAAAACTTACCAAAATAAAGATCTTACCCAAACAAATACCATGGTTAATTAAAAACACTTTTAATACAGTAATAATAAGTCAATAAGGAATTGATTCCAATTCAGGGCAGAAATGATGAATCCTCCATGCAGTTTTCAACCCTGATTTCTCACCTGGACCTAAGAAGGAAAACATGAAAGTATCAGTAATTCAAAGGATACAAAAGAAATACTCTTACACATTATAAGCCAGGATCCACATAGGTTCAAATACCCCCATGTGGTCAGCAGAATCAGCTCAGAGAGAAGATTAAGGGGTCACACCCTGGTCAGAGCCAGCGCCAAAGCAATGGCAATACCAGGTCAGACTATACTTCGCTCATCATTGCATGGCTCCATTTCACATCCAGTCAAATGTAGGCTTACACACTCAAAAAGCTACTCTCACATGCTTCAACTTTGAAGTTTCAATACTTTCCACTATGTGGTAAATAACTGCTATATAATAATAAAAAACTTAAAACAAGTTTTTGGGTTTTTTGTGGGTAGGGGGCTTTTTTGTTTTCACAACACAGAGTGGAGAAGCATTTATCACTCAAAAAAAGTTTTTAGAGCCAAGCACAGTGGTGCACATCTTTGATCTCAGCACTTGGGAAGCTGAGGCTGTAGGAGCTCTGTGAGTTTGAGTTCTACACAGTGAGTTCCAGGACAGCCCTCAGAGCTACATAACAAGACCCTGTCTCAAAACAGCAACAAAAAGGTTTTGTTGTTATTTACATGAGTCCAACCTCCATTTATTTTGACAAAATCTTAGGGATATTTGTTAAGAGACACATAGTCTAAAAAAGTAGTAGCTGTAGAAAAGATTTCCTATTATCCATTTAACATAGAATTCAACTGCCAAGGAAGATAAAAGACATAGTCACAATGTCGGGCACAGTGACTCGTGCTTGCAGTTCCAGCTACTCCAGTGGGTAAGACGGGAGCCAAGGAGTCCTGAGCAACACAGGAAAGTGTACAGTGAACAAGCAAAGCTCTACATCATAATTTTTTTCCTACCAGAAACTCCTAATTTCAGTCAAAAACTCTTGAGAGTCAGTACAGGGGAATACCAGAGCCAAGAAGTGGGAGTAGGTGGGCAGGGGAGTCGGAGGGCAGGGTATGGGGGACTTTTGGGATAGCATTGGAAATGTAAATGAAGAAAATACCTAATTTAAAAAAATAGCTTGAAGGAAACCTAAAAAAAAAAAAACCTCTTGAGAGGTTAGGGTCTTCTAAAGCTCTATACCACTTAATAGCAGAATTAGGAAGGTCTGAATACCAGGTTTCTACTTTTCCATCTCTAACTTCTCAACATCCACCCTTTACTAATAATAGGTGAAACTACAGGCACTGGAGAGATAGCTCAGTGGTTCAGAGCACTGGCTGCTCTTGCATAGGGTCAATAACTGATTTAAAGCTCATCTGTTTCACAACACTGTGATTCAGTGGGTCTTCTGCCTCTGTTTTCCCTGGATTCCAGCACATATATATGCTGACTTTAAACCTATAAAAGTGTAATTCAGTCACTAAAGCATCCACTTTCTCCCCATGGTCCAGGAAATAATATACAAACTACTTTGATATTCAAGGGATTTCAAAACAATGAATGAGGCCTTAGGTCAATTCCCAGAAAGACCATCACCACAACCAAACAACCTCCAAAACAACAAAAATCAAGCCAGGGGCAGTGGTGGTTACACCTGTAATCCTACTGCTTTGGGAGGCTGGGGCAGAAGAATCCTGAGTTTGAGGCCATGGTGGGCTAGCTATACAGACTCTGTCTTTAAAACAAAATA
Organism: Mus musculus; assembly: GCF_000001635.26. NCBI lineage: Eukaryota > Metazoa > Chordata > Mammalia > Rodentia > Muridae > Mus > Mus musculus. The sequence continues at coordinate 316,412 of NW_019168514.1, read as the reverse complement.
AAGGGGCTGGAGAGATGGCTCAGTGGTTAAGAGCACTGACTGCTCTTCCAGGGGTTCTGAGTTCAATTCCTAGCAACCACATGGTGGCTCACAACCATCTGTAATGGGCCTCCTCTAGCATGTCTGAAGACAGCGACAGTGTACCCATATACATGAAATAAATAAATCTTTTAAAAACAACAAAATAAAAAACCCAAAATAACCCATTTACCCCTTAACTAGTTAATAACATAATCCTAACGAATCTTACAGACTACCCAACCTAGACTATTAAAGTTCTCAAATCTACTATTAGAGCTTGTGTTCCCCTGCCGCAGAGAAACCCTTCCTGCTGTCAGCTCTGCCTCTCCATACTGCTGCCACTTTACACAGGAAACCTTATCTCGATTAATCCCAAAGGAAGGCTCTGCCCTTTGAATTACAGAAGCAAAGTTTGTGAAACCGATTCCTCTTAAAGATCCAGACAGACATGGTGGTACCTGATTCCAAGTTCCTGCCATGCCAGCAGGTACCTAGTTCTCTGCCTCACAGCACCTCTCATGGCAACTGGTGTGCCAACTATGCGCCAGTTCACGAGTTTTCCCCCATCTCTCCCACCAGCCCCATCTCACTGAGTTCCTAAAGAACTGGGGAAGCGTGTTAACAGCCTGGAACATAAGGGTTCAATTAAGTGACCTCGGTAAGCCTAATCCCATGGCTTTTAATTAGAAATGCATGAGCACAATTTATAACGCCATCTTACCTCCAAATGTCACACGGATAAGGACCATACCTCGGGCATCTTCAAGCACTCATTCCCCCATCCTCTAATTCATGGCGCTCTGCACAGATTCCTTTGCTGACCAGAGAAGGCTTACACACAGGTTCTCAAAGCAAAAAAAAAAAAAAAAAAAAAAAAGTCCAAACCCGCCAACTTCGGGAGCCTGAAGCCATCCTTGGTAGGGAAAGAGGACTGAGGACGGAGTCGGGGCTTCAATCGGCTCCCAACCTGGATTCTTCATTCCGCAGTCTTGGACAGGGACAATCTGGGCTGCAGAGGATGACCCGATCGAGCGCTAGGACACTGCGTCCGGGGCACACTGGCTTCCCGCGTCCTCTCCCCTCCGCCTCTTCGGGCCTGCATCCCACAGCCCCGCGCGCGTCAGTAAGCCAATCCCACGGCAGCCAGAGCTTCACGTGACAACTATAAGGCGGTGCCTGCATGAAGGGCAGCCAATCGAAAGGTGAAGTGAAAGCAAGGGGTGGAGCTGACCTAAAGGTGGAGGCTGCTTCCCCGGGCTTTCTAGGCGTCTGGGTCTGGGTCTCGCGACTTAGGCCTGAGGTTTTTGCTCAGAAAGCGACGCTGGTTTTCTTCTTACACAATTCTCTACTCACGGGACTCCGGGCGACTGTTAGGCGTAGTGATTTTACCATTGCTTCGATGGAGAATGGGGAGAAGAGAGAGACTCCTATCTTGAACACTTTAAAAAAAAAAACAGATTTAAAAAATGATCTATTTATGATTATACATGTGTGTTTTGCCTGCATTCGTGTCTGTGCACTATGCCAACACAGAGCCCGCAGAGATCAGAAACAGGTATCAGATCTTCTGGAACTGGAGTTACAGATGGTTGTGAGCTGCCATGTGAGTGCTGGTAATCAAACCCTGGTATTGGGCATTCTAAATAATTAAAGATGCCCTGAGAAAAGTGCAGCTAAATATCAAATTGCCAAGGCCAGCACGAACGATCTCCTGGGAGAAGAGACATTTCATTTAGGTCCTGAAGAGCCTTAAGATCTCCTGATTCCCCCCTGGCGTGGTGATGCACGCCTTTAAACCCAGTACTTAGGAGGAGGCAGAAGCATATCTTAGTTTGAGACCACCTTGATCTAATAGGGAGCTCCAGGATAGTCAGAAGTATAGAGAGACAGAAAGATCAAGAAAATTATTAAACTCAAGATGAGTTAGCTGAAAAATCTAGTTTTCCAAATGTTGGCAAAGCTAAAAATCATTGTTGGGGTGCTTCTCAAAATTCCGTGAACTCTAGAAACAAGCAAAGACCTGTTAATCGTCCGTCGTCCAGTGTAAAAAAGTAATAGTAAAAACTCCAAATTGATTGTGACCCATAACTGACCCAATAGAATACTTCAAGCACTCCAGGGACAATTCTGAGTCACTGCAAAGTTTAAGGACTCCTGTGTTAGTGTTATTGACATGATAGGAGATTAGGAAGACAGGCTGAGACTTTGCTAAGAGCACAAACCAGTTGGATGCAAACTTGAAGATACTTAGAGTAGAGGGAGACTGAATATTTCAGAGGCCAAGTAATGAAGTGATCAGAGTAATATTTAAGGAAACAGTGTACACGCATGTTCAGAGTGAGACAGCGTAAACACTCCGAAACTGATTTCAAGAGCTAAGAAGAGTTAAGTGATAATGACAGTGGAAATGGAGAGGTGACAAACAAGGATTGTGATGATCAATAGGGGATTGGCAAAGGGTCTCAAAGAAATAAAAGGAAGCATAGGAAGTAACAAAGTGTTGCCTATACTAGACCATCTGTCTTAGTCAGGGTTTCTATTCCTGCACAAACATCATGACCAAGAAGCAAGTTGGGGAGGAAAGGGTTTATTCAGCTTACAATTCCATACTGCTGTTCATCACCAAAGGAAGTCAGGTCTGGAACTCAAGCAGGTCAGAAAGCAGGAGCTGATGCAGAAGCCATGGAGGGATGTTCCTTACTGGCTTGCTCAGCCTGCTCCCTTATAGAACCCAAGACTGCCAGCCCAGAGATGGTCCCACCCACAAGGGGCCTTTCCCCCTTGATCACTAATTGAGAAAATACCTCACAGCTGGATCTCATGGAGGCACTTCCCCAACTGAAACTTTTCTATGTGATAACCCCAACCTGTGTCAAGTTGACACGTAAAACCAGCCAGTACACCATCCAAATATGGTTTAAGATCATCCTTAACCCTCATAGTTGAAAGACAGAGAAGAGAGTGTTCTTTTGTGTGTGCTATTTTCTCTGCCTGAGTTATCCTTCCTCTTTCTGTCTCCATTCTCAGTTTGACTCTAGCTCAGACATCATGTCATTTAGGATTCTCATCAGGGCAGCACATACATAGCTAGCTTTCTGGAGTGGCTCCTGGGTACATTGGTCCTGCACACGCATGTATACACACACACACACACACACACACAAGATTAGAGAAATACTAAGAAACAGACTTTCAACTATCAGTTTCCCTTCTGCAAAGAAAAAAAAAAGGTTAATAATAGTGTCTAACTGGAGAGATGGCTCAGTGGTTAAGAGCTCTGACTGCTCCTCCAGAGGTCCCAAGTTCAATCCCAAGCAACCACATGGTGGCTCACAACCATCTGCAATGGGATCCGATGCCCTCTTCTGGTGTGTCTGAAGACAGCTACAGTGTACTCTCATACATAAAATAAATAAGTCTTTAAAAAGCAAAAACAAACAAAAAATAGTGTCTAACTCATAGAATGGTTATAAGATAAACGAGGGGCGATGTCTACTGCCTTGAGTGCTCATTGAGTCCGAGAGTTAGTACATATTTCTCTTTGTAGCTTACAGATGGGACAAGTGTTATTCTCTCAACTATCCATAAGGTGGGGTGGCAGAATTAGAGTGGTTGAGCTTTGGATTCAGAAAGGTCAGTGTTCAAATCCCAGTTCCGCTCAGTTCTGCCAAGGATGGGTAATCTTGAGCTTCATCATGCTAAACTGTTTTGCCGTTTATAGGACAATGAAAATAACCCATGTCTTTTTTAAGTTATTAGAATGACCTGAGAGAATAAAGGATACATATTTGGCCTGAATAAGGCAGTCACTAAATGGAAGTTTTTGTTTTAGTACGAAAAGATTGCTGTGTTTAGAACGTAGTAATCAGTTTATATGCCCAGGGCCAAATATGCATGAATCTTTATGTATCATCTCACTTCTTTGTCATATAATAGAGAAGGCAACATTAACTTTGATTTTCACAAAACTATTCTGACGTGTAGGTAAGCTTAACCAAAGTCTACTAACCAGGATATGACAGAGCTGGGATTTGAACACCCTAGGTGCCCCCAAAGTAGCTTATTGTCTGAAAGAATGAATGTAAAGAACTTCACCCAGAGTTAGGTAATGTCCAGGCCCATTGATCTTGGTAACTGGACTATTTATTCCATTCCAGGCATCTCTGAATGGGCTGAGGGTGAGGTGGAGACAGGGGGCACGAGTCTTCTGACACTCTGTCTGCTGAGCATGTGGGCTGAGCCATAACTATTGCTGTTGATAAGCAGAAATTTAGAAAGGACTACATCTTGAATAAACTGGGGACTCGAGTTCTTACATAATCATCACCAGCATGATCAGATAATTTTCCTAACATCTAGGGAAACATGCTTCCCAAGTTCCTGGTTTCAAGTTGTTTTATATAAAAAAACATTTGATTTGCTGATATAAAAGCCGAGATATGAGGTCTTCCCTGGCCTGAGAAACTATATCCAGGAGACTTAAAACTAAGATTTAAGGAAAGAAATTCCCATTCATTCATTTTTTTCCATTATTACTCTTTCTAATGATTTGAAACAACACACACACACACACACACCTACCACCAATAGTGTATTGCAGAAGAATAAGAGGTGAACTGGAGCTGGAGAGATGGCTCTTCTGAAGGTCCTGAGTTCAATTCCCAGCAACCACATGGTGGCTCACAACCATCTGTATGTAATGGGATCCAGTGCCCTGCACCTAAGGCTCAGTGGTCATAGCAGAATAGATGGGGCAGAAAGACTGTAAGAATCAGAAGAACAGGAAATTGGATGTAAGATTGTATCTCCCAGAAGTGTAAGAGAAGCTTTGCTTATGGAGTCTCACCAGCACACTGCCGGGACAAGGACAGCATGGACAGACATGCTAATACAGAAGGGGGAAATGTCATGGGGCCTCAACCATAGACAAGCAACTACAGACAACTAAGAAATACTAAGAGCCAGAGCAATAGTCTCCCCCAGGGAAGAGCTCACGGATTCGTTATCCAATACCAAGTGGTCAGAGTTGAAGTCATATACGAATAAGAAACATCATATGAACTAATCAGGTTATATTTAGGAGGGTGTGTATGTAAACAAAGAAAGGCTATGAATTAGAGAGAGAGAAAGGGACAGGAAACATGGGAAAGGTTGGAAAGTAAAAGGAAAGGGGAAATGATGAAGTTCTATTTAATTAATAATATTTTAAAAAATGTAGTGTATAGATACAGTGGATTTTTTGGTTCATAAAGAACAACATTATATAATTTTCAGGAAAGTGGATATAATTGGAGATAATCCTATTAAGCAAATTAAGCCAGTCTCAGAAAAATATTGTATGTTTTCTCTCAGTCCTGGTACATATATAGGTTATTTATAAATATATAAAATCAGTTATGTATATATGATATGAAAGTAGAGATAGGGGCTGGTGAGATGGCTCAGTGGGTAAGAGCACCCGACTGCTCTTCCAAAGGTCCAGAGTTCAAATCCCAGCAACCACATGGTGGCTCACAACCATCTGTAATGAGATCTGACTCCCTCTTCTGGAGTGTCTGAAGACAGCTACAGTGTATATTACATATAATAAATAAATAAATATTAAAAAAAAAAAAGAAAGTAGAGATAAAGCTTTCAGGAAGGTAGAGGGGCAAGAAAAAGAGGCTAGGAAGAAGGAGCAAGTATGTTCTACATATATATCTGTATAAAAACTTTAAAAATATTTTAAACAGGAAAAGATAAAAGCGTTATACAACAAGAACCGCTAATGAAATAATCTAACATTGCTCACAATGAACATTACAGAATAGCCTAATTTAAAATGAATACAGCTTGACCTTTAATTCCAGCACTCTGGAAACAGTGGCAAGAGAAATCTCTGTGAGTCTGAGGTCAGCCTGGTCTACATAGAGAGTTCTGGGCCATCCATGGCTGTGCAGTGAGACTGTGTTTTAAAAATTAAAATAAAATGAGCACAGACCTTTGCAAACAAATTTAGCCAACAAAGAGATCCTTGTGTTCGGTGTGGAAGGGATGCCCATCCCCTTTAGAAGATGGAAAGTGAACTCTGGCTGCTTGCTTGAAACCCCCCCTCCCCCCCCTGTTTCTTCACTCCAAGGACCTGATTCATTCCTGGAGGCCTTAGTTTGCTAATCAACCATGACACAGACTCTTCTTGAGTCCTTATCAGCCTTCCTCAGTGGGTCAATGTTATGAAGGCTAAGGGAGTCTGGCAAAGTTCCTGTTCCTCCCAGGCAGATATCACAGGGCAGCAGGGCCCTCAACTTAAGACAAACATTCCACCCAGAGCCAGATGAGCTCAAGCACCAGGAGGAAACAGGAGCACCAGGTAAAGAAACATTTTTCTAAATTTCATCACTATTTTGGGCACTGTTCAAGTTGGAGAGTATGAAGGGTTTGGTGTATATAACTGTAATGAGAAGTTTGTTAAGGAAGATGAGGGAGACATTCCCAGACTTGTGGAAAGGATGCTGGACCTAGAACCTCAGAACACTGTTGTCTCATAGCAGCTGTGAGCATCTCAGTAACATCAATGAGACTTGGGAGCCATGAGACCATACACTGTGCTAGCCCAAAGTCACTTAGATTTGTGGTATAGATCCCACCAACGAAAGTCACCAGGAAGGCAAACAGAAGAGAGGAAGCCATTTCTTTTTTTTTTTTTTTTTTTTTTTTTTTTTTTTTTTTTTTTTTTTTTTGGTTTTTCGAGACAGGGTTTCTCTGTGTAGCCCTGGCTGTCCTGGAACTCACTCTGTAGACCAGGCTGGCCTCGAACTCAAAAATCCTCCTGCCTCTGCCTCCCAAGTGCTGGGATTAAAGGCATGCGCCACCATGCCCAGCTCGAGGAAGCCATTTCTAACAGAGCTCCAGATCATGGAATGGAATTGCTTTGGAAGATCACCAGTCACTGGAGGGAGCCAAGGGATGGGTGGGAAGTTTTTGGGATGTGAGAATATTGCAAAGAGACTTAAGAGCCAGCAAGATACTTGCATTAAGACGGTCTCTAAAATCCCTTCTAAGCCAGGTGGGTGTTGGTGGCATACCACCCGCACTTGGGAGGCAGACAGGTGGAATCCTGTGATTTCAAGTTGAGCCTGGTCTATTGAGCTAGTTCCAGGACAGTCGGGGCTATACAGAAAAACTCTGTATGTTAAACAACAATGAAAGACCATGGAGGGGTGGGGCAGGTAACATAGGGAACTTTCCCTAAAGAGCCATCAAACAGCACATGTATGTGTATCCACAGAAGAGGCTGCCAAACTAAGAACCAGCTCCCCAGGTGATTCTAGCATGCTGGAGGGAAGGCTACTGAAGAGGAAGCTGGTGACAGGTCAGGGTACAGGCCCAGCAACAAGTAGCTCTCTCCTCTGACTGTAAACAAGCTCTGCAGGGCTTCTGTGTGCAGACAGCACATGGGTACTCTTTCCCGAAGAAAGACCGTTGGCTTCAGTTAATAAGCGAATGTTCTGTTTTGCAGTTAATCAACAGTTCAAGGAGACCCATCTGAAATATTTTCTTCAGATCTCTAATTTCAATCTAGATGGCTGATCTTTAGTCTTAAAACAAAACATTGTTGGTCACAGTTTAGCAAACAGGCCCCAAAGGCCTAGGCTCTTTTCCAAATCTTAGAGGCTCTGTAGTACCAGGCAAAACTAGAATGGAAGGCAACTTCCCGCCTCATATCACGGTGTCTGTGACAAATTCCCACAGTCTATGAATATAGATGTGAGAAGAGCTAACGCAATGTCTGCATTTGATTATAGATTACATTTTTTTTAAGAGTAGAACACGATCTTTAAAACTGTATAAATAGCACCCGAAATGCCACATTTTATGAGTTTATATACTTCCCGATTGGTTTGCTTATCTGAGACAGGGTCTCATGTAGTCAAGGCTGGCACTGAACTTACTATAGCCAAGGATGCCTGGAAGCTGCTGATCCTCGGGCCTCCACCTCCCGAGTGCTGGGATTACAGATGTGTACACATTTATCTGGCCTCAAAGTCTTGATCCTCCTGTCTCAGCCTCCTGAGTGCCAGGATTGTAGGCTTGTGCTACCATGCCCAGCTTGATGTTTGTTTTCTCTTCTTCCTTTCTTCTCTTCTCTTCTCTTCTCCTCTTCTCTTCTCCTCTCCTCTCCTCTCCTCTCCTCTCCTCTCCTTCTCTTCTCTTTTTTTTGTTTTTGTTTTTGTTTTTGTTTTTTTTTCGAGACAGGGTTTCTCTGTGCAGTCCTGGCTGTCCTGGAACTCACTTTGTAGACCAGGCTGACCTGGAGCTCAGAAATCCGCCTGCTTTCTGTTTATTTTCATAGCAAGAGCTACCACACACAACCCCAAATTCTACTTCCTCTGTTTTCCACTGCTTTGTTTCTTAGCCCTTTGAATTTTGAATAGAGTTACTGACATCAGCTCCTAGTTCTGCACACTCTTTAACAACTCACTCAGCTCCTAGGCTAACCCCCTCCCTCCCTTATATCTGGGCTCAGTGTTGGTGCTTCCCAACTTTAAGCGGAAATGGGACGGACTCTTCAGTAATTTATTTTTTTCCATTATGGAAACTATTATCTTCCTGTTTTAATCTATGGCTCTTCTTGTTGAAAAGTCTGTTTGGCAAAATTGTTCAAAAACAATGCTAACAAAGATTACTTCCAAAGCTGGGGCCAGTGGGAAAGGCCTGCAATCCCTGCTGCTCAGGAGTCTGAGACAGTAGGATCTGTCTGAAAACAGTGAGCTAAGAGAAGGCCGAGGATGTGACCCAGTGGAAGAGAGCTTGCCCAGCATGCGGAAGGCTGGAGGGCCAGTTCCCCTTGCCACCTACCTATCTTTTAAAAGATTATTTCCAATGTTAAAATGTAGCTCCAAAAATGTATATCCTTGAAGAAAATATTTTATTCTCTGAACTTCTCACTAATACCAAAACATCTCTGTCCTGGTTAATTCTAGGAACACCTTTCTGTTATTGCTTGGGAGTACAGAAAATGCCCTACGCGGAGATCACCGTGAATCTGGGCAAAGTGACGCTGGGAGAAGAGAACAGGAAGAAGATGACCAACAGTTGTTTGAAAAGGCATGAGAACTCGAGTCTCGTCCAGGCTGTGTGCGCACTGCTGAATTCTGGGGGAGGTGTGATCAAAGCCGAGATCAATGACAAAAGCTACAGTTACCGATGCCACGGGCTGGGGCAGGATCTGGAAACTTCCTTTCAGAAGCTCCTCCCATCGGGGTCACAGAAGCACCTGGACTACATGCAACAGAACCACGACCTCCTGATTTTTGTGAAGTCATGGAGCCCAGATGCGTCCAGCCTTCCACTGAAGATTTGCAGCTTACGCTCCAATTTATATCAGAGAGATGTGACCTCAGCCATCAACTTGTGCGCCAACGGTGCCCTAGAGCTTCTCAGAGAGAAAGAGTCTAGAGCCCAAAGAGGTACCCCTAGGCTACATTCTCAAGACCACATCCTCAACAGAACCATTCAGGAAGAGGAAGATATTAAGATGTGTGCCTTGGAATTTTTTAAAAAAGATAAACTCAATTTTAAGGAGAAGCTTAGCTTCACAGAGTCAACTCACGTTGAGTTTAAAAGGTTTACCACCAAAAAGATTGTCCCTCGGATTAAAGAGACACTGGCTCATTATGTTTCTGCATTTGCCAATACTCAGGGGGGATACATAATTATTGGGGTTGATGATAAGAGCAAAGAAGTGTTTGGATGTAAGAAAGAAAAAGTGAACCCCGACTCACTAAAAACAGAAATAAAAAACTGCATAGAAAAGTTGCCCACATACCACTTCTGTCGTGAAAAGCCCAAGGTGAATTTCACAACTAAGATTTTGAAAGTTTATCAAAAAGAGGCCCTGTATGGTTTTGTCTGTGTCGTTCAAGTAGAGCCCTTCTGTTGTGTCGTGTTTGCAGAGGACCCAGATTCCTGGATCATGGAGAACAATATTGTCACAAGGCTGAAGGTTCAACAGTGGGTGGAAATGATGCTGGACATTCAGTCAGGTAAAAGGCAAGGGAAAGCATTGCTGAGGTTGAGGGCAACAGCCTTCTTCTTTCCTTTCCAGGGTATTCCATCATATAGCTTAGTTTAAAAACAAAACAAAAACAAAAACCCCAATGTGCTCTTGTTTACAAACACTCTCCCACAGCTGTGTTCTTTTTCTCATATGCTTAGTTACAAAGACTCTGAATCTGATCTTTTTGAAATTAAAAAAGAATGGATTTTGGGGAGTAAGTTATCATTTATCATTAGCCATGAGTTCCTTGTTTTACACGATAAAATCCTGTTGACAAAAGTTGGCTGATTTTCCATGTCCACATAGAATAATTTCACTGGGAAAACAGTCTTTAGAGAACACTATTTAAGTATGACACTGAACCATGTGTTTCCAGGGAGACTGTGTGCGGGCCTGTGTGCGTGACAAATCTGTACCATTTTAGTAAATCTAGAAGCAAATATTTTAAACTGTCAGCCCCTGAGACCCCACAACATGGGGAATGAGGGAAAGCAGAAACTCTGGGATAGGGAACCACCCTGAGGGAGGAGGGCTGCTGGTGGTTTTACGTGTTGTTTAGAGTCAGCCTTGGTGATGCCAATAAGACTCACAAATAAGCTCCCTGACTTGCTTGCAGTAGCAGCTGCTCCTAATGACGTCAGTCATTACAGACTTCATGCATCATCCTTTGTCTTGTCCTAAATTTGCTCTATTTCCTGTTTCCCCAGCGAGATCCTTCTCCTTTCAATTATATCTTACTGAGACTACAGTCACCTGTAACCACCATTACAGCCTGGGCTGCCCTCTTTGGCCATGTGGCTGCTCACAGCCCCCAGGACATTCTCCTCTTCTCTGTCCCTCCTGGAGGTGCCTGCCCCTACCTCCCAGTGCTGGGATTGAAGGCATGTGCCAACACCACCCCGCCCTTCCCTTACTTCTTGGTAACCTGTATCCAACAGTTAGGGTTGGAAGTAAACTTGGGGATCATCACCTCATGAGAGATAGGAGAGGGACACTTGTCTGAAATGGATTATCCAGGAAGGTAAAATACTTGAGACCCACAGAGCAGTTCTCAGCTTCCATTCCCGCCACATACTGCCACACACAACTGCGTGTCCTGCCTGTAGAAGAACAGCGGCAGAGTTCTTCCACTTTTGACGTTTCCCACTTTCTGTGTGCTTGTTTAGATCCTTCTTCAGGCTTTCCCACCATCAATGACAGTGCTCACCTGATGACACCAGCTTTGTCTGCACCAAGAAGACCAGCATATCTCACAAAAGTCCTGGAACATAAGGAAACTCTGCAGCGCCATTTCTTTTCAGGTACATACATCTCTGTCTTGATTTTGTTTGTTTTTTAAGACAGGATCTCACTATGTCACCCAGCCCAGGTTCATGAACTCCCTCCTCGTTTTAGCTGAGATCATTTAATGAAATAAAGCATAATTCAGTGGTAGAGCATGGACCAGGTCCTGAGTATGATACTCAGCATTGAAAAAGATAATTAGGGGGCTGGAGAGATGGCTCAGTGGCTAAGAGCACTGAAAAAGAAAAAGGAAAAAGATAATTAGGCTGGGAGGAATGAATAGCATGTAATTCAAATTTTTTTTCTTAGAGAATGTCAAATGTAACATTTAGCAGACATAATGGTCCTACAATTACACACACACACACACACACACACACACACACACGGGGGCGGGGGTGGAAGAGAGAGAGAGTGTGAAAGAGAGAGAGAGAGAGAATCTTAAATTCTCGTCCTCAATCTCTATTACAGTTCCAAATGCATTGAGTTCTAACCACCTATGTCTTTTATTCTTCAAAATGTAAAGTGCTGAAGTTCCTTGGGTCTCTATCATATGAAAACTTTGTCATGCTTATTTATTTATTAAATAAATAAAAATTTTAATGTGGGATTTTTACTCACATAAGGATTACATCCAAGATCAGAGACAGGTATATAGAGAATTCATGAACAGAGGATATGGCTCAGTTGGTAGCTAGAGTGTCTCCTAGAATACTCAAAGCCCTGGGTTCAATTCCTAACACCATGTAAACAGAGCATGGTAACACAAGCCTGGAATCTAGCACTCAGGAAGTGAAGAATCAAATGTTTGAGTTCATCCTTGATTGTATACCAAGTTCAAGGCCAGCTTGGGTTCCATGAGGTCATGTCTGATCTTGACAGTGGCCTCCAAGTGGTCACAGGTGCTCTGAAGAAGTTGACAGTTTGTATGGTCAGGGGGCACTATGCTCTAGAACCCTTCCTGAAGGGGTTGTTCCACTCTGGCCCCAATAGCTGGGCTGTGGGGTGGTAGAGCTCACTGGTTATGTAGTTCTTGCTCCTTTGCTGAGATCCCCGTGAGGTATGCTCTCTTTCCATGCTTATTTAATATAGAGGGAGTCAGAGGGTTACACACACACACTCTCAAGCAAATTTTCTTCGGCTTCAGCACTACTAACATTTGAATCGCATCACAGAGGGAGTGTTTTGTCAATTACGCATTGCTTGGCTGTATCCCTGGCTTCTATTCATGAGATGCCAGAAGCCTCCTTATAGTTATAATAATCAAAAAGTCTCCAGACATTGTCTTGGCTGGTGAGATGGCTGGATGGGTAAAAGAGCCTACCAGCAGGTACCCCAAGTTTAATCTCTGGGCCCCACATGGTGGAAGGAGAGAACCTTCTTTTGAAAGTTGTCCTCTGACCTCCACATATACTGAACACACACACACACACACACACACACACATACATACACACACACGTACACACACACACATGTACACACACGTACACACATACACACACGTACACACACACACAGGTACACACAGACACACACATACATACACACACACATACACACACACACAGGTACACACACACACACACACACACACGTACACACACGCATACACATAATAAAATGCCTTCAGACTTTTGGTTAAGAATTGCTATTCTCAGCTGGGCAGTGATGGCACACGCCTTTATTCCCAGCACTTGGGAGGCAGAGGCAGGTGGATTTCTGAGTTTGAGGCCAGCCTGGTCTACAGAGTGAGTTCCAGGACAGCCAGGGCTACACAGAGAAACCCTGTCTTGAAAACCAAACCAAACCAAACCAAACCAAACCAAACCAAACCAAACCAAACCAAACCAAACCAAACCAAACCAAACGAACAAAAGAATTGCTATTCTAAACGAAGATTCTCACTTCCCACAAAGCATAAGCCTCGCAGAAGGCCCTTAGGGAAAAAAAGCATCTTCCCAGCAGCTGTGGACATCTGGAACCAGAAAAGGGCGCCAGGAGCCTGTTGGCTGTAGACCTGTCCCTGACAACTTCCCTTAGAGCTAGCATAGTCAGGCTAGAGACACTGTAGTAACTACCTTGGTAATGTTCTCTTTGTAACAGGAAAAAAAAACCGTGGTTCCGAGGCTAGAGCCGCACTTTTCCATCAGATTACAAGAGCAGCCCTGTGCTTTTTAAAGTTTTGGTAACTTCTATTCCTTCAATTTTCAGTGACACAAGAAAACCTACAATTTCAGCCAGAATCCCTCTGTAAGAAGCTGTTCTCAGATCACGAAGGACTGGAAGACTTACTGAAGGCACAGACACACCCTTGTTCTCACGGCATTGTGATATTTTCGAGAAGCTGGGCTGGCGATATTGGTTTAATGAGAGAAGAGAAGGTCCTATGTGATGCACTCCTGGTAGCAGTTGGCAGCCCTCTGGTACTCTATACAATCCTAACAGACCCCAGTTCGACTGGAAGAGCCGACTATACTCAAAACACCGCCCTTCAGTTAAAGAGGCAGCTACAAACTCTTGGAGGCTACCCAGGGAAAATATGTGTCATTCCAAGGGTGATATACCTGGCCAGCAGAGGGTCCAGACCTGATCAACCCCCTGTGTACTACCCCAGACCCTACACACTGTCCAGCAAAGCTGAAGTGGAGGATTTGCTACAGGGCCTGGTGTTGGTCTCACTGTGTTCCAGATCTGTGCTGAGTGACCAGCTAGGCTGTGAGTTCTTCAAGCAGTGCTTAGAAGAGCAAGCCAACACACTCTCCAGGAACCTCCAGGAAAGCCGGGAACTGTTCATCCATTGCCTTCCTGGAACCAGGAAGACAGCTCTTGCCATAAAGATGGTGGAGAAAATCAAGGATGTGTTCCACTGCAAACCAAAAGAGATCCTCTTTGTTTGTGAAAATGACTCCCTAAGGGATTTTGTGATGTGAGAATTTTACCATATAAACTTAAAAAAAAAAGTCTTTCAGTCAGAAAAGTAATTGGTATTTGGAGTGTAAGGTTTTGCAATGCATTTTCACTATGGAAGTTAACAGTCTTCAGTTAACCACACATGTGGTTGAGGTCTAGAATAGGTAATTTATCACGTTCAATCCCAAACTTGCCACTGGTTTTTTGAGATAGTCCTTCTCCTCAGCTCAGGATGGCCTTAAACTCAATCCTCCTGCCTCAGCTTCCTGAGTATTAAGATTCCAGGCCCAGCTCTGACTCTCTATAGAAGTAGAAACATTTTCTCACAGTCTGTGGCCTTAGATCTAAGGAAAATAGAAATGAACTTCTCTTTCTTTAAGTAACTTTTTGCTGGGTAATTAGTGTTTTGGTTGTCCAGTTAGTCACTATATCTACCAGGAATTTAAAATTAAATACAATTTGACTTAGTTTATAAAATATCACTGGATATAAAAATCCAGTGAAAAATATTTAAGTAATTTTAGAAAACTTATGAATGAATGCAAGTATGGCTGATATCTCCAGCTGTCAGTGTAGTAAATAAATTGGACATTGTACAAGTTACCAAAGAGGGCAAATTCACACTTTTGTTTTGGTGATAATTATTCAAAAAATCTTATTGAGCAGCATATTTGTTAGATGGTATTAAATATAGTGCCAGAGGAACAAAACCAAGGAAAACTTTAACAATGAGCAATGCAAGTGTTGTCTGTGTTACTGGTATTATACTAAAGGCCTGCCTCACACAGCTGGAGATTGGTCAGCGGCTACTCTCCAGGAAAGGAGACTTGACTCCTAAATCATTAGGAAGTGTGAGAGAGTGCCTGCCGGTAATTCCAGCAGCTGGGAAGAAGGGGACTGAGAGTTTGAGGCCAGCCTGGACTCCCTGAGACCCTATATCAAAAGCAATCAAGCAAGCACACAAAGAACAAAAGAGAAATACATGAGACGAGGAGGGCACAGCAAGGTCAAAGACAGAGGGATGCCAGAAATCAAGGGTGACAGATCTAACTGGAGTGGAGCCAGGGTGTGGGCATACTGGTGATGCTGGATTAGGTAGGAAACTGTGCGCCTGAGTGTGACCATGCACATGAGCGAGCTCTATGGCTAAAATTTAAAAACACACCAGTTAAAACCCTAATTGCCAAATATCCGTGGAACCCCTATGGTGAGGAGGGATGGAGACAGCCAAAAATCAGAGCCGGTCCTCCAGAGCCACCCAGGCCAAGCTAGAAGAGAAGGAATGGAGTTCTAAGGCAAAGCACAGAGAGAAAAGCCCCAGACCTGTATCATAAAATCTGTGTGAATGTGCCCTATTAATTGGATCCAACTTAGAGAAGACAAGAAGCAACCACATTTGAAAAGCATATTTGTATAGCACATATGCACACTGCATTGTACCACAGAAGGAAAATGGGCCCGAGAGATGACAAGCCCTGTGATTTCTTCTCTCCCTTTTCAGGTTTCTTGAAGGAAAGTCAGCAATTGGTGTTTGTCTAACCAAAACTCAAAGGTCTTTCTAATCTTGTACGACAAGTGCAGAAACAAAACTTGCTCTAGTCAAGATTTGAATGGACACATACCTTTCCTGCATGTATAGATTCTGAAATGCCCGGAAAAGGAGGTGGTCCCCTTGTTTCAAAAGGGCAAGATAAAGAAGTAGGAGATACCTTTGAGATTTCCTTTAGCTGCCAACCATCACAATTGGACCAGTAGAAATAACATGGTTTCCTAACTTTTTGTTTGTTCATTTTTTGAAATCAAGTATTGCTATGTAGGCCAGATTGACCTACAGTCATTATGTAGCCCAGGGTGACTCAGGATTCCCAGCCTCCAGAGTTATAGGTACAAACCACTAAACTAACCACTTTGTAGTAAAATTTCACATGAAGAATTTATTTAACCAAACAGTCTCTAAACTCTGCATTCTGTCAGGCACCTTGGACGCAGAGTGCTTTGGTCATACTTCCTCTGTCAGTGAACTGATCTGCAAAGAAGAATTAGCCTCTATTTCCAATTCAGAGAGTAAGAAAAGCTCCCGTTATCTTTGTTTCTAAGCCTGACACCCTGTTTTCTCCTTCCTGGTTACAGGCAGCAAGTCACCTGCCGAGCTGTGACCCGCAGGACCTTCATGAGGGAAGAGTTCCCAAAGATTAAACACATAGTGATGGATGAGACTGAGAACTTCTGCAGTAGACATGGTGACTGGTACGTGAAGGCTAAGAGCACCACCCATCCAAAAGCAAACGGGGCTGCAAATGAACACCCTCACCACGGGATCCTCTGGCTTTTTCTGGATCCTTTCCAAGTTCAGCACGCAGATGGTAGTGGCCTTCCAGTTCCTTCTGCTCAGTTTCCTCGGAAAATGATCACCAGTGAGATCCACTGTGCTGTGGAAATTGCTAAGGTCATGAAAGATGAAATGAAGAGGATGCAAGAAAACCCTCCCTCCATGGGCCTTCCAGACACCCTGGCAACGTTCCAGGAGGCTCCCTATGAGGAAGCAATGCGTGCTGGGGCTTTGCCTGGCGTGTGTGAGATCAAGGCTAACCTGACACCAGAACAAATAGCCAACTATGTGGCAGAAAAATGTCACAGCCTGTTTCATGAGGGCTATCTGCCCCAAGACATAGCAATTCTGTACAGGAGACGAGAAGACAGAGGACAGTTTAAGGATGTGTTGCTAAAAGCAATGGCCCGTGGGACAACGGAGGTCGCCTTCAACAGCGCTGCTGATGTTTGTGCTGATGGCATCATTTTAGACAGTGTAGAACAGTTCTCAGGCATGGTAAGGAATATTGTGTTTGGGCTTTGCCCCGAATCTGTGCACTCAGAAGGCGCTCATAAACTCTGCTTTGCCTCAAAAGCCATTAAACACCTCTACCTGCTGTATGGAGGAAGGACAGCCTTTTAAAACTGTTGTAAATAATACAGGAAGCCAAACAAGAACACTCTCCTTCCAAATGAGTGGTAGCTCCTTTTTAATATGACAAGTGAATGAATGAAGGCGCATCATTATGGCTTGGAGCCTCAGAGATGTGTTTCTGGTCCAGCGGTGTGGCTGGACCCTTTGCTCAGTCCACTACTTTTTACCAGTGACAAGATAAGTATGACTGATTCTCTGCCTCCAATCTTCCCGACTCAATCCAGCTCTCATTCTGTCACCCAAAGAGCCTAAAACAGAATGTGAATTTTATGAAATTCTCTGCTCCAGGGAGTTCCTGCGACCCTCGAATGCAATACATTTCTGAGGCTCTCCATGGTACCTACTTCCTCTCCTGACTCCATCCTTGATCACACCCCCGACTCCCAGCGTTTCTAATGCAGTCCCTGATCTGTAGCTGCTTTGGGAGTGATGGTAGGATATCCTTTAGACCAAATACTTGGATTGGGTGTCTTGAAGGCAGTACCTGGGCTAACATCTCATGTGGGCTGTGGGGCTCAAGCTTTGCAGAGACATCCTTGGTTTTTCCTCTCTCTCTCTCTCTCTCTCTCTCTCTCTCTATCCCTTCTCTTCCTCTTTTTCTTTTCTCTTCTTTTTTCTCTCTCTTTGTATTGCTACACTGCCATAATGCTACAACTAGTGTAATAAAATAATCAAGATAAAGAGTTGCTTGTGGTGTGATGCTCCTAAGACATTGTTGGAGGGCAACAGAATATTATCACACCAGCTTAAGAAATAGAAAAAGAAAAAGCTCCTAAACATCTCATGACCCAGGTATATTCTTTTTCATTTTTGCTTGATATTTTACACACATTGCAAGTTCTGCAATAAATTTTATATTCTACACAGCTGCTTCTTCCGTTTAATGTTTGCAGAGCATTGTCACAGTGTTCTTGTGCCCAATCCTTCACACCTACCTACAGCTCTACCCTTTGCATACTCCAGCAGTATAGCGAGTAGTGGCTGCACCAGATATTACAAACTGGTGCACCCACTCTGGAAATCAGTGTGGAGAGTTCTCAAAGAGGTAAACATAAGTCTGCCGGCTAAACACTCTTGGGGCATGTGCTCAAAGGACTAGCCATCATACCCCACAGGAGCTCACTCAGCCATGTTCATTGCCACTGTGTTCACAATAGCTAAGAAACGGAATCAACCTAAGTGAACTGCAAAACTGAATGAATAATGAAAGAGCACATATATAATGAAACCATTATACATGTGATAAATGATAGAGTTAGACCATATACTGAGGGAAGTCATCCAGACCCAGAAAGACAAGTACCACATGTTCTCTTTCTCTGTGGTTCGTAGCTATGGATCTTTAGACATGAGTAACCACAGAAACCAGGGGAGGATATGAGGGCCAAATCAGGACCCTCCAGATTAGGGAATGGCAGGTCATAGTGCTGTGAAGCATAAAACAGGAAAATTGGGGTGAGGCTTTAACTAGGGAAGGGGAAAAGAGAACAATGCAGAGAGGGTAATACATAATACTGAAATGTTTCATAAAACATACATACCACATGATTTTATTCCCACCTAAAATTACATGTAATATATACATGTATGTGCATACATAGATGCATAATTTAAACAAGTTATGCTACTTGGGGTGATAATGCTCCTGACACACACACACACACACACACACACACACACACACACACACCCCACACACACACATGCCACACACACGATCATGGATGAGAAATATGAATTCTCTTGAGTTGTTATTCAGGGGAGCCCGAGACCCCCAAAACAATATCAGCTATTGCTTATTGCCCTTGGCTGCTTCTTAGCATTTGAAGGTTAGACCCTATTGCTGAAGATGTCATGCACTCAAGACACAGGACATGGAGGAACTGAGCTGGAACTGGCTTCAAAGTCTTCTCCCTGATGACTGGCTCTTACAGTATCAGAAGATGCTATGGAAGCCGCCAAGAAAGAGATGCATTTGGTAGTCCTACCCTGCTGTAGATGGTACACAGCAATGGCTGGCCTGGCAAGGTACCCACAATGGTGCAGTAGTGGCTCCTTTATTTGGGGGTTACTAACATCTGTCTAACTGGTTGGACTTAAGACCTGCTCAACAGGAGGGCACTCATGTCTAGTACTGTAAACCTAGTCAACTACCCACAGCTAGAGAGGTTGTAGACTGGGGAGGAGAACTTACTACTGCTCCTTTCAGAAACCAATAATTAATTATAATATAAATCATAATTTGTTTTCTCAATAAATATCCTTATACAGATAAGCATAGTTCTCACCCCTCATCAAAAAGGCTTCTTTTTGCAGTAAGTAGATGGACTATTACAGAGATCTACAACTGTTCAAAATGCAGGTAATACATAACTGAAGGTGCCAGCCCTACCTGATATAACTGCAATACAACCCCTAAATCGAAGGCTTGGGGAAAATCATGGAAAGGGGATGGGGCAGGAAAGTAAATGTACAGATGAGAAATATCTAGATTGCATCCCCTAGACACAACAGGGAAGCTGCACTCATGAACTCTCAATGTGACCACCATAATGACACCACCAGTTGACCGCTAGTGGGGACAGGGCAATGTCCACATGGTCTATCCTTAGACAAGCTGAAGGAGGGCAATAGCTGCCAAGACAGGGAGAATTGGTCACCTCCTGAGATGAACTGCCACATAGGTTGTCTACTCTCAAGAGGTCAGCCCTGAGTACATGCATATATGAGCAAAGCTAAATGGTCTCAATATGTAATATGTGTGTGTGCATATGTATGTATACACATACTTGTATACATGTAACGGTAATATTTTTTTAAATGGTGATCATGAATTCAGGAGTGGGGAAAGGGAGGGGTAGAAATGATGCAGATGCAGTGTTTGTGTATAAAATATTAAAAACAAAAATGATTACAAAAAGAGAGTCACAGCCCTGTGACGTGGGATGGGTTTTATCACCCATGAAATTTCAGTCGCTGTGATGATTTCATCACAGAGGCTGACTGTGTGCTCTCAGCATGCGTTTGTTCTTTTGCATTCTTGCTGATGGCACAGAAAGAGCATGGCCCAGATGGCTGGTCACTCATAGATGAGCAAGAAACATATGAAACCAACTTTAACTCAGCTCAGAGCCACATTCAAGTCATTCTAACTAGATCAGCCAGATCCCAACAGATTGTAACTATACAGATGGGAAAATAAATATCATTTTACAACTGAGATTTCAAGGTTGTTTTGTAGCAGCAACTGAGGAATGTAGGGCAACTATGTTACAGCACAGTCTTCATAGCATCCTTCTGTGTGGCTGCACAGCGCCTTCTCTGGTCACATAGTGTCAACAATCTTCTATTGGATGTACTTTAAGCCACACCCCTAGCACGTCATTAAAAAAAAAGATTTAATTTATTTTTAATTATGTGTATGTGTGTATGTATTTACAGATGAGTGTATTTACAATTGGTTGTGAGCCACTGGATGTAGGTGCTAGGAATTAAACTCAGGGCTTCTGGAAGAGCAATGGCCTCCCTTAATTGCTGAGTGGTTTAATCTCTCCAAGCTGCATCTCTCCCCGCCACCCCCTCTTTTTGAGACAAGGTCTTGTTATGTAACTGCCAGGGGCTAGGATTGTAGGCTGTACCATCAGCCTGACAAAGTTTTCTTTAATTTAAATAAGGGGGTGGGGGAGAAGCTGATACCAGCATCTGATTATACAATTGTGTACTCATGTCTCAAAAACAGTTGACTCTGGAGCATGTTGGGTAGAGGTATGACTAATCGCTGTAATCCAGAGTCTCAAAGAAGAGGAGTCTCAAAGAAGTGATTTGGACATTTGTGGGTAGAAACATGAATCATTTAATCTTGATGCTGCATAAGTAGTTTCAGAGAAAAGATGACACTGTTCATGAATAGGACCTTAAAAATAAAAAATAGGGGAAAAAAAGTAATATTTTAGCCAATCATGGTGGTATATACCTTTAATTCCAGCCTCTTGTATGTCATAGGACTCCATCATTTATATGTAGCCCTAGGCTGGCTGGCTTTGAATTTATGATGATCCCATTTGACCTATGAAGTCTTGGGGAGTTGCTAGAAAAGTCAAGACGAAAACCCAATTAATATTTTGCAGCCGTAGACCCTTACAAGGCATACTAAGACAAAAGAAAAAAATCCATTGAGAAAGACCAGCTAAAAGATAACAGACTACGAAAGAAAAAGCCAGAAAGTTACACCTTATTTTTCAACCAGTAATAGGAACCCCCGAGGGGGTGCACCGTTCCTGGAGGTACTGCAATACCAGGTCGATGCGTGGAGTGGACGGAGCAAGCTCCTATTCCAACTCCTAGTTCCAAAAATCCATTTAATATATTGTCCTCGGATAGAGGACGTATCAGATATTAAACTGATAAGAACAGATACTACACTTGATCTTAGCCAAAAGGCCGAGAAGCGATAGCTCTTACCATCACTACGCTCACACCACTAACTCACACACACACTTTTACTTTATGGTCACAAACCCTCGGGAGCCTATAAACATGCACTAGACACCAACTCTCAGTTTCTATCAAGCCCACATCTTTTACGCCATTAAAACTCTGTGAAATTAAGAATAGGAAGAGAAGTTTTAGTTGCTCTTTTCTTTCCCAGAATTCCGGGAGACAGGGCCATGTTCATTTGCATGCCCCGCCCAGCACGCCGTCATCTTTCTGTTTGTGCTGCGGAATATCCTCACGGTGCTGCTAGACAAGACTGAGGACCTCAGTGCGTCCAGGTTCTTCTTCGCAATTTTTCAGACCTAGAGTTGACAACATCCACCACAAGAGGTTCTCCACTCCCGACTCCTGCTGTTATCTAGTTCATCCTGCATCGAGTCACGCCTTGAAATGAGATTCATGAGAGAGGGGAGGGAGCCGGTGCCCTTCCTGAGTGTGACTCCTGGGAAGGCAAATTCCGATCTGCTCAAGGGGTGGACAGAGTCTTGGGAGATGGACTCTCTGAATTTAAGCTCCTTTTCTGTAACTATTGCTCTGGGGTTTTGCCCTCTACCCTTGACCCCTTCGTTTATTCCTTTCTTTGTCATCTTGCCTATGAAGCCCAGACTGATCTGGAATTTTCAGCGATCCTTCCTCCTCAGTGTAGCTCAACAGCCGGCTTCCACTCTTGTATATTTTGAGATACAGTCTTTTTGTAGCCTTTTATCCCAGAACTTGCTATGTCAACCAGGCTGGCTTCAAACTCAGAGATCCTTCTGGCCCCACCATCCTAAAGGTGTGGGTCATCACACCTGACACAGTTCCTTTCTTTTCTTAAAAAAAAGACTGAAATTCACTTTTGGTTGGCTTTATGGCAAGGATCTTTAATGAACTCCACAGTCTGGTCCGTGGGGGTACCCAGTGTTCCAGGCTAGCCCTGGCTCCTCACTGAATGTTCAGTGGAAGTTGCAGGAAGGATGTGGTGAAGTTCACATACATTCAAGGACATTGCTCAGGCCTCATAGTTATTTTCTGTTTTTCTTTTCTCTTGCTCTCAAGGACCCTTAGTGTAACAGAACCCCAGACTTTAGTAGGTCTCCTTTCTTAGGTTTTTATTGTTGTGAAGAGACACCATAACCAAGGCAACTCTTATAAAAAGCATTTATTTGGGGCTGGCATATAGTTTCAGAGGTTTAGTCCATTATCATCATGGCGGGAAGCATGGAAGTCTACAGGCAGATTGGTGCTGGAGGAGCTAAGGGTCCTACATCTTGATCCAAAGATAGCCATAAGGCAATTGTGTGCCACTCTGGGTGTAGCTTGAATATAGGAAAGTTCAAAGCCTGTCCCCACAGTGACACACTTCCTCCAACAAAGCCATTCCTGCTCCAATAAGGCCACATCTTCTAACTGTGCCAAGTATTCAAATACATGAATCTATGGGGGATGTTCCTATTCAAACCACCACACCCTTAGCAGACTTTAGCACAACTGACTTCATGATTGAAATATCATTCAGGCTGTAAAACTCAACACAGTATCTGCCAAAATGGAAAGAAGGGCCTAATCTATCCAAGTCCATATCGTTCTGGGAAAGTCTAAAAACATACTAACCTTGCTTTATAGCTTCTGCTCCTGGCTAACTGTTCTTGTTAACTGAAATGTGTCAACCCAGGATTTGGTTTTTGTGCTTAAAAGATCACCCTAAAGAAGGCTTGATGTTACACTGGGATCCTGAACATCTAGTGTAGTCACTGGTCCACTAATAAAGACATGGCTTAAACCTATATCTGAGCAGTCTTCTTTGGTGACTACCTCACAACATTAGGACGTTATTCCTCCCACACTGGTCAGTTTCTTCCATATAAATAGACCCCCCTTCTGATTTCAGTTGTAAGGGTTTCTCTTGGAAATTTGGGCAACATCATTAGTCCTCATTTACTCAGTTATTGATGACCAATGGATAGCATCAAGAGTCCATGTCTCAGGGCTGGAGGGATGGCTCAGCAGTTAAGAGCACTGGCTGCTCTTCCAGAGGTCCTGAGTTCAATTCCCAGCAACCACATAGTGGTTCACAGCCATCTGTAATGGGGATGTGATATCCTTCTCTGGTGGACAGTGACAGCCTATTCACATACATGAAATAGATTAATAAATCTTAAAAAAAAAGTCCATGTCTCTTGTCTTCTCTTTCCTCAGAAGATTCTACATAGCAAACATGTGAGTTCCTCTCAGCCGCTCTGTGTGTGACACTCAGCTTGCTGTCACAGTGGTCTCTGATGTGACCATAGAAGACACAGTTGTGTAGGTCTGTAGCTTTGGAGGTTCCTGTCTGATCCAATGGACCCTGGTGCTTTCAGGGGCAGCACCTGGGGGCATTGAACCTGTGGAAGAACATGGTTCTCCATCTCATGGCCAAAGTTCACCTTTGATGAAGGGACCAAAGCTGCCCAATTCCATTCAAGATCTTCTGAGACCACACAAGCTCCTGTTGTACTCTGTTTGTAGTACTATGGGATTTTTTTTTTTTTTTGGAAAGTCTCCACAAGGGACATACCCTCAAGAACCCACCATTCCTAATTAGCATCACTCTGAGGGACGGACCTTTATAACATGGAAGTCTTGTTGATACTCAAGGTCCAAACTATAACAGTCTACTCTAGCTCCTCAAAGTTCAGGTCCACCTCACAAAAGGAAAGCACGTTTAACTCACCACTAAGAGCCTTGAAGTCTCAATGTCCTCTGCCGCCTACCTGTGACACAGATATCTCTCATCCTGAATAGTTCACTCTGACTACCTCTGCTTGTATTCCATTTTGGGAGTCTTAATGGGGTTCCTTTTCTCTGTCTGCTAAAGAATTAAAGGCAGGAAAAACTGGAGCGCAACAGGGAGGGTGGGAGGCATGAAATCTCAGACACAGCACACAGCAGTAGAAGGAGCAGACTGTAAAAGGCTTTTCTTTTTACTCAGTCTGTAGACCAGGCTGGCCTCGAACTCAGAAATCCGCCTGCCTCTGCCTCCCAAGTGCTGGGATTAAAGGCGTGCGCCACCACGCCCGGCTAAAAGGCTTTTCTTACGGGTGAGGAAAGACAGAGCAAGGCAGAAGGAAAGCCAAAGACCCTTAGCAAAGCAGAGGGACACTCAAGAAGCTGAAGCCCTGACTCTCTGATGTCTGAGGCCTCCTCTTAAGGGTCTCCCACCCTCAATTTTGGATTCTTCAGTTTGAGCAATTCCTGGAAGTCTGGCCTTGAACTTGCTGGAATGCTCCACAGGTTGTAGGAGGGCCCTATTGGCAGGAGAAAAAGCCCACTAGGCCTTTGTTTGAGACAACCAACCTTTTGTGTCAGGTCAGAAGGATGACCATCTTGTCATTTTACAGTTCTTATGAGCTAATCGTGGCCCCTCTCTCTCTACCTGTACCTTTCCCATGTGTAAGAAAAGCCCTTCAAACTCCATCTTCTCTCATGAGCTCTCTGGTAGTTTGACTATGCTTGGCCCAGGGAGTGGTACTATTTGGAGGTGTGGCCTTGTTGAAGGAAGTGTGTCACTGTGGAAGTGGGCTTTAAGACCCTCCTCCTAATTGTATGGGAGCCGGTCTTCTGTCTGCCTTCAGATGAAGATGTGAACTCAGCTCTTTCTGCACCATGCCTGCCTGGGCGCTGTCATAATCCCACCTTGATGATAATGGACTGAACTTCTGAATCTGCAATCCAGCCCCAGTTGAATGTTGTCCTTATAAGAGTTGCTTAGGGGGCTGGCGAGATGGTTCAGCGGGTAAGAGCACTGACTGCTCCTCCGAAGGTCCTGAGTTCAAATCCCAGCAACCACATAGTGGCTCACAACCACCTGTAATGAGATCTGACGCCCTCTTCTGGCTCATCTGAAGACAGCTACAGTGTACTTATGTAGAATAATAAATACATCTTTGGACTTGAGCGAGCAGGATTGACTGGAGTGAGCAGAGGTCTTAAAAGTTCAATTCCCAACAACCACACAAAGGCTCACAACCATCCGTTCAGCTACAGTGCACCCATATACAGTAAATAAATAAATAAATAAATCTTAAAAAAAAAAAAAAGACTTGCCTTGGTCATGGTGTCTGTTCACAGCAATAAAACCCTAACTAAGACACGTTCCATTTCAGACTCCGACCATTTCTTTCCTAGATTCCTTGCTTCAGTTGTTTGCTCTCTTTTTTTTCTCTCCCTTCCCCATTTACCTCTCTCCCTTAAACCACTATGGTGTTTTGAATAGAAATCACCACCATAGATTCATGTGTTTGAATGCTTGGCCCATAAAGAGTGATACTATTAGGTGTGGCCTTGTGGTAGGCGTGGCCTTTTTGGACAAAGTATTTCACTGTGGGGGTGGGCTTTGAGGTCTCCTATGCTTAAGCTATGTTAAGTGTGGCACACAGTCTCCTCCTTGCTATTGAGGATCAAGGTGTAGAGTTCTCAGCTTCTCCTGCACCATGTCTGCCTGTCTGTTGCCATGCTTTGATGATAATGTACTAAACCTCTGAACTGTAAACCAGCCAGTAAATTTTTTTCCTTTATAAGAGTTGCCATGGTCATGGTATTTCTTCACAACACTGAAACCCTAATTACTACAACCACCTTCCCTCCCAACCACAATGATTAGGAAATATACAGCCCTAGAGTTTCCAATGGGAAATCATCATTCAGATGTGTCAGGCTTTGCAAAAGGAAAGACTCAGATGAAGTCAGACTCTGTAGATCCCTGGGATTGGAGCTCAGGCCTTCAGGCAAGGTGGCAGATACCTTTACCCTGTGAGCCATCTCACCGTCACTCACACATAATTCTTCAACTAAGGATTTCCAATTTGCCTGAAAACCTGACCCTCCAGCCAAGCATGTCATCACCACTAACTCTATGGCCCGCTCCTGTTCTACTTCTCTTTCCCCACACAATTACAGCCATCTTTTATTTGGGTTTCTGCTTCCTATTTTCCTAGATTAATACTGATCCTGTCCTATCACCCAAAGAGGCTGTCATTAAGCAGACATATGCTGCTTTTGTTGAAACTCTCTGCCAATGATCCTCCCGTGAGTTCCCACAGCCTTAAGAGTGCAAGAACTTCCTAGGTCGTCCATGATGTACCCCACGACTGTCATGACTTCACACTGATGTCACCTCCATCTACAAGTGTTTCTAATGTGTCTCAGGCCCAGTGGCTGTTGTGTGGAGGAAGAATGATAGGATGTCCTCTAGTCCAGCTACTGTGACAGGTGTCACGAGGTGCTCATGCAGCTATGATAATGTGTCTTCTTACTTCCTTGGTCTTCAAAGGTCTAAGCCACAACTCTGAAAACCACAATCCCAAGTCATCAAAACATCTAAAACCCTAAAGCCTGGACACATTACTCTGGAAACCCAATACAAATTCTTTAAGAGCATTTGATGATGTTTTGTAAAGATCATTTATTTTAGAAACATATTAAAATGGCAGAACCTTTATTTGGCATCCAAATTTTGGTTGGTATACCTTCCCAAATAGAACAATGAAGCTTCATCAAAGAAAGATACAAGCAGAAGAATTGTATTCATATAGACACAGATCTGAGAACAGAGTAGATGAAAAATGAAGTAGGTTTTAAAGATAAATTGTATTGATAAAGAAATAGGTCAAAAGAGAAAACATGACTAAGGATGATTGGTGCCTGTGAGCACCCAGCTCATAGCCCCCATCATCAGAACTCTAGTGAAGGGCAACCAGTCTTTTGATGAGTTCCATTAAAAGTCACAACAGGTTACCACTGTATACATATAAAATCAACCCTAAGGGCCAAATGTTGGGAAATTTTATCCTTCACAAATATAGATGTACAATGAGGACACTGCATCCTTTATGAAGGGAATACCAACATTTCAATTAATGCAAAATACTCACATGTAAACTCAATGCTGTAAATACCCTTACAGGTAGTTATTAATCTACAGTGCAGTCACTCGATATATGTATATAACATGTAAATCATGTATATACATATATATATGCAACATGTAAATCATATATATATACATATATAACATGTAAATTGAATATATATAACATGTAAATTAAAGAAATAGATTAAAACAGAAAATAGGTTTTTCTTGAAGACACAGAACATACTCTACTTGCAGAAAACAAATGTATTTATTTTCTAGTGTCTTTGGCCTTTTTGGAAACTTCCCATATTTAATATATGCCATTGTAAGCAGTCTCCACTTGTTTTTCCAATTTTTTATTAGGTATTTACTTCATTTGCATTTCAAATGCTATCTCGAAAGTCCCCTATACCCTCCCCCCTGCTCCCCTACTCACCCACTCCCACTTCTTGGCCCTGGCGTTCCCCTGTACTGAGGCATATAAAGTTTGCAAGACCGAGGAGCCTCTCTTCCCAGTAATGGCCGACTAGGCCATCTTCTGCTACATATGCAGCTAGAGACACGAGCTCCGGGGGTACTGGTTAGTTCATATTGTTGTTCCACCTATAGAGTTGCAGACCCCTTCAGCTCCTTGGGTATTTTCTCTAGCTCCTCCACTGGGGGCCCTCCACTTAATTTTGACACAATCAGAACCTTGCCTCTGTGATTTTGGACACTTGTAAAGTCCTTCTTCAGGTTATAAAATACAAACCACAGGTTTAGCAGCAGTAGCACACAGGGCTGAGCAGCAGCACCATGAAAACATTGCCTTACCATACTGCTTACTTCATCATTCACTCTGTGAACTTTTCTAGAAAGAATTTCTTCCATGCCTTAAAGGCACCATGGATTTCATCAGTGAGAGGGACTGGCTGCAGGGGTGGTGGTGGTAGATAGATAGGGACACTTGGCTTTTACTTGTTTGTTTGCATGCTTTGAGATAGAGTCCTTTGCATAACCCTGGCTCTCCCGGAACTCTCTACATGGACAGGAATGGTCAGCCTCTCTTCAAGTACTGGGATTAGGGTCATGGACCACATGCCCAGCTCAGGGACACATTTTCAAAACCATGTTTTATCATTGCCTTCTTGAACAGCCAATCCCTTTCCCACATTTTGGTTTTTGTTGCTGTGTAGTTATTCAAAGACACACTTTTGATATTTTCTTTAGAATCAGTTTAGAATCAGAAAAGACTGTCACATATGTAAAAATATTACCATACCATAGTAATTTTTCATATAAATCACAATTTATGACATTCTTCACAAAGTTAACTACTGATACTTGTGGAAATAAGCAAGGGGCCCTTGAGCAGGTGAGTGGATGAGGAAATCATAGCATGTGCACAATTAAGCTCCCTGCATGCTCAGCCTGAACTGAGAGTTTACTCATCCATAAGGAAGAATGAAAAGCATCATTACAGGAAAATGGGTGGAACCGAGGATTATATGTCATGAAATCATACAGAAAGACAAGTATTGGACATTTACTCTCACATGCGGTATACAGCTTTTTGAAAAGATTTTTTAAATTTTTATTTTTATTCTATGGACATCATTGGTGTTTTGCCTGCATGTGTGAGGGAGTCAAATCCCCTAAAACAGGAGTTACAGACTGTTGTGAGCTGCCATGTGGATGCTGGGATCCTTTGGAAGAGCAGTCAGTGTTCTTAACTACTGAGCCATTCTTCCAGCCCCATCATATAGCTTTTAAAGGCTATGAAAGCACAAGGGAGACTTATGTAGAAAGAGACTTATGTCCCTCATGTAGGTGAAGGGACAAGGGAGGGTAAAGAGGAACCCTATGACCAAAGGGCATTCCGCAGATGATAATATCACATTGAAACACTTAATTCAGTGCAATTTAATACCAATTAATAAGAAAGAGGGTCATGAGATTGGAAAAACATCACCATCAACAACACATCAACTTTGCTTCTGACTTTCTGTTTGAGGTCTTTGGAAGCTGTTGTTGCTTTTGCTGTTTGAACACTGGGGGGCAAACACAGCTAAAATGACAACGACAGAACCAGCCTCACAGGGTAGGGAGTATGGTTGGAAGGCTAAGGTGGTGCAATACAATGACTTGGCCAATATCACACAAATGCAACTTTTTTTGCGGGGCCACTGTGGTTGGGTACCCTTCAGGAACTCCTTTGTCTCCAGGAACTGAGTTTGCGTGAGTCACTGGTGCTCTCAGTGTCGTCCCAAAGTTGTGCTCAGTTTGTGAAAACCCCAAAGAGGCCACCAGGAACCACAATTCCAATGCAAGCACATGAGAGTCTTTATTCAAGATCAATCTGGGACCACTCTCCTGTCCTGTTGCATCAGGAAGGTTTGTCCTTTCCTAGGGGAAGGAAAAAAGAAACTACAAGCAGGGGTTTCCAAGCCTTGGCATTACATGAGAGGGTAAAGGAATGTTGGCCTTTAAGCTAGTTGTTTTACAGCACCTGGTCAAACCACAAGAAGGGAGCATACATCAAAAAAAGAGTGTCTTCACTTGGGAACAACTTAGGTTTTCTTAGCCCACTCTGTTGTTATCAGCCAGCTGCAGCTGTTGTGTCTATTTTGTAACTGCCAGAAACATTTCTTGATTTTCTCAGACCTCAAGGGTGGGGTCCATGCCTCTCTAAGGGCAAGTTTTAACTTAGAATGGAGTCTTAAAAACAAAATGGAGTTTATTCTGCT
Organism: Mus musculus; assembly: GCF_000001635.26. Classification (NCBI taxonomy): domain Eukaryota; kingdom Metazoa; phylum Chordata; class Mammalia; order Rodentia; family Muridae; genus Mus; species Mus musculus. The sequence continues at coordinate 286,098 of NW_019168514.1, read as the reverse complement.
TCCTCAGTCCTTTCACCAATGTGAGCACACAGGACTCTTTTATGCATTGTATATTTGTAACTCTTTGGTTTCAGGGGGCTGTGTGTGTTGTTGTTTTCAAATTTTTTGTAGGCATGTTTGGTGCCTTTGACATTAGGATAACTGACTTGGAGTTACAAATGGGTTGTGAGTTGTCCTTTGGGTGCTAGGAATAGACTCCAGGTCCTGTAGAAGAGAAGCCAGGGTTCTGAATTGCTAACCCATATATCCAGCCCATGTCTCTTTGTCTTCCTCCCTTCCTTCAGTCCTTCCTCCCTTCCTTCCTTTTATATTCCTTCCTATCTCCTTCTTTTGATTACTAAGATAAATGCTATGTATTCAAAGTGTTGAATAGACATATGAAATATGTACATGTTATGGGATGGCTAAATTACGTGAATTGACATCTATATTACTCCATACTTAAAATGATTCAAGTTGTCATTTTTGTGTTATATGTTTGATAATGACAGAAAAGGCATATCAAAAGGAAGAATCAGACCTGAGGTTTGTCCCTTGGGTCTTGCTTCCAAGGGCTCAATCATCACAGCTCCATGGTGAAATATCTTGGGAAGATCATCTGCTAACTTTTAGCCTCTCCGAGATGGCTCCTGACAAAGTTCAAAATTAAGTTAAATTTAGAAAAATATATTAACAAGACCAATTTGCTTATTTGGACATTATGTGTATGAGTGTTTGACTGCATGTATGTAAATGTCCTACCCACAGGACTCAGGCTCTATCAGGACAGAAGAGTAAAATGGATCCCTGTAACAGATGATTGTGAGCCATGGTATGAATGCTGGGAATAGAATCTGGTTCTCTGCTAGAGCAGCCAGTGCTTGTAACTGCTGTGTATCTCTTCAGTCCCTAAAATGTAGCTTTAAAAAAAATAGTGCATAACGTGTCTGTGGGTAGATGTGGGGTTGGTGTTCATGGGTCACATCACCATGTGTAGGTCAGAGACAACTTCCTTGAGTTTTTTTCTCTTTCTCACACCTAGATCCCTGGGGCTGAAGCTGCATCAAAAGTTACAACAGGTTACCACTGCATTTATAATCGCCCCTAGAGAACAAAGGTTGAGAAATTTAATCAGTCACACATGTAGATGTACAATGAAGACATTGTTTCTGTAATGAAGGAAATAACATTTCTAATTAATGTATAATACTCGCATGTAAACTCAGTGCTATAAATACCCTTAAAGGTGTTAATCTATAACACAAAGAATTTGTAGCTGTCCAGCAACCAATGGAGGACTGGGTACACCTGAAAGGGAAGCTGGGAATGAAAAAGGACAGGCGGGTGAGAGAAGAATGAAGCCAAGACAAAGATTTCTTCTTTTTTAAGGATTTATTTATTTATTTATTTATTTATTTATTTATTTATTTATTTAATGTGTGTGAGTACACTGTAGTTGTACAGATGGTTGTAAGCTCTCATTTGGTTGTTGGGAATTGAATTTTTAGGATTGAAAGAACCTAGTGGGGAACCCCCCACTCAATTCCCGATTCAGCTGCGTGCACCCAAAAATCATGAACAAACAGACCGTCTTGATGTAAAAACATGAGGTAATTTAATGGCGGAGCTCCGGGTCGAAAAGTTTCTCACGCAGGAGACAGTGGATTCGACCACAAGGCTTGGGAGCTAGGGGTTTTTATAGAAAAGGGGCTGGGGCTGGGGGAGGAATTAGCATGGTTTCACATGATTGGTTCATTTAAACATCAGCAGAGTGTACATGCAGATAACATTTAACTTAGGTCAGAAGGGCAGGAGATAGGGAGGCGCCGGGCCAGTCTGGACATGTCATTCTCTTTACTCACAAACAACTCTTTGGGCTATTTGACATAAATTACATGAATCACAGGTCTCAAGTTTTATTTTCTTTCAGGATCTCTGCTCAACCCCACTTGCTCAGTCGCTCTCACCCAGTCCCTGCTTGCTCAGGCCCAAAGATTTATTTATTATTATACATAAATACACTGTAGCTGTCTTCAGACGCACCAGAAGAGGGCGTCGGATCTCATTACAGGTGGTTGTGAGCCACCATGTGGTTGTGAGCCACCATGTGGTTGTGAGCCACCATGTGTTTGCATGGGATTTGAACTCAAGACCTTTGGAAGAGCAGTCAGTGCTCTTACCTGCTGAGTCATCTTACCAGCCCAAGACAACGATTTCTGATCAAGGCTCAAAGTTCAACTTTCAGCTCTATGTTTGTATAGGGGAAACCCAAAGACCCATCCTTTGTTTCAGCTGGATTATGTTGCTTTATTTCAGCTGAACAATGCTGTAAAGCAAGCTCAGCGGGCAGTCTGCTTCTGCAGGAAAACTGCAGGTGAGGCGAGGTGGAAGACCTCCACCTTAGTCAGCGGAAGACGGACCTCGGCAAACAATTAAGGTCTATTTTGCCTACTTAAGGCTGAGGGAAGGACACAAGAACTCGATGACATGAATGTAAAAAACCACAACCCATCAAACTGTAAATGAACAATATCGATCAGTATTGGCATCTTAACTTCGTTCTATCAATACTTCATAGGCAACAACCTGACAAATCATTTTCTTTGTTGAAATCTCTAGGAGGAGTGTCTTCTGTGCATTAAAGGCACCATGCATTTCATCAGCTGTTGGGAGCCAACTCCTGGCAGAAAGCGACTATCATCTCTGCAGCCATCTCAGGCTATTTACTTACAGATTGCCACACCACCTCCAGTAAGGATCTGTGTGACAAGTTCCACAGGATGAGGAGTGGAACCGGTTGTGGAACTCTTCGCTGGAGAAAAATTATTGAGTCATAGTTCTCTTGGCTACTTATCTGTTTTATGTTTTCTACTCCTTTTCCTATATACGAGATGTTCCTGATAGCCTAGGCCAAATCTTAAGCGAGTATTATGGCTACAAAACCATCCCTTGAAATGGCATCACTAAACATCACCTCATCTCTGGGAAAACCAGCGCTTTACTTTATAAATCATGTATAAGGTAGTATTGATAAATATAAACTTTCCCAACAATAATATTTTATATGGCTGCACGAGTGTCATCAGAAGTAGGTTTTGGTATCTTGTTTAAGAAAGCCTTAAATAGGGGCTGGAGAGATGGCTCAGCAGGTAAGAGCACTGGCTGCTTTTCTGAAGGTCCTGAGTTCAAATCAAAGCCACCACATGGTGACTCACAACCATCTGTAATGAGATCTGACTCCCTCTTCTGGAGTGTCTGAAGACAGCTACAGTGTACTCACATATAATAAATAAATAAATCTTTTAAAAAAGACAGCCTTAAATAGGAAGAATTAAAACAGTTTAAATTTATGTTTTGAAGAGTTACAGAAGAACAGGAACTAGAGGTTTTTGCAAGAAGCTCACCATCGCTGAACACACTCTGATAACATCTTGTTTTCCTTAAACACACCCTGGACTTTTGGCTAGGTGTCTCCAGTTGCAGTCCCCAGTGTGTGCCTATATACCCATAGTTGCCTTTCAATAAACAAGACTTGATCAGATAGCCTGTCTTGTCTCCATTCTTCCTGTCTCTTGCCCCTCCATCCCCACTCTCTTCCTTGCAGACCCCGTTGACTGACCCTTGGATCGGGTCAATCAGCAAGGAGTTAGGCTACACACATTACACAGGACTTCAGCAAAGCCTTCTCTAAGTCTCTTACTGTCTTGATTGTCAGATAATATTTTTGGGGGTAACGTATTTCCGCGCTTGAGTCATAAAGACACACTGTCTTACGACCCAGGTACGTTATCTTGACTATAATACCGGTTTTCGCAGTGTAACCACAATGGTTTACCAACGTCTGCTTTAATGTTAGGGCAATTTGTTTATAATAGCCCTTTAACTCGGCGCCTAGTTCCCCCAGAAGACTGCTATTGCCTTCCAGGTTCTCATCTCCCTGGACAAAGACATGCAGGGTCAGGAGACTGCCCTGGGCAATATGAAGCACATTCCAGGTAACTTCCTGCTTCTCTTGCAAGCCCAGATCCAAAGCCCAGCTCTTAGAGACAACCAGTGTTCCTTTACACAGGGAGCCCAATTCTGTCCGGACTAATTGCTCATAGCCTTCATGTTGTGAGAATGGTTTCATGCAGAGGGCTTCTGGAGAACATATCACCTTTCCAGGCATCTCTAGACAAGAAAAAGAAACAACAAATTAAAAAAGTAAAATGCCTGGAATGTCGGTTATGACACATGGCCAAGCAGTTTGTAAATTCCACACTTTGTAGCCCAAAGGAGAAGGTGAACACAAGATACCAAACACTGATTCAAGAACTGGAAGGAGGCAAATGAAGGGGGACTTGGACACTCAAATGGCCAAAGAGGGAGCCATGGAAGCAGCTGAACACTCACAGTCTCAGAGGCTTGTTCTGGGGAACTCCATGGATGAGAAGAATCAGGGGAGCAAAGGACAGGCTAATGTTGAGGACAGAACAGTCAGGTGATGAAACAGGAGAAAAGCATGGAGAAATGGGGAGGCTCCACAGAGCAAAGCGGGGAGCAGAGCACATTGCCAGAGCTCCAAAGTTGGGGAGAGGACACCTCAGAGAGGACCACAAGGGAGGCTAGGCTTCCCTGGTGAGTACAGACTGGCAGTCCCAGCCATAAGATAGCATACAGTTCTTTAACGACTTGTATCTAGTAAAGGAATTCGAAGGGATCTTCTACTGACAGGTTAGAGTCACAGAGGAAATTTCTTTTGCTTGTCTCCTTATGGTGAGAATGTCACATGTTGCCAGGTGCTGTGTGTGTGTGTGTGTGTGTGTGTGTGTGTGTGTATACCAAGTTACTGGAGGGACATGAAAACAAGTAACACTCCCAGTGTAGGAGCTTGGAGACATCTTTCACCTCAGAGCCCAGTTGAGCAAGGAGGCTGGAACCTAAGTCACAGCAACCAACCTAGGCAGCCACGGTGAAACTACCTGGAAGGTGAGCACTCTGTTGAGCAGCATTAGGATTGCCATAAGGAAAGCAGCTAAAGGGACTGTGTGGCAGTCTGCTTGATTGAAGAGTGTATTTGTCTTGTCTGGAAAGACCTGAGAAGACAAAGGTAATTTTAAATTTCCATAGGGCATGCTATTCAATAACTATTCCAAGTGCATTGAAAGTCTCAGTTGAACTGAAGTCAAATACAAATTCCAAAATTACACTTTGATGTTAATGAAGTCCTCTACACAACCCTAAATACAAAAAAAGTAACAGTAAGATGTGCATTAATACTAGTTCAATGTATTAATTAAGTGGATATGTTTTACTTTGTGCTACTTGGTTTTGTAAAATGAGACAGGGTCGCACACAGCCCAGAGTGGCAGCAAACTATGTAGCCAAGCATTAGCTTGACTTTCTGATCCATCTGCCTCCAGTTCCAGAGACTGTGGATCTTAAGTGGATCATCATGACAAGTCTTGGGGTTTTATGTAGCACAGTGAGTGAAGCCAGGGTTTCTAACAAGCTAGGCTAGCATTCTACCAACTAAGAAAATTCCCCATGTTTGGTTTCCTTTAACATCAGTTAAGCCCAGGAAAAAAAAATGCAGTCTGGTGAAGAACTGAGTTGTGAAGTCAGAATCAGAGCTGTGCAGTGAGAAAGAAAGATAAACCAGGGTAGAGGTGAACTATGAGAGAAGATAAGTGACAGGATATAGATGTGATAATTAGATAACATTCAAAGGAAGCAAAGACAAGGAGGAAGAACAAAAAGATATATATATATGATTCTGACTCTGGTCTCTGTCTTTGTCAGCCTCATGTTTCCTTAACTCTTCTTCTTGTCTGTCTCTTATTTACTGGTTCCTCCTCTAAATATTTCTCATTCAGAGTATCTCTCTCATATATTCATATAAATTATATATATATATATATATATATATAACATTATATGAGATCTCCATTACAGTTAGGAAACAGGAGCAAAGAGAGGTAAATAACAAAGACTAGAACCTGGAAAAGTGGCACATGCTAATAATGCTAGCACTTAGAAATGATCTGTAAGAAACAGGGAGCCAAAAAATTAAAAAGATATAAGAGACAAGAGAAAAACTTAAATGAAATGCTGGCCACAAGAGTCAGGAAAACTAGAAAACTTAGATAGTACCTGGCAACAAAAGAAAGCTTTTGGCTAAAGATCAATGTTTTTACTGTAAAGAAAAAGGGCACTGAGTGAGAGACTGCCCCAACAAAAAGAAGAGGATCCCCCCCTCATGACCAAACCCTTCACCTGTTCGTGGCTAAAAGTAAAGAGATAGCAAAAGCGGTGCTAACACAGAAGCTGAGTCCTTAGAAGAGGCCGGTGGCCTACCTGTTGAAGCAGCTAGAAAAGAGACTGTGTTTCATATTCCCCCACCAACCATTTCAAAGCAAGTTAGAAAAGTTCCTAGGCACTGCAGGCTTTTGCAGATTGTGGATTTCAGATTTTGCTGAATTAAACAGATAAACAGCCCTTCATATAGAGAAATAAAGAACAACAGGCCTTGGATGCCATTAAGACTGCCCTAATGTTGTCCCCAGCTTTGGGACTCCTAGATGTGACTGAGAACAAAAGTATTGCCAAAGAGGTTCTTACTCAGAGATTGGGACCCTGGAAAAGACCTGTGGCATAGTTGTAAGAAATTAGACCTTGTGGCTGTAGGATGGCCTGCTTGTCTGCACATAGTGGCTTCTGGTCAAGGACGCAGATAAATTGACTCTGAGACAAAACTTGGCACATGCCCTAGAAAGTGTGGTTCAGCCCCCCTGGCCGATGGCTGACTAACGCTCTTGAAAACATTATTCAACCGTTCCCCTGACTGATGGACACATTATCAGAGCTTTTTGTTGACTGAACTAGTGACCTTCACTCCCCCTACTGTCCTCAATCTCGCTATTCTACTGCCTGAGACTTCACCTACTTATCACTGCTCTGACATTCTGGCAGAAGACACTGATACTCGAAATGATCTGAAGGATCAGATCAGTCTTGGCCTTAGAGTTTGAGCTGGTACACGGATGGCAGTAGCCTCGCGGTTGAAGGTAAGTGGAAGGCTGGGACAGCAGTGCAGTGGTAGACAGAAAGCTAAATTTGTGGCTTTGATACAGCTCTATAAATGTCAAAAGGGAAGTCTACACTGACAACAGGTTTGCTTTTGCCACTGTACGGAGCAATATACAGACAAAGAGGGCTGTTGACATCTGCAGAGAAAGATCTAAGATGCTGTGGCTAAAAGAAATTAGATGGCAGATCTAACCACCAAACAGGCATCCCAAAGAGCAATGATCCTGACAGTCTGAAGACTATCAAGTTATAGACAAATTAAGACTGATAAATGAAACCCTGTATGGAATAGTAGAAACTGAAGAAAGAAAACTAGTCCTCCCATGGGAAGACAGACCTGACATCTACTGGGAAATAGACTTTACTGAGAAAAATATGTGTATGAATACCTTCTGGTTTTTGTGAACATTCTCAAGCTGGATAGAAGCTTTTCCCTGTAAAAATGAAACTGCTCAGATAGTCATCAAGAAGATTATTAAAGAAAAATTTCCAAGGTTTGGAGTGCCAAAAACAATAGTGTCAGATAATGGCCCTGCGTTTATTGCCCAGGTAAGTCAGGGTGTGGCCAAGTATTTAGAGGTCAAATGAAAATTACATTATGTGTACAGACCTCAGAGCTCAGGACAGATAGAAAAAATGAATAGAACTCTAAAAGAGACCTTGACAAAATTAACCATGGAGATTGGCACAGACTTGGTGCTCCTTCCCCTTGCCCTATTTGGAACTAGAAATACTCCCTCTTGATTCAGTCTTACTCTTTTTGAGATCCTTTATGGGGCTCCCATGCCCATAACTGTCTTAAATGATGTGTTTAAACCTATGTTGTTGTAATAATAATCTGTATGCTATGTTAAAAGGCTTACAGGTGGTGCAGAAAGAAGTCCAGTCACAACTGGCTACAGTGAATAAGTTGGGTGCCCCAAAGACATCTCACCAGTTCCAGCCAGATATCTGATCTACATATACATACATCATGCCCAGACCCTCAAGCCTCACTAGAAGGGTCCCTGCCTAGTCCTGTTTACTATCCCTTCTTATTCTGTTTTTGTTCCCATGTTAAAGATACAGTATAGCTTATGGTCCTCCAGCGTCAACACCAACCTATAGTTAAGACAGAAGAAGAGTATGATTTCTATTCTTCACATAGAGATATAGACTTCTAAAATTCTAAGATTAGAATTACTTAGTAGAAGAAGAGGGGAATGAAAGAAAGATGAAATTTCAAGACCTGTAAGTCATATAAAGTACTCAGAAATTGCTGGTTGTTTGTGAGCCTAGAGGCTGCCTAGGGCTGAGAAAAACAAGAAAAACAAACCTGGGTATGCCCCGTAGTTAAAACATTCCTGGGAACAGCTTGACCATAAGATAAAGAGGAATGTGATGACATAACAGGGCTATGGGAACTGAGTCAACAACTCACAGAACTCTGACACCCTGCACGTACATGTAATTTTTCTGCTGATGTTTGAATAAGACAATAGTGTGTTGATATGCTGAATTCCACACCCCTAAGCCCCTTACCCCATAAAAACCCCTAGCTTCCAAGCCTCTTGTCCGATATCCGTTATCTCCTGTGTGGGATGCATGTCGGTTCGGAGCTCCGTCATTAAACTGCCTCATGTGATTACAGCAAGATAGATTCTAGTGTTTCTTTGGGTGCTCTCTCACTCCCGAGACTAGAGTGGGGGTCCCCAAAAGGGGGCCTTACAGTATGTGAGGAGTTTTCAGGTTGCCCAAGCCCAGAAAGCAATCTTCCAACTCCCTCAGCCCAGTGTAAACTGATTATTAATCTCTGTTCCTCTACCTGCTGTGGCATCCATCTGGTGCTTCACCCATTGCTCTGTGGTAAACCTCTTCACACAGCCGCCTTCCACGTGCCAGGACTCAGGCTCTGCAGCGAACACTGCACAGCAGAATCTCTCCACTCTGAGCACGCACACATATGCACACAGGGCTCCGGATTTGTGCACTTCGATGAATTTGCATGTGTATTTTATCTTCTCCTTCTCCCCACAGAAGTGAGTGACAGTCAGCTGTTGGATGCACTTTTCTATTTCACTCTCTAGAAGCACGAGATCGCTCTTCTCTGCTTCAAAACCAATAATTTGCTGCGTTTTGCCATCCAAACCAATGAACAAAAATCCCCCATCAGTGTTTGCAAATGCAGAAACAGTTTGAGGGAGGAGCTCTAAAATCTTTTCCTTAGGAAAAATCTTTTCCTTAGGAGTCAATTTTACTTCAGCATGTGTGGATTTAGTGAAACAGAATGTCTCCCCATAGGCAAGCCAGTCTCTGTTAAATAAGGAAAGACATTCATTTAGTGTTTCATTACAGATGATTTTCCCAGGTGAACTTGGTCTGGATTTGAGGAACTGCACTGCATCCGCTGCTTTCAGTTCAACTGAGAATGAGAAGATTCTCTTGTACAAGTTGGTTTTCAAGGTGGTGATTCCCAGACCTTTCTGATTTGGCTTCCATGGTTTCACAAAAACGAAAAAGTAGTCTTTGTGCTGCATGAAGTCTAGATAGTCATGAGGAAGGTGCACTATACCGGGTAAGGAATTTACCAAATCCAGTCCCATTCCATCTCTGGTGAAGCTGTAGTTTTGATTTTTAATGTGAACCTTGATCACGCCCCCTCCAGAATTCAGCAGGGTGCACACAGCCTGTAATATACTTTTGGCTTCTTTTCTTCTCAGTTGAATATCTTTCATTGAATTCCTATTTTTCTCTCCAAGTGTGATTTCTCCAATAAACAGAACCAGTTCAGCATAGTCTGTGTCCTGATCAACAATGATGTTTGTTTTCCAATCACTGCCTCTGTTTCCCAGATGAAGTCCTTTCCTGGAAGACAGACAGAGTCATTACAAAAGGATCTACACAGTTAGAGGCAATTCTGCTTAACCTCACAAAGAGCACAACCATCTCAGCTGCACTGGATGAGCAAGTATGAAGGTCAGATGTGACATTTGTTTAGGGACTATGGTAGTTTGAATATCCTTGGCCCATGGAAAGTGGCACTTGTAGGAGCTGTAGCCTTATTGGAAAAGGTGTGTCCTTGTTGGAGGAAGTGTGTTACTGGGTAGATGGTCTTATAGGGCTCCTAGTGTTCAAGTTCTGTTTAGGGCAGAAGGGAGTCCCATACTGGTTGCCTTAGGATTAAAATGTAGTACTATTGGCCTCCAGGATCATGTCTGCCTGCATGCTGCTATCTTTTTTTTTTCCTTTTTTATTTTTTCTCTTTTTTTTATTACGTATTTTCCTCAATTACATTTCCAATGCTATCTCAAAAGTCCCCCACACCCTCCCCCCCACTCCCCTACCCACCCATTCCCATTTTTTGGCCCTGGCGTTCCCCTGTACTGGGGCATATAAAGTTTGCCTGACCAATGGGCCTCTCTTTCCAGTGATGGCCGACTAGGCCATCTTTTGATACATATGCAGGTAGAGTCAAGAGCTCTGGGGTACTGGTTAGTTCATAATGTTGTTCCACCGATAGGGTTGCAGATCTCTTTAGCTCCTTGGATACTTTCTCTAGCTCCTCCATTGGGGACCCTGTGATCCATCCAATAGTTGACTGTGAGCATCCACTTCTGTGTTTGCTAGGCCCCGGCCTAGTCTCACAAGAGACAGCTATATCACGGTCCTTGCAACAAAGGCTTGCTAGTGTATGCAATGGTGTCATCGTTTGGAGGCTAATTATGGGATGGATCCCTGGATATGGCAGTCTCTAGATGGTCCATCCTTTTGTCTCAGCTCCAAACTTTGTCTCTGTAACTCCTTCCATGGGTGATTGTTTCCAATTCTAAGAAGGAGCAAAGTGTCCACACTTTGGTCTTCGTTCTTCTTCAGTTTCATGTGTTTTGCATATTGTACCTTATATCTCGCTATACTAAGTTTCTGGGCTAATATCCACTTATCAGTGAGTATATTTCATTTGAGTTCTTTTGTGATTGGGTTGCCTCACTCAGGATGATGCCCTCCAGGTCCAACCATTTGCCTAGGAATTTCATAAATTCGTTCTTTTTAATAGTGAGTAGTACTCCATTGTGTAAATGTACCACAATTTTTGTATCCATTCCTCTGTTGAGGGGCATCTGGGTTCTTTCCAGCTTCTGGCTATTATAAATAAGGCTGCTATGAACATAGTGGAGCATGTGTCCTTCTTACCGGTTGGGACATCTTCTGGATATATGCCCAGGAGAGGTATTGAGGGATCCTCTGGTAGTACCATGTCCTATTTTCTGAGGAACCGCCAGACTGATTTCCAGAGTGGTTGTACAAGCTTGCAATCCCACCAACAATGGAGGAGTGTTTCTTTTTCTCCACATCCTCGCCAGCATCTGCTGTCACCTGAATTTTTCATCTTAGCCATTCTGACTGGTGTGAGATGGATTCTCAGGGTTGTTTTGATTTGCATTTCCCTGATGATTAAGGATGTTGAACATTTTCTCAGGTGCTTCTCAGCCTTTCGGTATTCCTCGGGTGAGAATTCTATCTTTAGCTCTGAGCCCCATCTTTTAAGGGGGTTATTTGATTTTCTGGAGTCCACCCTCTTGAGTTCTTTATATATATTGGATATTAGTCCCCTATCTGATTTAAGATAGGTAAAGATCCTTTCCCAATCTGTTGGTGGTCTTTTTGTCTTATTGACAGTGTCGTTTGCCTTGCAGAAGCTTTGCAGTTTCATGAGGTCCCATTTGTCAATCCTCGATCTTACAGCACAAGCCATTGCTGTTCTATTCAGGAATTTTTTTCCTGTGCCCATATCTTCGAGGCTTTTCCCCACTTTCTCTTCTATAAGTTTCAGTGTCTCTGGTTTTATGTGAAGTTCCTTGATCCACTTAGATTTGACCTTAGTACAAGGAGAGAGGAATGGGTCAATTCGCATTCTTCTACATGATAACCACCAGTTGTGCCAGCACCATTTGTTGAAAATGCTGTCTTTTTTCCACTGGATGGTTTTAGCTCCCTTGTCGAAGATCAAGTGACCATAGGTCTGTGGGTTCATTTCTTTGTCTTCAATTCTATTTCACTGGTCTACTTGTCTGTCACTATACCAGTACCATGCAGTTTTTATAACAATTGCTCTGTAGTAAAGCTTTAGGTCAGGCATGGTGATTCCACCAGAGGTACTTTTATCCTTGAGAAGAGCTTTTGCTATCATAGGTTTTTTGTTATTCCAGATGAATTTGCAGATTGCTCTTTCTAATTCGTTGAAGAATTGAGTTGGAATTTTGATGGGGATTGCATTGAATCTGTAGATTGCTTTTGGCAAGATAGCCATTTTTACAATGTTGATCCTGCCAATCCATGAGCATGGGAGATCTTTCCATCTTCTGAGATCTTCTTTAATTTCTTTTTTCAGGGACTTGAAGTTTTTATCATACAGATCTTTCACTTCCTTAGTTAGAGTCACACCAAGATATTTTATATTATTTGTGACTATTGAGAAGGGTGTTGTTTCCAGGATTTCTTTCTCAGCCTGTTTATTCTTTGTGTAGAGAAAGGCCATTGACTTGTTTGAGTTAATTTTATATCCAGCTACTTCACCGAAGCTGTTTATCAGGTTTAGGAGTTCTCTGGTGAAATTTTTAGGGTCACTTATATATACTATCATATCATCTGCAAAAAGTGATATTTTGACTTCATCGTTTCCAATTTGTATCCCCTTGATCTCCTTTTGTTGTCAAATTGCTCAGGCTAGGACTTCAAATACTATGTTGAAGAGGTAGGGAGAAAGTGGGCAGCCTTGTCTAGTCCCTGATTTTAGTGCGATTGCTTCAAGCTTCTCACCATTTACTTTGATGTTGGCTACTGGTTTGCTGTAGATTGCTTTTATCATGTTTAGGTATGGGCCTTGAATTCCTGATCTTTCCAAGACTTTTATCATGAATGGGTGTTGGATCTTGTCAAATGCTTTTTCTGCATCTAACGAGATACTCATGTGGTTTTTGTCCTTGAGTTTGTTTATATAATGGATTACATTGATGGATTTTCGTATATTAAACCATCCCTGCATCCCTGGAATAAAACCTACTTGGTCAGGATGGATGATTGCTTTAATGGGTTCTTGGATTTGGTTAGTGAGAATTTTATTGAGGATTTTTGCATTGATATTCACAAGGGAAATTGGTCTGAAGTTCTCTATCTTTGTTGGATCTTTCTGTGGTTTAGGTATCAGAGTAATTGTGGCTTCATAGAATGAGTTGGGTAGAGTTCCCTCTACTTCTATTTTGTGGAATAGTTTGTGCAGAACTGGGATTAGATCTTCTTTGAAGGTCTGGTAGAACTCTGTACTAAACCCATCTGGTCCTGGGCTTTTTTTGGCTGGGAGACTATTAATGACTGCTTCTATTTCTTTAGGGGATATGGGACTGTTTAGATCGTTAACTTGATCCTGATTTAACTTTGGTACCTGGTATCTGTCTAGAAATTTGTCCATTTCGTCCAGGTTTTCCAGTTTTGTTGAGTATAGCCTTTTGTAGAAGGATCTGATGGTGTTTTGGATTTCTTCAGGATCTGTTGTTATGTCTCCCTTTTCATTTCTGATTTTGTTAATTAGGATTTTGTCCCTGTGCCCTCTAGTGAGTCTAGCTAAGGGTTTATCTATCTTGTTGATTTTCTCAAAGAACCAACTCCTCGTTTGGTTAATTCTTTGAATAGTTCTTCTTGTTTCCACTTGGTTGATTTCGCCCCTGAGTTTGATTATTTCCTGCCATCTGCTCCTGTTGGGTGAATTTGCTTCCTTTTTTTCTAGAGCTTTTAGATGTGTTGTCAAGCTGCTAGTATGTGCTCTCTCCCGTTTCTTCTTGGAGGCACTCAGAGCTATGAGTTTCCCTCTTAGAAATGCTTTCATTGTGTCCCATAGGTTTGGGTATGTTGTGGGTTCATTTTCATTAAACTCTAAAAAGTCTTTAATTTCTTTCTTTATTCCTTCCTTGACCAAGGTATCATTGAGAAGAGTGTTGTTCAGTTTCCACGTGAATGTTGGCTTTCCTTTATTTATGTTGTTATTGAAGATCAGCCTTAGGCCATGGTGGTCTGATAGGATGCATGGGACAATTTCAATATTTTTGTATCTGTTGAGGCCTGTTTTGTGACCAATTATATGGTCAATTTTGGAGAAGGTCCCATGAGGTGCTGAGAAGAAGGTATATCCTTTTGTTTTAGGATAAAATGTTCTGTAGATATCTGTCAGATCAATTTGTTTCATAACTTTTGTTAGTTTCACTGTGTCCCTATTTAGTTTCTGTTTCCACGATCTGTCCATTGATGAAAGTGGTATGTTGAAGTCTCCCACTATTATTGTGTGAGGTGCAATGCGTGCTTTGAGCTTTACTAAAGTTTCTTTAATGAATATGGCTGCCCTTGCATTTGGAGTGTAGATATTCAGAATTGAGAGTTCCTCTTGGAGGATTTTACCTTTGATGAGTATGAAGTGTCCCTCCTTGTCTTTTTTGACAACTTTGGGTTGGAAGTCGATTTTATCCGATATTAGAATGGCTCCTCCAGCTTGTTTCTTCAGACCATTTACTTGGAAAATTGTTTTCCAGCCTTTCACTCTGAGGTAGTGTCTGTCTTTTTCCCTGAGATGGGTTTCCTGTAAGCAGCAGAATGTTGGGTCCTGTTTGTGGAGCCAGTCTGTTAGTCTATGTCTTTTTATTGGGGAATTGAGTCCATTGATATTAAGAGATATTAAGGAAAAATAATTGTTGCTTCCTTTTATTTTTGTTGTTAGAGTTGGCCTTCTGTTCTTGTGGCTGTCTTCTTTTTGCTTTGTTGAGGGATTACTTTCTTGCTTGTTCTAGGGCGTGATTTCCATCCTTGTATTGCTTCTTTTCTGTTATTATCCTTTGAAGGGCTGGATTCGTGGAAAGATAATGTGCGAATTTGGTTTTGTCGTTGAATACTTTGGTTTCTCCATCTATGGTGATTGAGAGTTTGGCTGGGTATAGTAGCCTGGGCTGGCATTTGTGTTCTCTTAGTGTCTGTATAACATCTGTCCAGGCTCTTCTGGCTTTCATAGTCTCTGGTGAAAAGTCTGGTGTAATTCTGATAGGTCTGCCTTTATATGTTACTTGACCTTTCTCCCTTACTGCTTTTAATATTCTCTCTTTATTTAGTGCATTTGTTGTTCTGATTATTATGTGTCGGGAGGAATTTCTTTTCTGGTCCAGTCTATTTGGAGTTCTGTAGGCTTCTTGTATGTTCATGGGCATGTCATTCTTTAGGTTTGGGAAGTTTTCTTCTATAATTTTGTTGAAGATATTTGCCGGCCTTTAAGTTGAAAATCTTCATTCTCATCAACTCCTATTATCCGTAGGTTTGGTTTTCTCATTGTGTCCTGGATTTCCTGGATGTTTTGAGTTAGGATCTTTTTGCGTTTTGCATTATCTTTGATTGTTGTGCTGATGTTTTCTATGGAATCTTCTGCACCTGAGATTCTCTCTTCCATCTCTTGTATTCTGTTGCTGATGCTCACGTCTATGGTTCCAGATTTCTTTCCTAGGGTTTCTATCTCCAGCGTTGCCTCACTTTGGGTTTTCTTTATTGTGTCTACTTCCCTTTTTAGTTCTAGTATGGTTTTGTTCATTTTCATCACCTGTTTGGATGTGTTTTCCTGTTTTTCTCTAAGGACTTCTACCTGTTTGGTTGTGTGTGTGTTTCCTGTTTTTCTTTAAGGACGTGTAACTCTTTAGCGGTGTTCTCCTGTATTTCTTTAAGTGAGTTATTAAAGTCCTTCTTGATGTCCTCTACCTTCATCATGAGATATGCTTTTAAATCCGGGTCTAGCTTTTCGGTTGTGTTGGGGTGCCCAGGGCTAGGTGGCGTGGGAGTGCTGGGTTCTGATGATGGTGAGTGGTCTTGATTTTTGTTAGTAGGATTCTTACGTTTGCCTTTTGCCATCTTGTATTCTCTGGAGCTAGTTGTTACAGTTGTCTCTGGTTAGAGCTTGTTCCTCAGGTGATTATGTTAGCCTCTATCAGCAGACCTGGGATACTAGCTCTATCCTTAGTTTCAGTGGTCAGAGTACTCTCTGCATGCAAGCTTTCCTCTTGCAGGGAAGGTGCCCAGATATCTGGTGTTTGAACCTACCTCCTGGCAAAAGTTGTGTTCCACTCACCAGAGGTCTTAGGATCCCATGGCGGATCCTGTGTGGGTCCTTGCGGGTGTCCTTGCGGGACACCGATGCTGCAGTGGGCCGGCCAGAAGGGACTTGAGCCCCGTATCAGGCCGGGTTACCTGCTTCCTTAATTAATGCAGTCTCAGGTCCTGCGATTGGATTGGAGCAGGCTCTGTGTTCCACTCACTGGAGGTCTTAGGATCCCGTGGCGGATCCTGTGTGGGTCCTTGCGGGTGTCTGGAGACTCCCCCGGGCCAGGGACCATGGTGCTGCAGTGGGCCGGATGGGACTGGAGCCCTGTATCAGGCCGGGTTACCTGCTTCCTTCTGTTATCTTTTCACTATCATAGTAATGAACTGAACCTCTGAAACTGTAAGCCAACTCCAATTAGATGTCCTTTATAAGTGTTACCTCAGTTGCAGTATCTCTTGATAGCAATAAAACCCCAAAATAAGAAAGATGTTGGTATCAGAGACTGACTATAGCTGTGATAGGCCTGACCAAGTTTTTATTTGGAGGGAATGTGGACTTTGGAACTTTGTGTTGGGAAAGCAATAGAATGCTTTAATTGAGGCTTAATGGGCCATATTAGTAGAAATATGGAATACATTGGTGTTGAAAGTGATTTGAATTCTGGGGTCCTTGCTTAAGATGTTTCAGAGGAGCAGAAATTTACTATGTTGTCTAGAGATCATTCTTATGATATTTTGGTGAAGAATGTTGCTGATTTTTTAAACTTTTTTGAAGAGTCTGCTAGAGGATGAGATGAGATTCCGATTATTGCATTGACTTTGTCCTCTTGTTTATTTCCATGATGTACATTGTCTATCAAGCACAGTTATCTTAGAGAGAGAAAAAATACAGCATGTCTGGGTCAAATATTAAAGGGTGACCTGGAACTAGAATGGAGATAAATTCTGTGCCCAAGTATATTAAATGCAATTAAGCAAATGGTGAACTCATGGCAGGCTCCCATAGAGATAAGGTTATTGTTTATGCTTTTGCAGTTGAATAAGTGGTAGTTACACCATGTTAGGTGTTATTATGACATGGTTATTG
This sequence comes from Mus musculus, assembly GCF_000001635.26. Taxonomy (NCBI): domain Eukaryota; kingdom Metazoa; phylum Chordata; class Mammalia; order Rodentia; family Muridae; genus Mus; species Mus musculus. The sequence continues at coordinate 268,865 of NW_019168514.1, read as the reverse complement.
TTTTCATTTGGACTTTTCTACAATCCAGAACTTGTAAAAATCTTGTGAAAATATTAAGATGTTAGAAATGCCAGATCCATGGGATATCTGCTGAGGAAAGCTCCTTGTAGTGTGTTTGGGCTAATGCTACTTGTATTATGTTAATTTGTGTCCCCCAAATTGCACAAGAATACACATGTCCCATGCAAGACACCAAGGGACCCTGTCCCCATTTTGCTTTGATTGCTAAATAAAGATACTGGCAGCCAATGACTGGGCATGGCAGACAGAGGCAGGACTTTTAGGATTCCTTGGGAAGGGACTGAGGAAGGAGGGAGGAAGGAGATCTGCCATGCCTGGAGAAGAAGAGGGAGAGGAAAGTTCACTCCTTCCCCACCCCCTTTCAGCAGGAAGTTGCTATGGAGACTCATCATTCCTATTCCTTGGTTTTGAGTGTTTGGTTATGGTTATTTTATAAATTATAAGTAGGTTGTAATTTTAAGGGATAATTTGAAAATGGTCATAATTTTGGACAGGGAGGAAAGTAAACAGAGAGCTTAGTCTTGGGGATCTCTATCTTTCCCTTCCTCTTCTCTATCTTTTCTTTCTGAGGTAAAGGTAAGGGGGTTGAAAGAAAAAAGGGGGATAGAGTAATTTTATAAGAAATTAGATAAATGGGAAACGATTACTAAATTTACTCTTAAACAAAACATTTTATTGCCATAGTCATATATTGATAGAAATCTTTACATTTTGATGAAGAATTAAAGTTATATTTTCTTACCTTAGCACAGAATTAATATATTGATACAGGTTTACGGTTGTCATCAGTATAAATTTTTGTATATTGATACCAATTTTAAAATTAATTATGTTACTCTTAGATAGCCATTGTGCCAATGCAACTTATTAAAGAATACAAGGCTTAGACCCAGTCCTTCTAACAGCTGCTATTACAAACTGTTTAGGATGAATAAGTAAAGCAAGTTAAAGGCCAGATAGTAAACTCATAGTAACATTAGACTTAATTATACTAAAAATGTTTTCAATATTATTCAAATGTAAATAGCTAAGAGTAGTCAAGATTTAACAGTTCAGATATACTATGTAGACAGTCTTCAAAGCATTAGAGATCCACAGAATATGGCATTTAAAATCATTACATTATTAATAGATGTTTTGACTAGGAACCATGTCTACTTCTGACAGTATCCCCTTCACACTTCAAAGAACATACTGATCATCACTACCTCCATATGGAGCTGCTCCAATTGTGGCAAGGTAGCCACTGGGCAAGAATCATCTGCAGACAAAAAATTTATGTGTAGGAAAGGACACCTGATGCAGGATAGTCTACAGCTTTGCTCTGCTAATGCCAGGTAAGCTAGTTCTTCATAATTCCTGCTTCACTTAAGGTTGTTCAGATGGTTGGAGGTCAGGAACCTGAGACAGAGCCTCCAACATTATAGGAATATAGGGGACTGTCCAGGCAGTAATCTGTCTCTACAAATTGTTTAAGATTTGGAAGCTATGTTTTTTGTGCTTCCTATACATTCGGGTAATATTTGATTCATATTTGGATCTCTGATGGGGTTGAAGACTAGTTATAGTCTCATAACAAACTTAAGTTGTCTAACATTCAGGGTGATTATCTAGAATTGAAAGGATGGTTTTCAGATGGTAATCCAAGTTAAAATCAAGACGTATTTCAGGTATAGAATTGTAAACTCTTTAAGTTAGGATAGATGATGGAGAAATTTATTTAAATGCCAAATATGATAATCTGGATGTTGTCATGTATATCATATCATATTATATCATATCATATCCATCATACATTATAATTTGAATAATTGTTATAATTGTGTTCAATTTATATATGAGAGAAAAGAACCTTTTTAACTGGACAAAAAGGGGTAAATATAGTGGGTTTCGTATAATGCTGCTTGCATTATGTTAATTTATGTTCCCAAAATTGCAGGAGACTGTGCATGTCTGCATGCAAGGTACTGAGGGACCCTGTACCCAGATGGAAGTGGCACTATTAGGAGGTGTGTCTTTGTTTGTATTGATTTGTCTTTGTTGGAGGAAGTGTGTCACTGTGTAGGTGGGCTTTGAGGGCTCCTAGTGCTCATGGTCCACACAGTGCAGAAGAGAGTCCTCTCTTGGCTGCCTTTGGATCAAGATAGATCTCTAAGTTCTTCCAGCACCATGCCTGCCTTTCTTCTCACCATGATGACAGTGGACTGAACCTCTGAAACTGGAAGCCAGCCCCAATAAAATGTTTGCTCTTATAAGAGATGCCTTGTTGGTTCTTTGAGAAAATCAACAAGATAGATAAACCCTTAGCTAGACTCACTAAAGGGCACAGGGACAAAATCCTAATTAACAAAATCAGAAATGAAAAGGGAGACATAACAACAGATCCTGAAGAAATCCAAAACACCATCAGATCCTTCTACAAAAGGCTATACTCAACAAAACTGGAAAACCTGGACGAAATGGACAAATTTCTAGACAGATACCAGGTACCAAAGTTGAATCAGGATCAAGTTGATCATCTAAACAGTCCCATATCACCTAAAGAAATAGAAGCAGTTATTAATAGTCTCCCAACCAAAAAAAGCCCAGGACCAGATGGGTTTAGTGCAGAGTTCTATCAGACCTTCAAAGAAGATCTAATTCCAGTTCTGCACAAACTATTTCACAAAATAGAAGTAGAAGGTACTCTACCCAACTCATTTTATGAAGCCACTATTACTCTGATACCTAAACCACAGAAAGACCCAACAAAGATAGAGAACTTCAGACCAATTTCTCTTATGAATATCAATGCAAAAATCCTCAATAAAATTCTCGCTAACCGAATCCAAGAACACATTAAAGCAATCATCCATCCTGACCAAGTAGGTTTTATTCCAGGGGTGCAGGGATGGTTTAATATATGAAAATCCATCAATGTAATCCATTATATAAACAAACTCAAAGACAAAAACCACATGATCATCTCGTTAGATGCAGAAAAAGCATTTGACAAGATCCAACACCCATTCATGATAAAAGTTTTGGAAAGATCAGGAATTCAAGGCCCATACCTAAACATGATAAAAGCAATCTACAGCAAACCAGTAGCCAACATCAAAGTAAATGGAGAGAAGCTGGAAGCAATCCCACTAAAATCAGGGACTAGACAAGGCTGCCCACTTTCTCCCTACCTTTTCAACATAGTACTTGAAGTATTAGCCAGAGCAATTCGACAACAAAAGGAGATCAAGGGGATACAAATTGGAAAAGAGGAAGTCAAAATATCACTTTTTGCAGATGATATGATAGTATATATAAGTGACCCTAAAAATTCTACCAGAGAACTCCTAAATCTGATAAATAGCTTCGGTGAAGTAGCTGGATATAAAATAAACTCAAACAAGTCAATGGCCTTTCTCTATACAAAGAATAAACAGGCTAAGAAAGAAATTAGGGAAACAACACCCTTCTCAATAGTCACAAATAATATAAAATATCTTGGCGTGACTCTAACTAAGGAAGTGAAAGATCTGTATGATAAAAACTTCAAGTCTCTGAAGAAAGAAATTAAGGAAGATCTCAGAAGATGGAAAGATCTCCCATGCTCATGGATTGGCAGGATCAACATTGTAAAAATGGCTATCTTGCCAAAAGCAATCTACAGATTCAATGCAATCCCCATCAAAATTCCAACTCAATTCTTCAACGAATTGGAAGGAGCAATTTGCAAATTTGTCTGGAATAACAAAAAACCTAGGATAGCAAAAAGTCTTCTCAAGGATAAAAGAACTTCTGGCGGAATCACCATGCCAGACCTAAAGCTTTACTACAGAGCAATTGTGATAAAAACTGCATGGTACTGGTATAGAGACAGACAAGTAGACCAATGGAATAGAATTGAAGACCCAGAAATGAACCCACACACCTATGGTCACTTGATCTTCGACAAGGGAGCTAAAACCATCCAGTGGAAGAAAGACAGGATTTTCAACAATTGGTGCTGGCACAACTGGTTGTTATCGTGTAGAAGAATGCGAATCGATCCATACTTATCTCCTTGTACTAAGGTCAAATCTAAGTGGATCAAGGAACTTCACATAAAACCAGAGACACTGAAACTTATAGAGGAGAAAGTGGGGAAAAGCCTTGAAGATATGGGCACAGGGGAAAAATTCCTGAACAGAACAGCAATGGCTTGTGCTGTAAGATCGAGAATTGACAAATGGGACCTAATGAAACTCCAAAGTTTCTGCAAGGCAAAAGACACCGTCAATAAGACAAAAAGACCACCAACAGATTGGGAAAGGATCTTTACCTATCTTAAATCAGATAGGGGACTAATATCCAATATATATAAAGAACTCAAGAGGGTGGACTCCAGAAAATCAAATAACCCCATTAAAAAATGGGGCTCAGAACTGAACAAAGAATTCTCACCTGAGGAATACCGAATGGCAGAGAAGCACCTGAAAAAATGTTCAACATCCTTAATCATCAGGGAAATGCAAATCAAAACAACCCTGAGATTCCACCTCACACCAGTCAGAATGGCTAAGATCAAAAATTCAGGTGACAGCAGATGCTGGCGTGGATGTGGAGAAAGAGGAACACTCCTCCATTGTTGGTGGGAGTGCAGGCTTGTACAACCACTCTGGAAATCAGTCTGGCGGTTCCTCAGAAAATTGGACATAGTACTACCGGAGGATCCAGCAATACCTCTCCTGGGCATATATCCAGAAGATGCCCCAACTGGTAAGAAGGACACATACTCCACTATGTTCATAGCAGCCTTATTTATAATAGCCAGAAGCTGGAAAGAACTTAGATGCCCCTCAACAGAGGAATGGATACAGAAAATGTGGTACATCTACACAATGGAGTACTACTCAGCTATTAAAAAGAATGAATTTATGAAATTCCTAGCCAAATGGATGGATGGACCTGGAGGGCATCATCCTGAGTGAGGTAACACATTCACAAAGAAACTCACACAATATGTACTCACTGATAAGTGGATATTAGCCCCAAACCTAGGATACCCAAGATATAAGATATAATTTGCTAAACACATGAAACTCAAGAAGAATGAAGACTGAAGTGTGGACACTATGCCCCTCCTTAGATTTGGGAACAAAACACCCATGGAAGGAGTTACAGAGACACAGTTTGGAGCTGAGATGAAAGGATGGACCATGTAGAGACTGCCATATCCAGGGATCCACCCCATAATCAGCATCCAAACGCTGACACCATTGCATACACTAGCAAGATTTTATTGAAAGGACCCAGATGTAGCTGTCTCTTGTGAGACTATGCCGGGGCCTAGCAAACACAGAAGTGGATGCTCACAGTCAGCTAATGGATGGATCATAGGGCTCCCAATGGAGGAGCTAGAGAAAGTAGCCAAGGAGCTAAAGGGATCTGCAACCCTATAGGTGGAACAACATTATGAACTAACCAGTACCCCGGAGCTCTTGACTCTAGCTGCATATATATCAAAAGATGGCCTAGTCGGCCATCACTGGAAAGAGAGGCCCATTGGACTTGCAAACTTTATATGCCCCAGTACAGGGGAACACCAGGGCCAAAAAGGGGGAGTGGGTGGGCAGTGGAGTGGGGGTGGGTGGATATGGGGGACTTTTGGTATAGCATTGGAAATGTAAATGAGCTAAATACCTAATAAAAAATGGGAAAAAAAAAAAGAGATGCCTTGGCCATGGAGTCTCTTCACAGTAGTAAAGCCCAACTAAGACAGGGACTGTTGGAACAATTTTGAAGTGAATACAGTAACTTGCACATTTTGTAAATATTCAAATTTATTGTAATGACTGTATATAATCCTGATGTAATTGTTTTGAATTAAGAAACATCATAAGTAAGAAGTCTCAGAGTTATTATTTCTGGGAACTGAGAGGACGAGTAAAAAACACAAGGTTACAGCTTCCATTTGCAGGAAAGCATTCTCTTTCTTTCCTTCTTTCTTTCTTTCTTTCTTTCTTTCTTTCTTTCTTTCTTTCTTTCTTTCTATTTGTTTGTTTATTTATTTATTTATTTATTTTTGGTTTTTCGAGACAGGGTTTCTCTTTATAGTCCTGGCTGTCCTGGAACTCACTTTGTACACCAGGCTGGCCTCGAACTCAGAAATCTGCCTGCCTCTGCCTCTGGAGTGCTGGGATTAAAGGCATGTGCCACCACGCCCAGCAGCATTCTCTTTCTTTAATGTAGGTGTTCTCTAATCTAAATCTCTCTCCTGGTGTTGCTTCTAGTCCTGGAACTTAGATTTTCTCTTTCCATTCTCTCAGGACATTTTTCCTGATCTTATGAAGCCATATTTGAGCATTGTTCTTCTAACTATGGCAAAAAAAAAAAATCAATTTACATACCGCAACTCTTTCAAACTTCCTGGCTTGTCATGCCGTCCATCCTGAAGAGTATTTCCTGGGCACTTGAGTTGAACAGAGGGTTCTGTGCATGTCTGTGGATTCACATCTTCCACCAACTGTGGGGTGTTTCCAACCATCTTTTCTTCAAATACCTTCTCAACTCTTTCTAAGTTCAGATTCTGTGGACAGAAACAATTAGTGTGTTAGTCTTATAACACGGGTCAACACAGTGTTGGGCTCTGTATGTTTTCTTCAATTCTTTTTTATGCTCTGTGAGCTTCGAGGTTTCACTGGTCTTTTCTTAGCTGTTTGTCTGATGCTAATGCTGCTTCCTCAAGAGGTGTTGCCCCAGACTAGCAATCCATCACTCAGGTCATCTCATGTGAAACTTCTTCTCATTTTAACTGGTCAATAATGCCTGGAGCCTCTGATTGGGCAGAGGAGAGGGAAGGTGGGACTTGGAGTTTGAGAGTGGGTGCAGGTAGAGAGAGAAGTGGAGGGAAGGGGAAGGAAAGAGGACTGAAGAAGAGGAGGAAGTCATGATGGACCAGAACCTCGTGGCCAGGAGAAACCTCAAGTAACAAGGGGACTTATAGCTGAAGAAAAGTTAGTAGAGTGGTAGATTAGCCCAAATCTAGGCTTATAATAACTTCATTGTTTGTTTTTTATATAGGCTTACTTGGGCTGGAAATTACAGCAATAAGACTTTCTTGCTGCTGTGGTATAGTGGTTTGAATAGGTTTAGCACCCTGTAGATTCATATGCTTGAGGGCTTGGGCATTTGGAATGGCATTATTAAGAGGTATGGCCTTGATAGAGGAAGTGTGTCAGTGTGGGGTTGGGCTTTGAGGTCTCCACCTAAGCTCAGGCCGCATACAATGTGGAAGAGAGTCTCCTTCTGGCTGCTTTTGAATGAAAAATCTAGAACTCTCTGATCTTCCAGTACCACGTCTGCATGGATGTTGCTATGCTTCCCACCCTTAGGATTAGGACTGAATCTCTGAAACAATTAGCCACTCCAGTTCAATGTTGTCCTTTACAAACGTTGCCTTGGTCATGTTGTCTCTTCAGAGCAATGAAACCCTAACTAAGACAAGTGGTCCACAGCAATACAGATTTATCACTGCTCAAAGTGCCAAGAATAATTGCTTTTTCTCAAATAGAATATCAAGATGATCTGCCCTGTAAAGTTTGAGGACCATTTTAGAAGGGTGTGTGTGGGGCAACGGGTTACACACAGACATCCTGGTTTCTAGTCGAGGCTAGATCTTGAACCCTGGGACCTGGGGGTGATAATTCACCTACATGGGATGGCAGGTGTTTGACCATGTCTCCTGGACCCCTGGCTCCTGTCAAAGTTACTGCCCCCACAGTCCCCACAGGAGAGGCGTTGCTATCAGCCACATAGGAACATCACCAAGCCTTCCCACATGCAAATAAGATTTTCCCCAAAGTCTCAGTCCAAGGCAATGAGAGGTGCCTGCTGTCAAACCCTGAATCACCCCAGAAATGTATATAAATCCATTCAGGGGTGCTGGTAAGATGGCTCAGTGGTTAAGAGCACCAACTGCTCTTCCAAAGGTCCTGAGTTCAAATCCCAGCAACCACATGGTGGCTCACAACCATCTGTAATGAGATCTGATGGTCTCTTCTGGAGTGTCTGAAGACAGCTACAGTGTACTTACATATAATAAAGAAATAAGTATTTAAAAGAAATCCATTCAGGGAATTAAAAGTATGCAAGAACTATTCCTTTGTCTGAGTCTTTTGTTCCAAGAGCTGTATGTAACACTTGGGAAGAGATCTTATCTCCCGGAGAGCCATCTGAGGTCCTACTGTACTCCTCACTGGACTGTCAGTTTTTCATTGGCCTACCTGACCTGACTCAGTTCAAAGAGGCTCAGAGTTACCCAGTGACCTGGAAGGCATGGCAGAGACTTCGTCTCCCTGCCTGCACTCAATTCCCTTCGCTGGAACCTTCCCACACGGCCTGGACAGAGATCTCCATGGAAAACCTCTGGTACCCAGGCCCACAAGCATGCATGAAGGTTGTCAGAACTGACAGCTAGAGGCTGGAGAAATGGATCTGTGGTTAAGAGAACTTGTTGTCCTTCCAGAGGACTAAGGTTTGGTTCCCTATATTGACCTGGCCGAAGTGAGAATTTTGGTTTCTTTAAAAAAAACATAGAAATACTGTAAGAGTATATTTTCATTTTAACCCTAGGTATGGAAAGGGGCTACTTACCTACAGCAGCTGAGTATGATTTGCTTTGTGCTCTAGCAAAAGCATGGTTTGTCAGCTGTTGATAGTCCTGTGATGATATGACATTCGGAACCTCGGAACTGTTCTGAGAGTGTATAAATGCTAGGACCATGAGAGAGGCAAGACTACTGTCGGTTGGTCTTGGTCATTGTTGATGGGATGTTGGTTGGTTTCAGTTGGTTGTGGTTTCTGAAGTAATCTTGCGTGAAGAAGAAACAACAACAACAACACTTTTGATATCTTGACAGCAAAAGTAGCTAAAAGTCTGACTACAAGTTATGCCCAATGAGTGGTGAGGCAGAATGGAAAATTTTATTTTTGAGGCTGTAGAGGAAAATTGCAGGGGACAAAGGGATAACATTTTCCAAGATTCCAGCAAAAAAAAAATTATTGTGGTTTCTTCTGCTTGGATATACCCTACTTTGCTCCCAAAGGGAACTTTCTGTTTTAGTGTTTGTATGTGCATTCGTTTTTCTTCTTCCTATATTCCGTTTCATAAGAAGTGTGAAGAATGGCTGTACAACAAGAAAAATTATGGGTGGAGGTGGAAGCACATGGGAGACAAGGATACCAGAGAAGGAAGAACAAAAAGGCTCAGACCCAGTGATAGAGCAAGAGAATGGGAGTTTTCCCCAAGAGGAAAGGGGGAATGAAACTGTGCTGGAAGCAGATTGTGGTCCTTTCTAGTGTTGTGCACTTTCAGTGTCCAGTCCCTGCAGTCCCTGGGAGGGATGAGGAGCTTAGTGTGTATCTGCACAGGACAGAAGATCAGAGAAAGGATGGAACAGCCAGTTTTCAAAGAAAGGAATAATGTCAAACCAACTACACTGCCAGAGATAGAGGAAGGGTAGCCTAGGGATACCAAATCACCATCAGCTTTCCCAGTAATTATACAGCATGTGCCTGCTAACCATGTGGAACATGGATATGATGATTCAGGGTGGCATCCTATGAGAGATACAAGATGTTTTAAAGAGGCTCTGATTTCATATGGAATATACTCACCTTATGTGAAACAACTTCTGAATATTGGGATACCCAAAATGGAATTATTCTGTGGCAGAACCTTCCCCTAATGAGTAAAGATTTCAAGGGACCAATCAATGGGCAGTGGATAAAGAAGGTGGGCTGGGAGATTTAGAGAGAGAGAGAGAGATTGAGAGTACAGGAGAGAAGGAAGGAAGATGGAGGAAGAGAAGGAAGATCCAGATTCTGCATGGCTTTAAATAGCCACAGGTAGCTATGAGTATCTTATAAGGGATTGATAATTAAGTACAATTTGTCTTATCTAGGTAGGCTCTGAATTTATTGTGTGGACATTTTGTGGAGTGAGAACTTACTGATATAAATCTGACTGATAGATTACAAGCTTCTAGAGTTTTGATTTTACCTGGTTACTGGGATTTGTGACAGCTAGCTACAGGGGGCAGATGACTGGGAAGGTGAGCAGAATCCCCTGCAAGAGATGGGCAGTCACTGCATGGGGCTAGCCATGGAGGTGGTGGGAAAGTTGGGGCCAGAGAATAGCTGGTGTTAGCATGGGAAGGTGTTATTTGTTGTTGTTTGTTTGTTTTTGTTTTTTAATTTCACACTCCAGGTGGCACCCAATATGGGGCAGGAATCCCCTGGAAATTTGGGATTCTTCTTCTGGGCAATCAGAGCAGAGTGTAGTCTGAGCAGAATTGGGTCATGTGATGGCTCAGGTGCAGGGGGCGGGTCGACCTTGAAACAAAGAAAACAGGCAGTTTCTGCTCACAGGCTCTGAGGTCCCCTGCTGTGAAAAGGGCAGGCTGCTCTGAGTCACAGAGAGCTGGAGAATGGAAGCTGCCTTCTTCCTTGGCAGATGTTGACTGAAGTATGTTTTAATTCAAAGGCTGGTTTCTTTGCTTTTAGGATAGATTTACATACAGATTTTGTCTGAATCACATGGGGAATTTCCCCTGTGGTTCAGAATTAGGATAGGGAAAATTACTGACTCCTAAGTAGAGAGCAATGACAATTGCCTGGTATGAACAGGTATTGATGGATATCTGTCACTCAAGGCAGAGAGCACAACAGACAGATGGTATAAAAGGTATTAATAAAATCGAATCTGTGGCTCCAGGCAGAGAGCATAACAGATAGATGGTATATATAGCCTGCAAGAAACTCATATTCTTTGAACGTGGTGTCCACGGGAATTTTGTGATAATATCTTGGCATGACAAATTAGAACAGGCATAAAAGTTGGCTCATACAGAATTTTTAGTTTACTTCATTTGTTTTGAAATGTTTTATTATCGATATGAGCAGGATTATGATTTTTGTGTTTGTTTTATTTCTCTGGAAGAGAAGGCAAGAAACAAGCTTTCCTGGTTGCTGATTGAAGGATATGCTGATTTGGGAGAAAGGTTTTGTCTTTGCATTTTTAGACAAGGTGATTAGGCTCTGGACATCTTCCAGAGTTATATGGATCAGATATGACAGAGGGAGACTGTTTTAGTCAGGGTTCTATTCCTGCACAAACATCACGACCAAGAAGCAAGTTGGGGAGGAAAGGGTTCATTAGGCTTACACTTCCATACTGCTGTTCATCACCAAAGGAAGTCAGGATTGGAACTCAAGCAAGTCAGAAAGCAGGAGCTGATGCAGAGGCCATGGAGGGATGTTCTTTACTGGCTTGCTTCTCCTGGCTTGCTCAGCCTGCTTTCTTAGAGAACCCAAAACTACCAGCGCAGAGATGGTTCCACCCACATGGGGCCTTTCCCCCTTGATCACTAATTGAGGAAATGCCTTACAGTTGGATCTCATGGAGGCATTTTGTCAACTGAAGCTCCTTTCTCTGTGATAACTCCATCGGTGTCAAGTTAGCACAAAACTAGCCAGTACAGAGACCCTCTGCCTGAAGAACTAGATTCCAGAGAATCAAACAAAAAGATATCTTGATGACACTAAAATTTTGTTTTGAGATTTATATATTACAATATGTACAGCTTTGGTGAGTTTCTTTGGCAGACATGCTGAACTGACCTGCTTGAACTCTTAATCTCATGGACGTTCAGCCAGATCCAGTCAAGACACAGACATCAGAGTTTATAACAACAGTTGGTGTGGCTTTCTTAAGGACAACCAACTCCCTAATTTTCCCTACCCTACTCTCAAGATATCTCAGTGCCCATACTCAGCAGAAGAGGTTATGAAGAGTCATTGTTCTGGTTCCCTGGGCTGGGGGGCTGGAGGTGGTTATTCTAAGGTTGTCTTTCTGCAACAAGAGGCTACCTGGATTGTGGGATGATAATCCCTGAGAAACACAGCCATTGCCTCGCCCACTACAAGGGCTTGGTCAACGCTGTGGATAAAACTGAATATTCTGAGAGTCAAATGCCTCATATTGCCCAAGTCAAGGTGGGTCATTTTCCATTTTACAGGTATCTAACTCCACAGGAAAACAGATTTCATCTTCTAGGTTTAAAAAACAGACTGACTCTGCCCAAATAGCCATGGAGACCACAGAGACCTGAGAACTATTTAGGTAGTGGACCATGGATGAAACTCTGTCATTTTAATTAGTACATGAATCCTAGATTATAATTTATTCCTCAATTTCTGACTACATTGACAGCTAAGGTAACTGTAGCTTGACAGCTGGAAAACAGACGTAGCACCTTACCCTAAGGTAATCCACCACTGTATTTTCTCATTAATAAATTCATTAACTACCCGAGATGGCTAGATTTCTTACAGACTTCATGGTAAACGATACACAAGTTCAGATGTAAGCTTTCACAGATGTAATCCGTTCCTTTCTTACCTAAACTCAGTTTCCAGTGACAAAATGCCTCATATTTCCTATTCTTGCTGTGCCACTGTCCTAAGACTATTTTGTTGAGTTCTTATAAATTTGCCTAACCCTAATAAAACATTCTACTATACGATCCAACTGTATAATCACAGATTCAAATTTTATGCTTTCTTTGATGTCTTTTAACTAAATTTAAAGTGTTTCTCGGTGCTGAATCCACATTATCATATATCATGCACTAATACAAGTTTCCTTTGGTTGTCTTTTAACCATAGACTTAAGATGTTTCTCTTCCTAAACTATATGATCCAACTGTATAATCATAAGCTTAAATGAATTTCCTTTGATTGCCTTTTAACTATAGACTTGAGGTATTTCTCATGCTAAACTATACGATCAACTCTGTTCACAAGGTCAAGGTTTAAATTTCCTTTGTCTCTCAGATGTAAACTTAAAATTGTTTCTCATTTTGCTAAATTTATATATATTCAGTTTCCTAGACAGAAGGAAAAAGCCCTTCTTTCTCCTTCTCCTCCACAAAAGAGTTTTGTCTTTCCTAAGCTCATCTTAAAGACTGTTCATGTTGCTAGCAAATCTATCTGTTTTGTAAACTTACACGCTACAGCAAACCCACTCAAATCTACCTCTTGTTCACCAAATAGACTAATTCCAGATAAGTACACCTGCCAGTCAATAGCCTAAGTTCTCACTTGCTACCTATTCCAGAAGGTAGGATTCTTCTGCTATGCCCTGGAATAAGGACTCTCTTCACCAACAACCACAAAGACTTAAGGGTTCCACATGTACACCTAAGAAAAAAATTTTTTTCTCCCAAACATACTTAACTTTATTCTCTACCTTTAATATATATATAAATTTCATTCTATGGACATCATTGGTGTTTTGCCTGCATGTGTGAGGGAGTCAAATCCCCTAAAACAGGAGTTACAGACTGTTGTGAGCTGCCATGTGGATGCTGGGAAGTAAACTTGGATCCTTTGAAAGAACATGCAGTGTTCTTAACCACTGAGCCATCCCTTCAGCCCCATCATATAGCTTTTAAAGGCTATGAAAGCTCAAGGGAGACTTATGTAAGAAGAGACTTATGTCCCTCATATGGGTGGAGGGACAAAGGAGGGTAAAGAGGAGCCCCATGATCAAAGGGCATTCCACAGATGATAATATCACATTGAAACACTCAATTTGATGCAATCAATACCAATTAATAAAAGGCTCATGGGACTGGAAAAACGTCACCATCAACAACACATCAACTTTCCTTCTGATTTTCTATTGAGGTCTTTAGAAGCTGTAGTTGCCTTTGCTGTTTGAACTCTAGGGGGCACTCACAGCTAAAATGACAACTACAGAACCAACCTCACAGGGTAGGGAGTATGGTTGGAAGGCTAAGGTGGGGCATTACAGTGACTTGGCCTATATCACATAAATGCAACTTTCCTCACGGGTCCACTGTGGTTGGGTACCCTTCAGGAACTCCTTTGTCTCCAGGGTCTGAGTTTTCGTGAGTCACTGGTGCTCTCAGTGCTGTCCCAATGTGGGCACTCAGGACTCTTTTATGCACTGTATATTTATAACTCTTTGAAGATGTGTTATGGGGCTGTGTGTTGTTGTTCTTAAATTTTTTTGTAGGCATGTATGATGCCTTTGGAGTCCAGAAGATGACATTAGGGTAACTGACTTTGAGTTACAAATGGATGTGAACTGTCCTCTGGGTGCTAGGAATAGTCTCCTGATCCTGTAGAAGAGCACCAGTATTCTGAATTGCTAACTCATATATCCAGCTCTTGTCTCTTTGTCTTCCTCCCTCTCTTCCTCCATTCCTTCCTTTCTTTATTTAATTCCTTTTTCTATCTTCCTCTCTACTTCCTTCTTTTGTTTACTAAGATAAGAGCTATGCATTCAAACTGCAGCATACACATATGAAATATTATGGGATAGCTAAGTTAAATGAATTGATATGTATATTACTTCATACTAAAATGATTCATGTCATTTTGTGGGGAAAAACCAAAGATCTACTTCTATAGCTAGGTCTGGGGGAGCATCCTGTATTCCCACCAACCCAGAAACTACCTAAGGCAAGAAAGATCACAAATTCCAAGCCAACTTGGAATGCAGATTGAGTTCAAAGTCAGGATGAGCAATTAATAAAACTTGTTCTCCAAATATCAAGTAATCAGAGGACTGGAGACAGAGTTCAGAAGCAGAGCCTGTGCCCTGCCTATTCACAGCTCTAGGTTCAACTCCCAGAATACAAACATGAGTCTAACTTGGAAGCTTTGAGAAGGAGAACGCACTGTTGTTGGCTGTAGGCACCCTGTTCTGCAAAGGCTCTCCCTACATGGCACACATCTTATAGCCGTTCAGTAACAGCTCCCAACAAGCAAGCCCACTTCCTGGTCACTGTCCTAACTTCTACTTGTATCAAATCAGGTTCTTTAGATTCCTTATGTAAGTGACTTCATGCAGGGTGTGCCTGTCTTTGTGCCTGGCGTAGTTTACATAACATCCTGTCATTCAGGTCCATCATGTGTGTGGGACTTAAAACCATGCCAGGAAGTTTGGTAAGGTTAGGTAGGTTGAGACCCTGAGAATCTGTGGGCATACACCTAAGACTTAGGATGTGCGGCAGTGGACTGCGCATAGACAGCCTGGTCTCCAGTTGAGCAAAGGTCTGGAACCCTAGGGACACTATGGATGGTGATTTCCACCTACGTGGGTCAGAAGGTATTTGATCATGGCTCCTATCAAAGTTACTGCCCCCATCAGCCCCTGGAGGAGAGATGTGTTACTATCAGTCATGTAGATAAAGCCCCAAGCTTTTGGCATTCTGGCTAGACTCCATCCCCACAGTTACCTGACTACAGCCAGGTATGCTCCTCCCCACAGCTACCATGCAACTACAAGATAGCCCAGCCCACTATAAAAGGGGCTGCTTGGCTCCTCCTCTCTTTCTCTTTAAGCTCTTACCTTGCTTACTCTCATCTCTAGCCTTCCTTTTCTCTCTCCCTTCCACCTTCACCCTCCATGTGGCCATGGCCAGCCTTTCTCCCTCTTTCTACCTTTTCTCTTTTCCCCTGCCTTTTTACAATAAAGCTCTAAAACCATAGACTTTCTCTGTTCATCAAGGTCCTTCGTGCTTGAACAATGGGATAGGCTTTCCCCTAAAGGGTTGTGTCTAACCTCTCTCTGGAAGTCCTTCCTGCGCTCTAGCCATGGACCGGACCAAGGACTCTTGTATGAGAGAAACACCCAGTGCCCCCCTGCCTTCAGCCCTTGGGATGACTGAGCCACGTCCGGGGCCCGCATTTGTTCTCAGCTCTTCAGAGGTGTCCAGCAGTGTCTGGTATGCCCGAGGCTGAGAACCTGTTACCTAGGACTGCCCCTTGTCCATCCCTGCTGGCTGGATCCGAAGCTCCCTACAGCCAGACACCTCCCTGGGACCTCGTGGAAAGCATGTGGCAGTCTTCCATGTTGGCCTTCCCAGAGCAGCAGAACTATGGTGGGATGCAGATTTTCTTCCACTCCCTTCATTTCCCCACGCTACAGGGGCCCACTGGACCACATTAGGAGACTCTCTACTGAATGCCACACTCCTGGCCTAGACATGTGGCATGGTCCTCACATAAAAGAAACATGTCCCATGGTCATGTAGGCCCAAAACAGAGTCCTCCATGCAAATGAGGTACCCAGAGGCCCAGAGGGCTTAGCCAATAAGATTCCCTTCCCAGATCTTCCTCCCTGCAAAAGTATTCAATCTCAGGTCTACCCCGAGAAGTGGGTATGGCACAAAATGGATCCATTTTCTATGATGAATGGCCAATAAACTGATTAGAACATTGTATTGTCTCTTTCATCAAAGTTTGCCATAGGGAGTCGTGGAGAAGGCATTCAACCAACTACAGAGCCACAGCTTAATTCTCCCACAGAAGTCCTCTCTGTGCTCCCAGCCACAAATGCCACCAATCTGTCATCCGCCAAGATAAGGACAATCACTGCTGGGACAAGCCTGGATTCCTACTCCCCCTCCTCCTGGGCTAGATGCTGTCCCCAGCCAGTGAACCATGACTACATTCTTGGCTCTTCTGAGACTCCCAGTGGTGCCTGGATATCCAAGAGTCTGATAACTCCATGGTCCCATCCTTGTCCCAGGCTTGGGATGCCAGAAATCTACTCCAGCTTTCCCACATCTCAGGCTGTGCTTTCCCACCGCTGGAGTAGTGTCTAGGAGCTTTCTTACAGCCCATCACTCTCCCCAGCGGTCTCCTGGGATAAGCTCAGCCAAACTCCCTCTGTTCAGACTCCCCAAGAAGCTGTGCCTAATGGTGGGGTGGACACACAAAGACTCACATACGTGTTCATAGATGACTTCCCTTTAAGACTCCGTATCAGTCTTCTCTCTCTCTCTCGTGTGTGTTTACTACATCTTGTTTCTATCTTCTGTCTGTGTAGTCTTAATCTGGTTTCATATTTTGACTTTATTAAAAATGCTGCAACCCTAAATGAATACAGCTGACTCATTGGTATCATGTCTCACTTGCTGAGGTGGCACCATACTTTTGAAGATATCCACTCTCATTCGCACTCTACTCACAAAACTCAGACATCCCTTTACTCCAAGTCCGTGACAACACTGACAGAACCCAGGTCATGCAGTTTACAACTGTTGTTTCAAGCTGCTGTTTCAAGGGCAGTGGCAACTTCCTTTAGCATTCACATGTCCCTCCCACCCTGTGCTCATGTACATACACACGAAGACACACATTCATACCCATAAGTTAAAATTAGTCTTTCAAAGAGTCTTGAGTTCGTAAGCTCAGCAAAGGTGGGTTCCACGTGTCTGGTGGTTATCTGAAAAACCTAGTTTCTCCGTTGGCACATTTAATCGCAGTCTTCAATGCACATCTTTACAGTTTAAGATGACACTTGGTGTTTATGTGCACTTATGTTGACCGGGGTGCAGATATATGTGCAGGTGCTTGTAAACTGTGTGTCTGTTCCTCTGGAGACCAGAGGACAATGTCAGGTGTCATCCTTTGATGGGGCCTTTCCCTGGCCTGCAGCTCACCATTCAAGCTAAGTCAGTTGGCCAGTGAGCCCCAGGGCTCTGCTCTTTCCACCTACCCAGCACTCGGACTGCAATCATGGCACTTCATGTGGATCTGGGTAGTAAATTTAGGTCCTGCTGTGTACAGGGCAGTAACTTTGTCAACTAAGCTGTGCTTCCCAGCCCCTCAGATGACAGCTATGAAATAAAATTCTTTCCTTATACTAACTGGAGCCTTGTACCTCCATGGGAGATTCAGTTTGTAGGGTTTATTGGAATTGGCATTTAAAGTGTAAGACTTGTTTACTTTGAATTTCATAGTTCAGTCTGGTAAGAAGAGTCTTGGTTTATTAATTTATCATTCTAAATTAGCTTACAAAATAACAGGTCTTAGGAATTTTTATACATAATTAGCTGTAGTTGTTGCTACACACATATCCTTATTTCATGACTCCTTCCACATCTCCCTGCCTCTTATGCTCTTCATTGGGTGTCAAAGACTAGCTCTGATATCCAGGGTAAACTGAGGTGAGGCATAGAGTGGGTGAACGATCACTCATCAAATTTTTCTCTGAGAGAACCAAGCTTGATACTCTAGAACCATAAAATATGCCCTGGGGCCCATGAAAACTCTCTGAAGCCAGTCTAAAGACTCTGGAATCATCAAGAATCTCTCTGGAGCTGTTGAAAAGGATGAAGGAACACACACATACATACATACATACACACACACACACATACATGGTAGATGAAGCAAAGTTCCAACTTCACACTTTCATACACATACATACATACATACATACATACATACATACATACATACATGTCTTTGGTAGGAGCAAGGCTCCAATGAGCAAGATCCAACAACTTTATTTTTCTCACACATATTGTATGTCCCAGCAAAATCTTTCCAGTAGTACAACCATCATAATGTGGATATATTCTATTTTTCTTTAAGTGGATGATTACAATGACTATACATAAGAAAAAACATCTTTCCCAATACCCTCACATGATAAAATGTTTTATGTATTCTGGATAAGCAAAATAAAAACAAATTATTCTCAAGTACCCTTATACATTTGTAACTAACCAACTTGTGATATTGCCAAAGCGTAAGCAACCAAGATAATTCTCTCAAAATTATTGACACACGGCAATTATTTTATTATTCATCTTAAAATGTAATCTTATAAAAAAATCTTAAGAGTATCACAAACTTAAACCTTCATATAAAAATCATTTTTCCTATAAATCCTTAGGGTGCACATCTACTTATTAACAATTTTTTATTAAATCCTGTCAGGAATCTGAGGGTAAGATGGGTATAAGATCTTAGTCATCACCTTGATCACCAGCGCTGCTTCAGCCAAACAGGCATACCCACCTCAGCCAGTATTAGCTGGGTTGCAATTGTTCTTGTCCCTGACATCAAAAGGGTCTAGCTCAACTATCAAGAGTGTGCCTTTCTGAATTTCCAATTGTTCCCCACGGTTTTCTACTTCCAAGCCGCTAGCAAAAGCATCTTAGCCTAACTTTACTACAACCGACATTTCCACATTCTTTCTAAGAGTGCTGGACATTACCAGCAATCTACAGCTCTATGTCCTTTCTGAGGGTGGTGGTTGAATCAGTAATCTGCTCCAGCTGCAACACTTGAAAAAGAGCAATCACTATTCTTGATACCAATGATACTGTCCAGTGAGGGGCTGGCAGCCCTTTTGGAGTTTTCATGCAACTCACGGACCAAGAGGGATGTGGTGATCTTGAAGACAGTGAGCAGAGCAAAACTCCACAACAGCAAGAAGTCCTCAGGACAGTCGGGGTTCTGCCTCTTGATGTGGTTGTGCTAACCGGTGGGACAAATTCCATGAGTTCTAAGGCTATTTGGTTTTCCTCCTGCATGGAACCAAACATTTGGGTATATATTTTCATTCATCTATCACAGAGGTTCTATTATCCTCCCTGTTCAACCCGAGAATCACAAGAGTCAGTTCCACAAGTTTTAAGTCAAAATTGAAGCAAGCAAATGGATAAAGTGCCTAGTTATCATATCAAACCAGACATGAGCTGCTAGTTTCTCCATGCATCCCTCAGTCCCTGCCAGTTACAGGGCGTTCCTGGAAGGCATATTCTGCTCCTACCCTGAACTCTCCAGCTCAGTGTTGGGCCACCTTTCCCCAACTGCACTTCCAATTCAACCATTTTGGTTACCAGACCCATCTCTCTCTCCTTTGGGCTTCCTGGCTGTTGTATTTTATAAAAAGAAAGAGAAGAAGGCAGGGATATGTTTGGTGGAGGCATAGTAAGGTGTTGGGGAAAGGGTCCCTTTGCTGGCTCATGCTGAGGTATCCCTTCCCCCTGAGGTACCAGCCACGGGATGGTATAATATAGAATAGAATGTAGGGCATAGGGATGTGAGTTGAGGGAGTAGAGACAGAGAAAGGCAGAGATAGTAGTGGCTGGCCATGAGCACGTGGAGAGTAGGGAGGGGAATGAGGAGAGGGAGGAAGTGAGTAAGGGAGCAAGGGCAAGAGGAGAAGAGCAGAGAGCAAAAGTGAGGAGGGGGCAAGCAGTCCCTTTTATAGTGAGTCAGGTATACCTGGCTGTTGCCAGAAACTGTGGGCAGAGCCTAGACAAAATGCCAACCCGGGCTGCTGCACCTGGTACCTCTCTTTCCTCCCTCCCTCTCCTCCATCTCCTAAAAAAGCTAGGGACATGTTCATTCTGGACGCTCCAAGAAGATTCTGCCCCGTGGCTCTGCCTCCCTTTCAATCCACAAACTTTCTCTTCCACTATACCGGGGACCAGTCCTCTTCCTTTCTTTTTATTTCTTTTTCTCATACACATGGCGCCGAAAACCAGGACCAGTCATGTTTTCTTTCTTTCTTTCTCTTTTTCATTCAGCCAAGATGAAGGATTTTGCCCAGAACCACTCCGGGTCCCCAGAAAATGGCGGCAGAGGTAGTTTGCAGAGTCATCTAAAGGCGTATACCCATAAAGCCATTTGGCTTTCCCATCAGGTCCAATTAGAAGCAAACACATATCTTTACGTACTTCCTGCTTTTGTACCCAACCCTCCCCCTTAATTCAGGCAGGGGCATGCATGTTTCCTCACTTACCAACTGGGGGCAGGCTCCTAGAAGAAACTTCCATGCCGATGTTTCAATGTTTCGTTTTGGTAACACAAACTAACAGGCAGCCACGAAAACTCTTGACCAAACTCAATGCAGTAAAGAGTGCATTTTATACAGGGCTTTTAATATGAAGTTTCCTCCCCCCCCCATCTAATATATAGGCTAACTTATAATTGGATTTTTAAAACCTTCAGGTTGGATTTTAAAGTTAGCCTGGATGCGGAGGAAGGAAGGGCCAGCCAGGCGATACAGAGGGACTCATGTGAGCCTTGTGGCAGAAACTAAAACCACATGCTGGTCTCCTTGTCCTTTCTTGACAGCCTTCAGGGAGGGTGACAGGAGCGGTTGCAGGAAGGATGTGATAAATCTCACATACATTCAAAACATTTCTCAGGCCTCATGGTTATTTTCTGTGTTTCCTTCTCTTGCTCTCCATGATCTGAGGATATTGTTCCTTCCGCACTGGTCAGTTTCTTCTAAAGAGGCCCCCTGTGTGATTTCAGTTATATAGCAGGACTTTCTGACCCAGAAGCAGTACAAATGATGACACAGAGGCTATCGGGTATTTTAAAGCTTAAGCCTATAGCTGGGCAGATTTCCAACCAACTTTCTAGTTCATCCCGATTTGTCCTGGCATTACCTTCCATGTGTGGCCAGCTCTGCGTCTCTGCTCCTGTTCAGGTCCATCTTTCATCTCCGAGGCCCCAGGCGACTTTGGCGCCTTTGCTTTCTTTTTCCAGAGTCCCTCCCCAGGAAGTTCTGCCCTCCACTCTCTGCCCAGCTATTGGCTGTCAGCTCTTTATTACAGCCAATAAGCAAGTAAAGAAGGTCTAATATTTACAAAATATAGGACCTCTGATAGGCCACAGAAATAATACTAAGAGGCAGGCAGATTTCTGAGTTCGAGGCCAGCCTGGTCTACAAAGTGAGTGCCAGTGACAGCCAGGGCTACACAGAGAAACCCTGTCTCGAAAAAAACAAAAAAACATAACAAAACAAAAAAACAAAAACAAAAAAACCCCGACAACAACAAAAAAAGAAATAATACCAAGATCCGGCTCGCACTCAGCTGTCTGGCTAGTGCTTAGTTTGCTGATGGTTTATCCCTCAACATTGAGTATATAGAGAGCCACCTTCACATAATGCACCCCTAACTCAACTACAAGGATTTTGCTTTTACCTTTGGTGCCAGATCGTTAGTCCTGGTTTTACTCAGTGCTGGCCAGTGGATGAAATCAAGAGTCATGACCTTTTGTCTTCTCTCTCCTGAGAAGATTCCATACAGCAAGCCTGTAAGCTCCTCTCAGTAGTCTTGGTCCGTATTTAATATTTCATAAATGTTTGCTTTAAATTTGGCCTGAAGTGGTTGCGTTCATTTTTTTTTTTCCCAGCAAAACCCAGTATAAACACAAACCCTGCAGATGCACTCAGGCGATGCTGGGAGGCAGAAATCAGAGTGGCCAAGGACCTGGCACAGTCATCAGTGTTCCAATGTCTAGTTGCACAGCTAAAGTGAGAATTCCCCAGGATGCCTGGTACTCCAGGGATTATGCAAGGATGCCTCTGAAACAGACTCCTGTCCATTACATTCTCCTTGTCAGACTGATGGAACCTCTATGAGACACTAGTCATTTGTTACAGTTGTCTTTGATGTCATGTATATTTTGGTCTCTTAAGTCAATATCTGATCCATCTTTGTGTGTTAAGACTTGGAAGGCTATGAAACTAGATGACACAAGAGGGACTGATGGACCTCTGAAGGAAAGAAGTCCAATCGTTACATGTCATTGTCCTCTCTTATGTATCTATCCTATGTTTGTATGTTCTGACTCAGGGCTGTAAGGCACAGCTGCACCCAGGGCTCCAGGTGGTGCCTAGCTCCACCTTCAGCTGCTTCTTGGGAGCAGGAAAACTGCATTGATAAAAACTTCACATCTCAGAACACTGAGTATGCATAAGGGGATGGGGTTGGATGAAGGATTCACAAGTAAATCCCCGGGCTCAATGGAGAGCTTTGTAAAACCTGGGGTCCCACATGGAAGCCAGGCACTGCCAAACTGCCTTGTCCCTCTTCTGCATCAGGCCAGAACCAGCTCCTGTCCAAGCTATGGATGAGTCTGATTTCTACCCTGTATGTTTAGATGTGGATCTTATGTGTATGAATGTACATGACCATTGCATGCTAGTTTCTGCCTGGTCACGAATTCAAGAATAAATGTTATTTCTTATTCCTTCTGCCAGTTACTTGTGCTCAGAATTCACCTCTGGTTTTCCTGAACACTGGATTTAATATAATAGAAATTCAAATGTTGTTTAAATATGGGTAATATTCAAATTGTTCTATAATGTTCTTCGTTATTGCTGGCTCTGAAAGTGGGTTATAGCTCACCTTTTTCAGACCCAGGCATGATTTTAAACTCCAGGGTCAAATACTAAAAGGATTGACTTATAAGTTATCAGATATGGTTAAAAAATCTATAATATCTATAACAAAGAATTAAGTTAAAGCTAGTAGTAGGTTGAGCCATTAAAAGCTTATACTTCAATATATTTAAAACATGCTGCATGATTCTACTCTGGGACATAAGCAACATGTGGCTGTCACAGACTTGACTGTGAGATAAGGCAGTGTCCTGTATGATTTAGTTTGTTGGGAGGTGCCTGTGGCTCAAGGGTGTCAGCAGATTCCAGGTTCTGCATTTTTATTGTTGTTTTTCATTTTAAGTACAGAGCATCGTGGTCACAAAAGTTCACTTTACAATTTCATCATCACTAGGAATCTAACCACAATTATGATCCCAATGTTTGTTTTAGGAAAACAGTTGGTTCTAAGATGATGTAATATGTTATATACCCATTAGATGGGGATATTACTTTTTCTTTTCAAAAATAGATGTTGGATTGGGGAGATGAATCCAAAATTAAATCAAAATTACAAATATATTTTTTAAAGATTTACTTATTTTACTAATACGAGTACACTGTAGCTGTCTTCAGACACACTAGAAGAGGGCATTGGATCCCATTACAGATGGTTGTGAGCCACCATGTCATTGCTGGGACTTGACCACAGGAAGAGCAGTCAGTGATATTAACCGCTGAACCATCTCTCCAGGTCCACAAATATATTAAGAATGTCAAAACTGTGTTTACTTACTTACTTGGATGTTATGTTATGGATGAGTGTTTGCCTGAATGTATGTAAATGACCCACATGCATGCCTCAGGCTCGCTGTGGACCAAAGAGTGTAATGGATCCCAGAAACTTGAATTACAGATGGTTGTGAGTTGCCATGTGAGTGCTGGGAATACAAGCCTGGTTCTCTGGGAGAGCAGCCAGTGCTCTTTACTGCTGAACACTTGCTTCTGCTCCTAAAATGTAGCATTATAAAAAATTAGCAGTGCTTAAATGTATCTGTATGCAGTTGTGGGGCTGGGTGTTCACAGCTACACCACCATGTGGCAGTCAGAAGACAACTGGCTTGAGTCAATTTCTCTCTCTCCTGCACAGAGATCCCTGGGGCTGGGCTCCTCAGGCAAGGTGGCAGCTGCCTCCATCCACTGAGCCATCACTTCACTGGCTCCCACTCATAAGTCTTTCCCCAAGGTTTGTCCTGTTGACCTGAAAACCTGACTCTGCAGCCAAGCATGCCATTACTAGGACTCCTTGCTTTTTCTTAGTCCATGTCACTACCCAGGTCCTTGCCCCACACTGTTACAGCCATCCTTTACTTGGCTTCCTCCTTCTGACTTTCCTATGTTAATGGAGCTCCTGAACTGCCACCCAAAGAGGCTCTCTTTAGGCAGGCAGCTGCTGCTTTTGTTGAAACTCTCTGCCAATGATCTCCCATGAGTTCCAGCAGCCTCGAGAGTGCAACAACTTCCTAGTTCATCCATGATGTACCCTACAACTGTCATGACTTCACACTGATGTCACCTCCATGAAACAAGTGTTTCTAACGTGTCTCAGCCCCAGTGGCTGTTGTGTGAAGGAAGAATGGTTAGGTGTCCTTTAGACCAGCTACTGTGACAAGTGTCAATAGGTGCTCATGCAGCTGTGATAATGTGTCTTCTCACTTCCTTGGTCTTCAAAGGTCTAAGCCACAATTCTGAAAATCACAATCCCAAGTCATCAAAACATTTTAAACCGCAAAGCCTGGAAATATTATCCTGGAAACCCAATAAGAATTCTTTAAGAGAATTTGATGATGATTTGTAAGGAACATTTATTTTAGAAACATATTAAAATGGCATAACCTTTGTTTGGTATCCAAATTTTGTTAAGTATAACTTCGCAGGGTGAACAATGAAGCTTCGTTGAAGTAAGATATAAGCAGAAGAAGTGTATTCATAAAAACACAGATCTAAATGGGACCTCATAAAATTGCAAAGCTTCTGTAAGGCAAAGGACACTGTGAATAAGACAAAAAGGCCACAAATAGACTGGGAAAGAATCTTTATCTATCCTAAATCAGATAGGGGACTAATATCTAATATATATAAAGAACTGAAGAAGGTGGACTCCAGAAAATCAGATAATCCCATTAAAAATGGGGCTCAGAGCTAAACAAATAATTCTCACCTGAGGAATACCGAATGGCTGAGAAACACCTGAAAAAATGTTCAGCATCCTTAATCATCAGGGAAATGCAAATCAAAACAGCCCTGAGATTTCATCTCACACCAGTCAGAATGGCTAAGATCAAAAATTCAGGTGACAGCAGATGCTGGCGAGGATGTGGAGAAAGAGCAACACTCCTCCATTGCTGGTGGGATTGCAAGCTTGTACAACCACTCTGGAAATCAGTCTGGTGGTTCCTCAGAAAATTGGACATAGTACTACCGAAGGATCTGACAATACCTCTCCTGGGCATATATCCAGAAGATGTTTCAACTGGTAAGAAAGACACATGCTCCACTATGTTCATAGCAGCCTTATTTATAATAGCCAGAAGCTGGAAAGAACCCAGATGCTCCTCAGCAGAGGAATGGATACAGAAAATGTGGTACATTTACACAATGGAATACTACTCAGCTATTAAAAAGAATGAATTTATGAAATTCCTAGGCAAATGGATTGACCTGGAGGGCATCATCCTGAGTGAGGTAACCCAATTATAAAAGAACTCACATGATATGTACTCACTGATAAGTGGATATTAGCTCAGAAACTTAGAATACCCAAGATACAAGATACAAAGCACATGAAACTCAAGAAGAACAAAGATCAAAGTGTGGACACTTTGCCCCTTCTTAGAATTGGGAACAAAACACCCATGGAAGGAGTTACAGAGACAAATTTTGGAGCTGAGACAAAAGGATGGACCATCTAGAGACTGCCATATCTGGGGATCCATCCCATAATCAGCCGCCAAAGCAGACACCATTGCATACACTAGCAAGATTTTGCTGAACGGACCTTGATATAGCTGTCTCTTGTGAGACTATGCCGGGGGCCTAGCAAACACAGAAGTGGATGCTCACAGTCAGCTGTGGATCCCAGGGACCCCAGTGGAGGAGCTAGAGAAAGTATCCAAGGAGCTAAAGGGATCTGCAACCCTATAGGTGGAACAACAATATTAACTAAGCAATACACCCTGGAGCTCGTGTCTCTAGCTGCATATTTATCAGAAGATGGCCTAGCCGGCCATCAATGGAAAGAGAGACCCATTGCTCCTGAAAACTTTATATGCCTCAGTACAGGGGAACGCCAGGGCCAAGAAGTTGGAGTGGGTGGGTAGGAGAGTCGGGGGGAGTGTATGGGGGACTTTTGGGTTAGCATTGGAAATGCAAATGAGGAAAAACCTAATTAAAAAATAAAAAAAAACCACAGATCTGAGAACAGAGTAGATAAAAAATAAAGTATATTTTAAAGATAAATTGTATTGAAAGAAATAGATCAGAACAGAACATTGCTGAGGATGATTGGCACCTATGAGTATCCATCTCATAGCCCCTGTCTATTGCCCGAGTTTTTGTCCCCGCCAGCAAGAACACACTCAGGACAAACGGAATCTTCTGCGGCAAAACTTTATTGCTTACTTCTCTGGAAGACCCCGACTGCAGAAAATGGAGTCGCTTATATAGCCCTCAGCCATGGCGTTTCAGCACCTGATATGGCGTGTCAGCTCCTGATTTGTTGTTTGCTCATCACCCCACTATTATGCCCCGAGAATGGGCAGTGACTAGGAGTGAGTTCACTCTCGCACCTGTGTACAAGGCTTGTTTACTAGTTAGGCACAGTGGAGGCCAGGGCCATCTTATAATTGCGATTGCTCGCTGCACACACTGCTCTCCACAGCGATTGCTCACGGCACGGGCTCTCCACAGCGATTGCTCGAGGCACGGCTCTCCACACTTGTCATCAGAACTGTCATGTAGAGTAACCAGTCTTTTGTTGAGCTTCATCAAAAGTCACAACAGGTTACCACAATTCAAATACAATAGCCGCTAAGGGCTGAATGTTGAGAAATTTTATCCTTCACAAATGTAGATGTACAATGAGGACACTGCATTCTTTATGAAGGGAATACCAACATTTCAATTAATGCGTAATACTCTCCTGCAAACTTAATGCTGTAAATATCTTTAGTAGTGTTATCTACAGCGCAAACATCATGACAATACCATCACGAAAAATACAACAATCAAACCCTAAATGAACAATGTCCACAACATAAAATCTGTTCTCAATAGGATCATTTTCTATTTCTATTTGTGGGATCATTTCATAGGAAATGATCCCACAAATAGAAAAATAGATCCCATGCTATAGCCCCATAGAAACTGCCAGCATGGCCTAAGACCTGCTTGTGAACTGTCTTACATCCAAGAGGTACAATGTTTTTCTTTAAGACAGATTGTACTCTCCTCACAGAAAATAATTGTATTTGTTTCCATGTCTCTTTGACCTTTCTAGAAATCTCTTCTTTATAATATATGATGGTGTGAGCAGTTGCCATTTAATCTCCACATACTCTGACATTTGCTTCTGTGATTTTGGACGCGTGGGAAATCTTTGCTCAGGTTGTCAGAAACAAATCAAGTATTTAAGAGCAATAACACACAAGGGTGGACAGCAACCTGTACTGGCTAGTTTTGTGTGCCAACTTGGCACAAGCTGGAGTTATCACAGAGAAAGGAGCTTCAGTTGAGAAAGTGTAAGCTGAATAAACCCTTTGCTCCTTCACTTGATCTTGGTCATAATATTTTGTCCAGGAAAAGAAACCCTAACTAAGACAAATTGGTACCAAGAGTGGGGTATTCCTGTGACAACCTGACCATGTTTTGGGGAGGACTGTGGAAAGACTTTGGAACTTTAGGCTAGAAGATTGGTGGGATGTTGTATAGGAGTTTGGCAGGTAATGTTGAAAACAGTGCAGAAGATGGAGGTCTGGCTTGTGAAATTTCACAGGGAAGATTAAAGATTTTTTTCAGGGCCGATGCTATTTTGATTGTGAAGATTCTGTGGTTTCTGGTTAGATGAGGCTGAAGAATCAGCTGTGATTAACAGGATACCAGAACTACTAAAGCAAAACCTTTGCATTACTGAGACTTTTGATGCTGTTTAGCTGGAGCTAAGAAATTATTTGTGATTAAGAAGAGACCAGCATCATTGAGGTGACATCTTCTGGGAAGTGTTTTCTGAGAACACAGAGGCTGTGTTCTAGAGATAGCCAAGGTTGTACCTCATGCTGCAGCAGGACTTGTAATGTGTAAAAAATCAACCAGATGGTACCAATTTCCCAGGCATGAAGGTGTCATGAAGAGCAGCTGTCCAGGACTGAAGAGGTCATGCAAAGGAGGTAAGGCTTGGCACCATGAAGAGAGCTTATGAGAGGCTGTTGGTAAAGCCTAGCTACAGTGGAAGACAGCAGTGTTTTGGAGATGCCAGTACTGTGAGATGACCACCAAGAAAGCAGCAGCAGTGGAGTACAGGCATCTGGAGCCTAGAAGATAAACTGGGTGCAAAAAGGGCAGGGTTGGAGAAGTGACCCAAGCCCTTGGATGAGCCTAGAAGATGGTAAGTGGATCCCAGACATTGGATGGTTGGAGTTTAATTTTGCTTTTGATTGTGACTGTGCCATGATATTTTTCCCTCTTGAAGTAAGAAGATATTTAGTGGAGCCCACAGTTAAGAGACTTTGAATTTTTAAAAGACATTAAATTTTAAAAGATATTGGATATTTTAAAGGGATTGGACTGTTAATATGTAAAGACTGTGGGACTTTTAAAGTTATTGATATCTTGGGGATGAATAAGAAAGTAAGGGTTGAGGCTTTATAGTGATGTATTTGTGTGTTAAGTTGACATGGGGTCAATTGTACTGGCTGGTTTTGTGTGTCAACTTGACACAAGCTGGAGTTATCACAGGGAAAGGAGCTTCAGTTGAGAAAATGTGTCCATGAGATCCAGCTGTAACGCATTTTCTCAATTAGTGACCAAGAGGGGCGGGCCCCTTGTAGGTGGTACCATCTATGGGCTTGGTAGTCAATTGCAGGTGAGGCTCCACCTTCACCAAGACCTGCTTCCTGACCTGCTTGAGTTCCAGTCCTGATTTCCTTGGTGATGAACAACAGTATAGAAGTGTAAGCTGAATAAACCCTTTCCTCCCCTACTTGCTTCTTGGTCATGATGTTTTGTTCAGGAATAGAAACCCTGACTAAGACACAAACCGGTAACAAAAACGTTTCTATATCATATCACCTATTTCAACATTTTCTTTACTGACTTCTCTAGGAAGAATTTCTCCCATATATTAAAGGCACCGAGCATTTTATCATCAAGGAGTGGCTATGCAGATAAGGAGAGACATGTATTAATTAATTATCCAATTAATTAATAAATGTTGAGAGAGGCTCTCACTGCAAAACTCTTGCTGTCCTGTAGCTCTTTATATAGACCAGGATGACCTGCCTTCTTCTAGGTGCCAGAATCAAAGGCCTGGGTCACATGCATGGCTTAGGGACACATTATTAATGCTATAGTTTGTCATTGACATCTCCAATGGCCAATCCCTTCTCCAGAACTTGGTTTCCATTTCTCTGAAGCTCAAAGTCACATTTTCCTGTAGTAGTTTTTTATAGATTTGGAGAGCATTATCACCTACATACTGTGAAACATCATTGTGCCATACTCCATTTGTTTTTTTTATGTCTTGTCAGATTCGAATATGAGTTAAGACATTTCTCATACATTTCTCAAAACAGGGACTATATAACTTCCCACATTTAAAAATGCAGACATAAAAGAATCCCAGTTTCTCCTGGGTAAACTGTAGAAAGACTCATAACTTCCTAAGATTTCAACGAGAGCTTTTTCTAAGTCCTTTACTGCCTTGGCCGACAGATAATATTTTTGGGGGTAACGTATTTTTGTGCTTGTGTCATAAAGACACATTGTCTTATGACCCAAGTATGTTATCTTTACTATAATACCTATTTCCGCAGTGTAACCACAATGGTTTAACAACATCTGCTTTAATGTTAGGGCAATTTGTTTATAATAGCCCTTTAACTCGGCGCCTAGTTCCCCAAGAAGACTGCTGTTGCCTTCCAGGTTCTCATCTCCCTGGACAAAGACATACAGGGTCAGGAGACTGCCCTGGGAAATATGAAGCACATCCCAGATAACTTCCTGCTTCTCTTGCAAGCCCAGATCCAAAGCCCAGCTCTTGGAGATAACCAGTGTTCCTTTAAGCAGGGAGCCCAATTCTGTCCGGACTAAGTGCTCATAGCCTTCATGTTGTGAGAATGGTTTCATATAGAGGGCTTCTGGACAGCATATCACCTTTCCAGGCATCACTAGACAAGAAAAGAAACATAACAAATTATAAAAGTAAAATGCCCAGAATGTCATGTGTGACACATCACCAAGCAGTTTGTAAATCCCACACTTTGCAACCCAATGGAGAAGGTGAACACAAGATACCAAACACTGATTCATGAATGGGAAGGAGGCAGGTGAACTGGGACTTGGACACTCAAACTGCCAAAGAGGGAGCCATGGAAGCAGCTGAACACTCACAGTCTCAGAGGCTTGCTCTGGGGAACTCCACAGATGAGAAGAATCAGGGGAGCAAAGGACAGGCTAATGTTGAGGACAGAACAGTCAGGTGATGAAACAGGAGAAAAGCATGGAGAAATGGGGAGGCTCCACAGAGCAAAGCGGGGAGCAGAGCACATTGGGGTGAGTTCACATGAGGCTCCGGTGTCTTAAAACCAGAATGAAATCAGAGAACTGAGATCAGGGCAGGGGTACCTGAGTGTAAGTTACAGAAGCCCTATTGTACAAGAGAATGGGACAAGCAAGCTAGAAATGGTCTGAAGACAAACAAGAAGAACTGGACATGGATATATGAAGATCAGTGTACAGGAAGTTCAGTGTCCATGCAAGGCTGTGCTGCTCAGCTCTGATGGAAAAGGGCCTGCCATGAGGCCAGGCCAGGCCAACACTCTCACTGTTCTGCTGCAAACAGTAGGGCTGCATTTCCCCCTGAACTTTTTCAATAAAGTTCACAGCTTTATTGAAAGCAATGAATAAACTTTTGATAGGGAACCAGAGATGGATAAATTAACTGTTGGCATGTGAGGAGTTTTCAGGTTGCCCAAGCCCAGAAAGCAATCTTCCAACCCCCTTAGCCCAATGGCAATTGATTATTAATCTCTGTTCCTCTACCTGCAGTGGCATCCATCTGGCGCTTCACCCATTCCTCTGTGGTAAACCTCTTCACACAGCCACCTTCCACGTGCCAGGACTCGGGCTCTGCAGCGAACACTGCACAGCAGAACCTCTCCACTCTGAGCGCACACACATATGCACACACAGCTCCGGATTTGCACACTTCGATGAATTTGCACGTGTACTTGATCTTCTCCTTCTCCCCACAGAAGTGAGTGACAGGCAGCTGTTGGATGCACTTTTCTATTTCACTCTCTAGAAGCACGAGATTGCTCTTCTCTGCTTCAAAACCAATAATTTGCTGCGTTTTGCCATCCAAGCCAATGAACAAAAATCCCCCATCAGTGTTTGCAAATGCAGAAACAGTTTGAGGGAGGAGCTCTAAAATCTTTTCCTTAGGAAAAATCTTTTCCTTAGGAGTCAATTTTACTTCAGCATGTATGGATTTAGTGAAACAGAATGTCTCCTCATAGGCAAGCCAGTCTCTGTTAAATAAGGAAAGACATTCATTTAGTGTTTCATTACAGACGATTTTCCCAGGTGAACTTGGTCTGGATTCTGCTTTCTCTTCGGGATCTGTCCTGGATTTGAGGAGCTGCACTGCATTCGCTACTTTCACTTCATCTGAGATTGAGTTGATTCTTCTGTACAAGTTCGTTTTCAAGGTGGTGATCCCCGGCCCTTTCTGATTCGGCTTCAATGGTTTCACAAAAACGAAAAAGTAGTCTTTGTGCTGCATGAAGTCTAGATAGTCATGAGGAAGGTGCATGATACCGGGTAAGGAATTTACCAAATCCAGTCCCATTCCATCTCTGGTGAAGCTGTAGTTTTGATTTTTAATGTGAGCCTTGACCACGCCCCCTCCAGAATTCAGCAGGGTGCACACAGCCTGTAATATACTTTTGGCTTCTTTTCTTCTCAGTTGAATATCTTTCATTGAATTCCTATTTTTCTCTCCAAGTGTGATTTCTCCAATAAACAGAACCAGTTCAGCATAGTCTGTGTCCTGATCAACAATGATGTTTGTTTTCCAATCACTGCCTCTGTTTCCCAGATGAAGTCCTTTCCTGGAAGACAGACAGAGTCATTACAAAAGGATCTACACAGTTAGAGGCAATTCTGCTTAACCTCACAAAGAGCACAACCATCTCAGCTGCACTGGATGAGCAAGTATGAAGGTCAGATGTGACATTTGTTTAGGGACTGTGGTAGTTTGAATATCCTTGGCCCATGGAAAGTGTCACTCGTAGGAGGTGTGGCCTTATTGGAAAAGGTGTGTCCTTGTTGGAGGAAGTGTGTTACTGGGTATATGGTCTTGGAGGGCTCCTAGTGTTCAAGTTCTGTTTAGGGCAGAAGGGAGTCCCATCCTGGTTGCCTTCAGATTAAAATATAGTACTACTGGTCTCCAGGATCATGTCTCCCCGCATGCTGCTATGCTTTTCACTATCTTAGTAATGAACTGAACCTCTGAAACTGTAAGCCAACTCCAATTAAATGTCCATTATAAGTGTTACCTCAGTTGCAGTGTCTCTTGACAGCAATAAAACCCCAAAATAAGACAGAAGTTGATATCAGAGACTGACTATAGCCGTGATAGGCCTGACCAATATTTTGTTTGGAGGGAATGTGGATTTTGGAACTTTGTGTTGGGAAAGCAATGGAATGCTTTAATTGAGGCTTAATGGGCCATATTAGTAGAAATATGGAATACACTGGTGTTGAAAGTGATTTGAATTTTGGGGTCCTGGCTTAAGATGTTTCAGAGGAACAGAAATTTACTATGTTGTCTAGAGATCATTCTTATGATATTTTGGTGAAGAATGTTGCTGATTTTTTTTAACTTTTTTGAAGAGTCTGCTAGAGGATGAGATGAGATTCCGATTATTGCATTGACTTTGTCCTCTTGTTTATTTCCATGATGTACATTGTCTATCAAGCACAGTTATCTTAGAGAGAGGAAAAATACAGCATGTCTGGGTGAAATATTAAATGGTGACCTGGAACTAGAATGGAGATAAATTCTGTTTCCAAGGATATTAAGTGCAATTAAGCAAATGGTGAACTCATGGCAGGCTCCCATAGAGATAAGGTTATTGTTTATGCTTTTGCAGTTGAATAAGTGGTAGTTACACCATGTTAGGTGTTATTATGACATGGTTACTATTTTCATTTGGACTTTTCATTTCAACTACAATTCAGAACTTGTAAAAATCTTGTGAAAATATTAAGATGTTAAAAATGCCAAAACCATGGGATACCTGCTGAGGAAAGCTCCTTGTAGTACGTTTGGGCTAATCCTACTTGTATTATGCTAATTATGTTCCCCAAATTGCCCAAGAATACACATGTCACGGTGCAAGACACCAAGGGTCACTGCCCCCATTTTGCTTTGATTGCTAAATAAAGATACTGGCAGCCAATGACTGGGCATGGCAGACAGAGGCAGGACTTTTAGGATTCCTGGGCAAGAGACTGAGGAAGGAGGGAGGAAGGAGATCTGCCATGCCTGGAGAAGAAGAGGGAGAGAAAAGGTCACTCCTTCTTCATCTCTATTCAGCAGGAAGATGCTATGGAGACTCATCATCCCTATCCCTTGGTTTTGAGTGTCTGGTTATGGTTATTTTATAAATTATAAGTAGGTTGTGGTTTTAAAGGATAATTTGAAAATGGTCAAAATTTTGAACAGGGAGGAAACTAAATAGAGAGCTTAGACTTGGGGATTTCTGTCGTTCCTTTCCTCTTCTCTAGCCTTTCTTTCTTAGGTAAGGGGAAGGAGGTTGAAAGGAAAAAGGGGGATAGAGAAATTTTAGAAGAAATTAGATAAATCAAAAGGATTACTGAATTTACTCTTAAACATTTCATTGCCATAATCATGCATGAGTAGAAATTTTTACATTTTGATGAAGAATTAAAGTTACATTTTCTTACATTGGTACAAATTAATATATTGATACAGGTTTAAGGCTGTTATTGGTGTAATTTTTTTATATTGATACAAATCTGAAAATTAATTTTGTTACTCTTAGATAGGCATTTTACCTACACAAATCACTTATGAATACCATGCTTAGACATAGTAATTTTAATAACTATTATTACAAACTGTTTAGGATGAATAAGTAAAGCAAGTTAAGGACCAGATAGTAAACTCATAGTAATATTAGGCTTAAGTTTAATAAAATGTTTTCAATATTATTCAAATGTAAATAGATAGGAGTAGTCAAGTTTTAACAGTTCAGATATGCTATGTTGACAGATAGTCTTCAGAGATCCACAGAATATGGCATTTAAAATCATTTCATTATTAATAGATCTTTTGATTAGGAACCATGTCTACTCCTGACAGTATCCCCTTCACACTTCAAAGAACATACTGATCATCACTACCTCCATATGGAGCTGCTCCAATTGTGGCAAGGTAGCCACTGGGCAAGAATCATCTGCAGACAAAAAATTTATGTGTAGGAAAGGACACATGATGCAGGATAGTCTACAGCTTTGCTCTGCTAATGCCAGGTAAGCTAGTTCTTCATAATTCCTGCTTCACTTAAGGTCATTCAGATGGTTAGAGGCCAGGAGCCTGAAGACAGATGCTCCAACATTATGAGGAATATAGGGGACTGTCCAGGCAGTCATCTGTCTCTACAAATTGTTTAAGATTTAGAAGCTATATTTTTGTGCTTCCTCTATATTCAGGTAATATTTGATTCAGTCTTGGATCTCTGATGGGGTTGAAGACTAGTTATAGTCTCAAAACAAACTTAAGTTGTTTAACAATCAGGAAAACTATCTAGATTTGAAAGGATGGTTTTTAGATGATAATCCAAGTTAAAATCAAAACATAATTCAGGGGAGCATCTGCACTAGCCATCTTGGTTCCCAGATCCCACCGAGACTAGTCTGCGCAAGTAAGAGTATGGACTACAGAATCTAACAGCTTCTGGGACAGGCGGGAGCCACAGAGCTTCTGAGGCAGACCCCGTTTCAGGCTCCAGACATCCAGGCACCATCCCTGCCAGAGGAGAGGTGTCTGCCCGGCCTGGGAGGGAGTTGCCAGAGCATCTGCGGGAGCCATCTTGGTTCCTGGATCCCTCTGAGACTAGTCTGCACAGGTGAAATAGAGTACAGAAGCTAACAGCTTCTGGGACAGGTCCTGTTTCGGGCCTTCATCTTCTGCCAGGAGGCAAGTCTGAAAGCCAGATATCTATGCACCTTCCCTGCAAGAGGAGAGCTTGCCTGCAGAGAGTGCTCTAACCACTGAAATTAAGAAGAGATCTAGTCTCCCAGGTCTGCTGATAGAGGCTAACAGAATCACTAGAGGAACAAGCTCTAACCAGAGACAACTATAACAACTGACTCCAGAGATTACCAGATGGTGAAAGGCAGACATAAGAATCATACTAACAGAAACCAAAACCACTCACCATCATCAGAACCCAGCACTCCCACCTCAGCCAGTCCTCGGCACCCCAACACACCCAAAAAGCTAGACCTAGATTTAAAGGCATATCTCATGATGATGGTAGAGGACATCAAGTAGGACTTTAATAACTCACTTAAAGAAATACAGGAGAACACTGCTAAAGAGTTACAAGTCCTTAAAGAAAAACAGGAAAACATAACCAAACAGGTAGAAGTCCTTAAAGAAAAACAGTAAAACACATCCAAACAGGTGATGTAAATGAGCAAAACCATATTAGATCTAAAAAGGGAAGTAGACACAATAAAGAAAACCCAAAGTGAGGCAACACTGGAGATAGAAACCCTAGGAAAGAAATCTGGAACCATAGATGTGAGCATCAGCAACAGAATACCAGAGATGGAAGAGAGAATCTCAGGTGCAGAAGATTCCATAGAGAACATTGGCACAACAATCAAAGAAAATGCAAAATGCAAAAAGATCCTAACTCAAAACATCCAGGAAATCCAGGACACAATGAGAAGACAAAACCTACGGATAATAAGAGTAGATGAGAATAAAGATTTTCAACTTAAAGGGCCAGCAAATATCTTCAACAAAATTATAGAAGAAAACTTCCCAAACCTAAAGAAAGAGATGCCCATGAACATACAAGAAGCCTACAGAACTCCAAATAGACTGGACCAGAAAAGAAATTCCTCCCAACACATAATAATCAGAACAACAAATGCACTAAATAAAGATAGAATATTAAAAGCAGTAAGGAAAAAGGGTCAAGTAACATATAAAGGCAGGCCTATCAGAATTACACCAGATTTTTCACCAGAGACTATGAAAGCCAGAAGATCCTCGACAGATGTTATACAAACACTAAGAGAACACAAATGCCAGCCCAGGCTACTATACCCAGCCAAACTTTCAATTACTGTAGATGGAGAAACCAAAGTATTCCACAACAAAACCAAATTCACACATTATCTTTCCGCGAATCCAGCCCTTCAAAGGATAATAACAGGAAAAAAAAAAAACAATACAAGGACGGAAACCACGTCCTAGAAAAAGCAAGAAAGTAATCCTTCAACAAACCTAAAAGAAGACAGCCACAAGAACAGAATGCCAACTCTAACAACAAAAATAATAGGAAGCACCAATTACTTTTCCTTAATATCTCTTAATATCAATGGACTCAATTCCCCAATAAAAAGACATAGACTAACAGACTGGCTCCACAAACAGGACCCAACATTTTGCTGCTTACAGGAAACCCATCTCAGGGAAAAAGACAGACACTACCTCAGAATGAAAGGCTGGAAAACAATTTTCCAAGCAAATGGTTTGAAGAAAGAAGCTGGAGTAGCCATTCTAATATCTAATAAAATTGACTTCCAACCCAACGCTATCAAAAAAGACAAGGAGGGGCACTTCATACTCATCAAAGGTAAAATCTTCCAGGAGGAACTCTCAATTCTGAATATCTATGTTTCAAATACAAGGCCAGCCACATTCATTAAAGAAACTTAAGTAAAGCTCAAAGCACACATTGCACCTCACACAATAATAGTGGGAGACTTCAACACACCACTTTCATCAATGGACAGATCATGGAAACAGAAACTAAACAGTGACACAGTGAAACTAACAGAAATTATGAAATAAATGGATCTAACAGATATCTACAGAACATTTTATCCTAAAACAAAAGGATATACCTTCTTCTCAGCACTTCATGGTACCTTCTCCAAAACTGACAATATAGTTGTCAGCCCTCAACAGATACAAAAATATTGAAATTGTCCCATGCATCCTATCAGATCACCATGGCCTAAGGCTGATCTTCAATAACAACATAAATAATAGAAAGCCAACATTCACATGGAAACTGAACAACATTCTTCTCAATGATACCTTGGTCAAGGAAGGAATAAAGGAAAGAAATTAAGGACTTTTTAGAGTTTAATGAAAATGAAGCCACAACATACCCAAACTTATGGGACACAATGAAAGCATTTCTAAGAGGAAAACTCATAGCTCTGAGTGCCTCCAAAAAGAAAGTAGAGAGAGAGCACACACTAGCAGCTTGAAAACACACCTAAAAGCTCTAGAAGAAAAGGAAGCAAAATCACCCAAGAGGAGTAGACGGCAGGAAATAATCAAACTCAGGGGTGAAATCAACCAAGTGGAAACAAGAAGAAGTATTCAAAGAATCAACCAAACGAGGTGCTGGTTCTTTGAAAAAATCAACAAGATAGATAGTCCCTTAGCCAGACTCACTAGAGGGCACAGGGACATCCTAATTAACAAAATCAGAAATGAAAAGGGAGACATAACAGCAGATCCTGAAGAAATCCAAAACACCATCAGAGCCTTCTACAAAAGACTATACTCAACAAAACTGGAGAACCTGGATGAAATGGACAAATTTCTAGACAGATACCAGGTACCAAAGTTAAATCAAGATCAGGTTAATGATCTAAACAGTTCTATATCCCCTAAAGAAATAGAAGCAGTTATTAATAGTCTCCCAGCCAAAAAAAAGCCCAGGACCAGATGGGTTTAGTGCAGATTTCTATCAGACCTTCAAAGAAGATCTAATTCCAGTTCTGCACAAACTATTCCACAAAATAGAAGTAGAAAGGCCTCTACCCAACTCATTTTATGAATCCACAATTACTCTGTTACCTAAACCACAGAAAGACCCAACAAAGATAGAGAACTTCTGACCAATTTCCCTTATGAATATCAATGCAAAAATCCTCAATAAAATTCTCGCTAACCGAATCCAAGAATACATCAAAACAATCATTCATCCTGACCAAGTAGGTTTCATTCTGGGGATGCAGGGATGGTTTAATATACAGAAATCCATCAACGTAATCCACTATATAAACAAACTGAAAGACAAAAACCACATGATCATCTCGTTAGATGCAGAGAATGCATTAGATGCAGAGAATGCATTTGACAAAATCCAACACTCATTCATGATAAAAGTCTTGGAAAGATTAGGAATTCAAGGCCCATACGTAAACATGATAAAAGCAATCTACAGCAAACCAGTAGCCAACATCAAAGTAAATGGTGAGAAGGTGGAAGCAATCGCACTAAAATCAGGGACTAGACAAGGCTGCCCACTTTCTCCCTACCTATTCAACATTGTACTTGAAGTCCTAGCCAGAGCAATTCGACAACAAAAGGAGATCAAGGGGATACAAATTGGAAAGGAAGAAGTCAAAATATCACTTTTTGCAGATGACATGATAGTATATATAAGTGACCCTAAAAATTCCACCAGAGAACTCCTAAACCTGATAAACAGCTTCAGTTAAATGTTGTCCTTTACAGGAGTTGCCTTGGTCATGTTTTCCCTTCACAGCAATGAACCCCTAACTAAAACAGTGGACAATAGCAATAAAGGGACTTATCACTGCTCAAAGTGCTTTTCTTAAAAGGAATATCAAAATAACGTACCCTGTAAAGTCTGAGGAACATTTCAGAAGGGAGTGCATGAAGAATGTCAGAGCTGACAGCTAGAAGCTGGAGAAATGGATCTGTGGTTAAGAGAACTTTCTGTCCTTCCAGAGGACTCAGGTTTGGTTCGCTGTATGACCTGGCTGAAGGGAGAATTCTGATTTCTTTAAAAAAACACAGGGTCCTTTCAGCAAAATCTTGCTGGCATATGCAATAGTGTCTGGGTCTGGTGGCTGAAAAAACACAGGAACATTGTAAGAATATAGTCTCATTTTAATCCCAGGTATGGGAAGGCGCTACATCAGATTGTCCATATGAGCTGAGTATGATTTATTTTGTGCTATATCAGAAGCATGGTTTGTCAGCTGCAGCTATTTCTGTGGTCTTATGACATTTGGAACCTTGGAGCTCTTCAGAGGATGTATAAATGCTAGGACTGTGAGAGGCAAGACTACTGTTGGCTGGTGTTGATCATTGTTGGTAGTTTCTGTTGGCTGTGGTTTCTGAAGTAATCTTGCCCAAAGAAACAACAACAACAATGATGGTGACAACAACAACAGCAACAGGAAATTAGATATCCTGAAAGCAAAAATCAAACTTGCACCAAGGAACTCAATGCCACTATTCACCAGGAAGTGGTCTTAACAATAATATCATCTCCTTTCCCCTCTCTCCTTTTTTTCTCTCTCTTAGACAGTATTAGTGGGTAAAAGGGTTTGAGGAAAGGGGGTGAAGGGTGGAAGAAACAAGAACCTACATAGTAGCTAAAAGTCTGGCTACAACTTGTGCCCAATGTGAGGCGGGGCAGAATGGGAAATTTTATTTTAGAGGCTGGATAGGAAATGGCAAGGGACAAAGGGATGGATATTCTTTTTCAAGATGCCAGCAGATTTATTGTGGCTTCTTCTGCTTGGATATCCCCCACTTTGCTGCCAGAGGGAGCTTTCTGTTTTACTGTTTGTGTGTTTCTTTCTCTGTGTGTTTGTTTTTTTTCTTCCTGTATTCCATTTCATAAGAAGTGTGGAGAATGGATGTCAGGTGAGAAAGATTATGGGTGGAGGTGGAAGCACACGGGAGACAAGGATACCAGAGAAGGAAGAACAAATGGCTCAGACCTAGTGACAGAGTAAGAAAATGGGAGTTTTTCCCAAGAGGAAAGGGGGAATGAAACTGTCCTGGAAGCAGATTGTGGTCCTCTC
This sequence comes from Mus musculus, assembly GCF_000001635.26. Lineage (NCBI taxonomy): Eukaryota > Metazoa > Chordata > Mammalia > Rodentia > Muridae > Mus > Mus musculus. The sequence continues at coordinate 228,463 of NW_019168514.1, read as the reverse complement.
CAGTGTTGTGCACTTTCAGTGTCCAGTCCCTGCAGTCCCTGGGAGGGATGAGGAGCTTGGTGGGTATCTGCACAGGACACAAGATCAGAGAAAAGATGGAACAGACAGTTTTGAAAGAAAGGATTAATCTCAAACCAACTGTCACAGATAGAGGAAGTGTAGCCTAGGGATACCAAATCACCATCAGCTTTCCCAGTAATTATACAGCATGTGCCTGCTAACCATGTGGAGCATGGACGTGATGATATAGGGTAACATCCTATGAGAGATCCAAGGCATTTTAAAGAGGTGATGATTTTATATAGGATATATTCACCTCATGTGAAACAAATTCTGAATACTGGGATACTCGACATGGAATTATTCCATGGCAGGACCTTCTCCTAATGAGCAAAGATTTCAAGGGACCAATCAATGGGCAGTGGATAAAGAAGGAGGGCTGGGAGTTTTAGAAAGGAGAGAGGACAGGAGAGAAGGAAGGAAGATGGAGGAAGAGAAAGATGATCCAGATTCTGCATGGTTTAAATAGCCACAGGTAGCTATGAGTATCTTATAAATGATTGATAATTACAGGACAGTTTGTCTTATCTAGGTGGGCAGTTTATATCAATATCAATTGGCACTGAATTCATTGTGTGGACCTTTTGTGGAGTGAGAACTTACTGATATAAATCTGACTGATAGATTACAAGCCTCTAGAGTTTTGATTTTACCTGGTTACTGGGATTTGTGACAGCTAGCCACAGGGGACAAAAGACAGGGAAATATTACCAGAGTCTGAAGCAAGAGAACTGCAAGATGGGCGGTAGATTCATGGGGTTAATCACAGAGGTGGTGAGGCAGTTGGGGCCAGAGAGTTGCCGACATTAACTTGGGTTGGTGACTTTTTTTTTAATATTTCACACTACAGGTAGCACCCAATGTGGGGTAGGAATCCACTGGAAATTTAGGATTCTTGACCTATGAGTTCAAGATTTAGTCTGGGCGATCAGAGTGGAGTGTAGTCTGAGCAGAGTTGGGACATGTGATGGCTCAGGTGCAGGAACCTTGAAACAAAGAAAACAATTTCTGCTCAGAGACTCTGAGTCACAGAGAACTGGAGAATGGAAGCTGCCTGCCTCCTTGGCATATGTTGACTGGAGTATATTTTAATTCAGAGGCCGTTTTGTTTGTTTGTTTGTTTGTTTGTTTGTTTGCTTTTAGGATAGATTTACATACAGATTTTGTCTGAATCACATGGGCAATTTCCTCTGTGGTTCAGAACTAGGAAAGGGAAAATTACTGACTTCTAAGTAGAGAGCAGTGATAACTGCCTGCTATGAACAGGTGTTGATGGATATTTATTTGTCGCTCAAGGCAGAGATTACAACAAATATATGGTATAACAGGTATTAATAAAATAGAAATTTGTGGCTCCAGGCAGAGAGCACAACAGATAGATATAATAAAAGGTATTAATAAGAACAAGTCTGTGGCTCCAGATAGAGAGCATAACAGATAGATGGTATATATAGTCTGCAGGAAACTCATATTCTTTGAACGTGGGCTCCATGGGAATTTTGGATTAATATCTTGGCATGACAAATTAGAACAGGCCTAAAAATAGGTTCATACACTATTGTTTGCTTTACTTCATTTGTTTTGAATTGTTTTATTATCAAAATGAGTAGGATTATGAGTTTTGTGTTTGCTTTATTATTTCTCTGGAAGAGAAGGCAAGGAACAAGCTTTCCTGGTGGCTGAGTGAAGCATATGCTGATTTGGGAGAAAAGTTTTGTCTTTGCATTTTTAGACAAGGTGATTAAGACTCTGGATGCCTTCTAGAGTTATATGGAGCAGATATGACAAAGGGAGACCCCCTGAAGAACTAGATTCCAGAGAATCAAACAAAAAGCTATCTTAATGACACCAAAATTCTGTTTTGAGATTTATATATTACAATATGTACAGCTTCGGTGAGTTTCTTTGGCAGACATGCTGAACTGACCTGCTTGATCTCTTAATCTCATGGACGTTCAGCCAGATCCAGTCAAGACACAGACATCAGAGTTTATAACAACAGTTGGTGTGACTTTCTTAAGGACAACCAACTCCCTAATTTTCCCTACCCTACCCTCAAGATATCTCAGTGCCCATACTCAGCAGAAGAGGTTATGAAGAGTCATTGTTCTGGTTCCCTGGGCTTGGGGGCTGGAGGTGGTTATTCTAAGTTGTCTTTCTGTGAAATTTAGTAATGATCAGAACTTAACAGTATATAGCTAGAATTGATGGTATAGCCATAATCTCATTTGATAGAAATCTTTATAACAGTTACTAAATTGAAGTTATAATTTCTTACATTGGTACAGAATTTGTTTTGGTATAGAATCAGGTCATTGGTATAAATTTCCTCTATTGTTACATACATTTTACAAGTTCAAGGACCTAGTCCTTCTATAACTGGTATAAACTGATCTGAGATAATTAAGCCTCTGAATTAAAGGCCAGGTAGCAAATTCTTGGCTCTGAGTTAATTGCTAGGGTATTTGCAAGATACTTTATTTAGAAATAGCTAAGAGTAGTGAATGGACAACAATCCAGATTACTTTACATAGATAGATAATTTTCAAAAACCCACACAATGTGACATTTAATGTTATTTATTCATTTGTTGTTGAGACATGTCTGCTCCTGACAACATTTCTTTCTTGGATTCAAAAAAGAAACTGAGCATCAGTGGAGTTGCTCCTGGTGTGGCGAGGCAGCGACTAGGCAGAAATTGCCTAATTCTTTTACAGACCTGTACTTTTCATGAGAGGCACCTTAGTTCTGCTGAGACAGGATAAGGAATTCCTTAATATTTTCTGTTTCAAAGGTCTATCAAATGATCCTGGGCCAGGGAGTAGTCTGCATTCGTGTGGGATGATGCTTTTTAAATATTTCATGCTGCATTATTCCACAAGACTGAATGTGATTGGTGACAGTCTATTGCAACTATACTAGAAGCCAGACCACAATTGCAATGGTTAACATGGTGGAGGGAAGAAGCCATAAATATTGAATATCAAAATATGTAAGGGAAATGAATACAGTCAATGATCTGGGTGAAGGCCAGTAGTCTGGTATATGTCTAAGGACAGACTCAGTTTAATGATGCTAGCAGAGAACTTTGACAACACTGAGGAACCTGAACAAAGGTCAGCTCTATTTTCAAAGATTATACAAAGTTGTGAGAAGTCTTCACTGATGTTTTGCAAAGATTAATCACAGCTGTGAACAAAGCTGTGACACATGTTGATAGAAACCTTGGTGTATGAAAATGCAAATACTGAATGTAAAAGATGCTATTAGACCATTAAAGCCTGGGCAGTGCCCATGGACAAGCTGATACAAGGTATGGCCGGTATTGGTTCTGATGTGTATAACGTTAATATCATAAGTTAAGCTATAGCCAAAGGTCTCGAATATTAAAGTGCCCAATGCTTCAATTGTGAAAAATTTGGTCATTTGCTAAGAAACTGTAATCAAGCCACTAAAGGTCTTAGATCTTAAAATGCTGATGCATTAATTGCGAGAAATATGGTTCTTTTGTAGCTTCAGTGTTCTTTCTAAATATAATCCAGAAAGAAGGCCTATGATTTCAGGGGTGAACAGACAGTGAGGCAAGAGTTGTCATTAGACTAAGAACTCTAGGTCCAAGAGAGATTTCCTTAGAGTAGGGAAATGAGACTGGGGGCCTGCCTTAAGGCCCTGCAGCAAAAATTATGAGTTATTTGGCTTTTGTCAGCCAGTAAAAGAAAGACAACCTCAACAGTCAGTAAGAGAGAGACAATGGGATATAGCCAAACCTGTGGAATTAAACCATCCTATATTCTGTAAGGATGTGTTAACATCAGAATGGCAGCCTCCAAAAACGTTGCACTGGGATGTGGGTTTTGTTTTTCTTTTTTCTTTATAAATATCTCTATAGGAAATGAAAAGCTGTGGATACAATCAAAACTTTAAAAGATTAGAATTAAGCCCAAGATATCTCCAGAAAATCTTGGCCATTGGTTCAAAAAATAGTAAGGTCTGGATCCCTAATTTGTTCTTGATTTGGTAAATAAAGGAGGTTGGGAGCCAATTTCTAGGCTGAAGGGAAAGGGGAGGACTTCTGGGTCCCAGGAGGAAAAGGAGTTGGAGGAAAAGAGAAGGTGCTTTACAGCCAGGCTTTGGAATGAGCAGCACACAGCAATCATGTAAGCTCTTGGGGGAGCTAGAACCAGCAGCCTCCACCACCAACAGATAGCCAGGAAGGTCGCCAGAGGCTGGCTGATATAGGCTATCTGAAAAATTCAGGGTAGGAGATTCTGTGCCCATCAATTGTGCCAGTACGCAAATTCTAAAGTAATAAAACTCTCTGAGTGTTTTTCATTCCATGGAGCAAAGGTGGGTAGAGACAGAAGCCAGGTCAGTGATGGCGGCTAGGAGGGGTCAGAGCAGGGGCTGAGCTCCTGGGCAAAGGTGGGTACATGATTTTTAAATTTACATGCAACAGTTCTTATACAATGTCTTTGTTTATAATTTCCCACTAAGCACAGCACAATTAATGTCTTAAAGCAGGAAGGGGGAAATGTAGTGGGAATTTGATTTCTTTAAAAAAAAAATAGAACTATTATCAGAAAACATTTTTGTTTTAATCCCAAGTGTGAACTATAGGACTGCTTCAGAGTGTCCACAGCAGCTGGCTGTGATTTGCCTCATGCTCCAGCAGAGGGATGTGTTTGCCAACTATGATTATGTGATGTTTGGAGTTCTGGAAACTCTTCAGAGGTTATTTAAATGCTAGGACCCTAGGAGGTGAGGTTGAATCTTGGTTGTTGTTGTTGGGTTGTTGGTTGCTTGCTGTTGGCTGTGGTTGATTAAGTTGTCTTGCCCCAAGAAGAAACAACAAGAAGAAATTAAATATCCTGACAGCAAAGATGAAACTGTCCTCAAGAACTCAATGCCTATAATGAGCAAAAAGTAGTCTAATGAAAATATTACCCCCTCTCTCTTCTGTTGACATTTAGTCTAGGCTCTGCCCCACAGTTACTTGGCAGCAGCTGTTTGCCCCCTCCTCTCTCCCTTGCTCTTGCTCTATCCTCTTGCTCCTGTTCCCCCTTCTCTCCATTAACCTCCCCCTCTCTCCATTACTCTCCCTCTTTCTCCAAATGCTCATGGCTGGCCTCTATCCCTCTACTTTCTCTCTCTCTCTCTCTCGCTCTCTCTCTCTCTCTCTCTGCCTTTCTTTGTCTCTACCCCTTCAATTTCCCTCCACATGTCCTGAGTAAACTCTATTCTCTACTATACCATCATGTGCCTGGTTTCTCAAGGGGAAGGGATGCCTCAGCTTTGGCTGGGAGAGGTACCCCCCCCCCCACCCCACTAACTGCATACCCACCAAATGTATTCTTTTCTTCCTTATCTTTTTAAAAACATACCACTTGGCGCCACATAACTTGGATTTAGAAACTCAAAGATTCACATCCGCTACCATGTGGAGAGCCATTGCTTGCTAGACCTACCCCCTCAAACTTCAGAGAACTGGTAAGCTCCTTCACTTCACTGGTCAGCATAAGTGTTCTTGAGCTTGGAGTCACCCCTGTGTTGCCTTTGAGGATGGAGACATTCAGTCTTTATGACTGGTGTTTTTACTGACCCTCGTTCTAGGACCTCTTAACAGTTGGGTGAGTCCCTTCCCCTTGAAAGAGATGTTCGTGACCCTTCCTCAGGCTCTTGGAGCCAATAGAACAAACTCCTAAGCTTAGGTGGGCTGCTTTTTTCCATGAGTCTGGGACTCACCAGCCGCTAGCATTTGCATGATGACTCAGTATGTCCCGACTGGCTGGACATTTACTTTAGTTGTTAAATTTTGTTATCAGGATGCCAGCCAGTGGGAACATTTTTAATAACTTCCACATCCAATGGAGAGGTCTTCCCCACTCATCCCTACTTACAGAGCAGAGCATTTCTAGGCCTAATTCACAGTTCTCAGCAAATAATATCTCTACATGGCTACTTAACTGGTAGTTTTAAAACAACTCTCTACCTCGTGATCCATAGGCTTTCCTTTCCCTTCCCTTCTTCATTCTCTTGTCCTGCCACTAGTAGCCACTTGCTCTGCTCCAGGCTCGCTGTGGGAAAAGCAAGTCTAAATCCTCCCTCCCCCTGGTGCTTCTGTCCCTGCCCAGCTGTCCAGCTTTCATGACAGGGGCACAAGCTCTGCTGCCACTGTGGGGAAAAGCATTTTTAGCCCTGCCCAGGTAGATTATATTGGTGCTGCATACACAGCCCTGTGCCTCAACTGCAGCTGTTGCTGCTGCCATCTCATGGGAAGGCAATGGCAGCAGGAAGGTGGGGGGGGGGGACGACGTCTCCCTCAGGAGTGCTTGCCATCTGGCCTATTGTGGCTCCTCCTGGTCTTTGGGCTTCAGGATGAGCATCTTCTGCCCTGGCCACAGCATGGGCCCGCCTGGTGCACACAAGTGTGCACCTATCTCCCTCTCTGAGCTGGCCCTGGTTGGAAATGGAACAAGTCAAATCTCCCGTGGTGATCAGGAGTGGGATTGAGCCTGTGAACAGCCTTCTACTCTCTTTACATTATTTCCTACAATGCCAATCCCTAGAGCCAATCCCTACAGCCTCTCCCGAGCTCCTATGTCTGATGCTCTCCATTTCATTCTCAGTTTTTTCCCCGGGGAATCAGCACCTGTTGCCCAGACTTTGCAGCCTAGAGCTGGGGCTACTCGGTTCTCCTATGTGTCTTGTCTGTTTCCATGGACTTAGCGCCCACCAGATCATTTCGTGGTGCTGGCCTGAAGTTGCCCAAACACACTTGCTTTCTGTCCCCATGCCACGACCTCAAGCCATTGCTGGCAGCTCTCTGATTTCTTTCTGTTCTGGTCCACATCGACACTAAGCCAAGTGCACACTAGATACAACTGCCATTTGTCTCTTTGTTTGTGCATCTCTTCATGTGTTTTTATCTACTGATACAACCTGCCAAAGTCACTTAAGATAAGGTTTTTGTTCTATCCTGCCTTGGTAAATAATGATTTTTAAACAATATGAGGTTAAAGATCACTGCCTTTTATAAATATATGTTTACCATTATTTTTAACTGCTGTTTAGTTATAGCCTACTCTATTTGCTAGTACATTGTCAAACAAGTAATTAAGCAAGCACAGGTTGTCTAACTGAGATATGTTCAATAGATACTGCTGTCAGTCTTGTCAGAAGTCTGCTAAATGTATTAATATTTAAACTTATGACAGACAGAGACTCCCAAAACCTGATAGTTATCCCCTAAGTTCTCCAAGAAAAAAAAAAAAGGACACAACAAGAAGAGTCCTTCCTGGATTGTGGTATGATAACCCCTGAGAAACATAACCATTGTTTTGCCTGATGCCAGGGCATGGTCTACACTGTGGACAAACAGGATACCCTGAGAATTAAATACCTCATATTGCCTAAGCCAAGGTGGGTCATTTCTCATTTCACACATATCTAACTACACAGAAAAAAAGGTTTTTGTGTTCTGGGCTTGAAAGCCAAACTGACTCTGCCCAAGTTGCCATGGAGACCTCAAGGACCTGGAAGCTGTTTATGTAGTGGACCATATATGAAAATCTGTCATTTTAATTAATACATGACTCCTAGATTATACTTTATTTTCAGATTTCTGACTCTATTGACAGCTAAGGTAACTGTAGCTTGACAGCTAGAAAACAGACCTAGCTCCTTACCCTAAGGTAATCTACCACTGTATTAGCTCATTAGTACATTATTTAACTAGGTAAGACTGCCAGATTCTTACAGACTTTACGATAAACGATCACAAGTTCAGATGTAAGCTTTCACACATATAACCTGTTCCTTTCTTACCTAAGCTCAGTTTCCAGTGAGTAAACGCTTCATGTTTCCTCTTTTTGCTATGCCACCGTTCTAACACTGTTCGGTAGAGTTCTTATACATTTGCTTAACCCTAATCAAACATCCCACAATATGAAATATTATGTTCTCTTTAATTGTCTTTTTACTAAATTTAAAGGATTTCTCGGTGATGAATCTACATTATCATGCTCAAATATAAGTTTCCCTTGGTTGCCTTTTAACTATAGACTTAAGGTGTTTCTCTTGCTAAACTATATGATCCACCTGTATAAACACAAGCTCAAATGTAAGTTTCCTTTGATTTCTTTTTAACTTTAGACTTAGGGTATTTCTCCAGCTCAACTATATAATCAACTATGTTTACAAGATCATGGTTTAAATTTCCTTTGTCTCTCAGATGTAAACTGAACATTGGTTCTCATTTTGCTAAATTTATATATATTAAGTTTCCTAGACAGAAGGAAAAACCCCTTCTTCCTCCTTCTGCTCTCTAAATGTTTTGTCTTCCCTAAGCTCTTCTTAAAGGCTCTTCCTGTTGGTAACAAATCTGTCTCTTTTGTAAACTTATAAGCTACAGGAAATCCACTCAGATCTTCCTCTCATGGACCAAATAGACTCCATCCAGATAAGTACACCTGCCAGTCAATGGCCCAAGTTCTCACTTCCTATCTATTCCAAAGGGTAGGATTCCTCTCCTGTGCCCTGGAATTGGGACTCCCCTCACCAAAAATCACCAAGACCTAAGGGTATCAAATGTACACCTAAGAAAAAAATTTCTCCCAAAAGTACTTAACTTTATTCTCCACGTTTAATGTGTGCATGTGAGTGTGTGTGTGAGTGTGTGAGTGTGTGTGTGCATGTGAGTGTGCATGTGAGTGTGTGTGTGAGTGTGTGAGTGTGTGTGTGAGTGTGTGTGTGAGTGTGTGTGTGTGTGAGTGTTTGTGAGTGTGTGTGAGTATGTGTGAGTGTGTGCGTGTGTGCGCGTGTGTGCATGTGAGTGTGTGTGTGTGTGCGTGTGTGAGTGTGTGTGTGTGTTCCAGCATTTTCTTAAGTCCAGGTCTTTACTACATCCAGGACAGCTCCTGAGGAGAAATCCCCAGATGCTCCAGTCTTCTCTCACAGACACAGATGCTTCTACTGCACATGCTCCTTCCTCCCTACCCATAGATGGTTCCACTGAACCTGGACAGCAAGGAAACAGCCAACTCTCTGAAGACTGGACCAACATCTCCATAACCATTTTCTTACGTTTTCCAGAGACAAGTCACCCCCAAATCAGCAAGAAGTAGCTATAGATCATGACAACCCTATTCCTGCTCCACTGTCACCCTTTTCTAATTTTCTCCTTTTTAAATTAAACCAAAATGGGGAAATGTTGGCATTTAGTCTAGGCTCCACCCCATAGTTACCTGGTAACCACTAGTATGCCTGACTTGCTATAAAAGGGGCTACTTGTCTTCTCTCTCTCTCTCTCTCTCTCTCTCTCTCTCTCTCTCTCTCTCTCTCTCCCTCCCTCCCTACCCCACCTTCTCTTGATTTTGTTCTATCCTCTTGCTCCTGCTCCCATCTCTCCCCATTTTTCTCACCCCACTCTCACCATATGCTCATGGCCAGCCTCTACTCCTATATTCTCTCTCTCTCTCTCTCTCTCTCTCTCTCTCTCTCTCTTTCTCTCTCTCTGACCTTCCCTGTCTCTCCTCCTTCAACTCCCCTCCCAATTCCCTGAATAAACTATTGTATACTGTACCATTGTGTGGCTGGTCCCTCAGGGAGAAGGGATGGCTCAGCTCGGGACTGCAGAGGCATGCCCTTCCCCACCCCCACCCCCACTCCTAACTGCACATTCCCCAAACATGTTACTTCTCTCCTTCTCTTTTTAAAAAACACATTTTTTATCCACTTTTCTCTTCTATCTGGTATTAGAGGATTGAAAGGGATTAAGAAAAGGGGAGAAGAAGGATGGTACAAGAACCCAAAAAGTAGGCAAAGTCCTGTTACAATTGGCAGCTCACTAACATCTGTAACTTCAGCTCCAGGGATCAGACAATCTTTTCTAGCTTCTGTGGGCACCAAGCACACACCGTGTACACATAGATATACATATGCAAAAATAATAATCTTAGTGTTCTATTGCTGTGAAGGGACAAAATGTCCAATGCAACTTAGAAAGTGCAACATTTAATTGGGGTTTGCTCACTGTTTCCAGAGGTTCAGTCCATTATCTTCAGTTGGAAGTATGGCTGTATGCAGGCAGACACCGGTTCTGGAGAAGCCAAGAGTTCTATGGCTTGATCTGCAGTCAACAGAAGGTGACTTTTCCTGACTGTTCCCCACAGCCAGCCAGGAAGAGGCTCTGATTCCATGCTGTATGGAGCATGAGCATAGAAGAATTTAAAGCCTGTCCGCACAGTGACATACTTCCTCCAACAAAACAACACCTACTCCAATAACGCACCTCCTAATAATGCCACTCTCCATGTCCCAGTACCGAAACACATCAATCTGTAGGGTCCAAACCACCACACAGACATGCACATAAAGTAATAAGAGATAAAACCTTCTTAAAATGCTCTAAACACTGGAGGATGAGGATGGATACTGAGAAATTGTGTCTGCTAGATATGACATGACTCAGGACTTTCTTTGGTATCATTAACTGCACAAGATCAAGACACCAGTGTTATTTAACATTCCAGCAGGCAGAGTCAGCTAGACTCAGTGGGCCCCAAAGAACTAATTAATGGAGAGAAAGAGAAAATCATGTGAGGTATGGCTCAGAAAATATTTAGGAAATGAAAGAAGGGAAGAGAGGCACATAAATAAGATCAGGATATAATGTTACACATAGGAAATTATCAAGAATTAAAAAAAGGTATTTTATTAAAAAAAAGAAAATTAAAGACAGTGAATCACACTCCTGGGCACATATCCCAAAACATCTAGGCCATTGTACAGGACATACCTGTATACTCATGTGGGTTATCTTCCTGTTCATGTTCACAACAGCAGAGTAACAGAATAAGCAAGGGGCCCTTGAGCAGGTGAGTGGATGAGGAAATCATAGCATGTGCACAATTAAGATCCCTGCATGCTCAGCCTGAACTGAGAGTTTACTCATCCATAAGGAAGAATGAAATGCATCATTACAGGAAAATGGGTGGAACCGAGGATTATATGTCATGAGTCATACAGAAAGACAAGTATTGGGTATTTGCTTTTACATGCAGTATACAGCTTTTTGAAAAGATTTTTTTGAATTAATTTTTTTATTAGGTATTTTCCTCATTTACATTTCCAATGCTATCCAAAAAGTCCCCAATACACTCCCCCACCCCATTCCCCTACCCACCCACTCCCACTTTTTGGCCCTGGAGTTCCCCTGTACTGGGGCATATAAAGTTTGCAAGTCCAATGGGCCTCTCTTTCCATTGATGGCAGACTAGGCCATCTTTTGATACATATGCAGCTAGAGACAAGAGCTCTGGGGTACTGGTTAGTTCATAATGTTGTTCCACCTATAGGGTTGCAGATCCCTTTAGCTCCTTGGGTACTTTGTCTAGCTCCTCCATTGGGGGCCCTGTGATCCATCCAATAGCTGACTGTGAGCATCCACTATTGAAAAGATTTTTTAAAGTTTTATTTTTATTCTATGGACACTGGTGTTTTGCCTGCATGTGTGAGGGAGTCAAATCCCCTAAAACAGGAGTTACAGACTGTTGTGAGCTGCCATGTGGATGCTGGGATCCTTTGGAAGAACAACCAGTCTTCTTAACCACTGAGCCATCCCTTCAGCCCCATCATATAGCTTTTAAAGGGTATGAAAGCACTAGGGAGACTTATGTAGGAAGAGGTCTATCATGTGGGTGGAGGGACAAGGGAGAGTAAAGAGGAACCCATGACCAAAGGACATTCCACAGATGATAATATTACATTGAAACACTTAATTCAGTGCAATTTAATACCAATTAATAAGAAAGAGGCTCATGAGATTGGAAAAACATCGCCATCAACAACACATCAACTTTCCTTCGGACTTTCTATTTGAGGTCTTTGGAAGCTGTAGTTGCCTTTGCTGTTTGAACACTAGAGGGCACTGACAGCTAAAATGACAACTACAGAACCAACCTTACAGTAATAAGAGTTGGTTGGTTGGAAGGCTAAGGTGGGGCATTACAGTGACTTGGCCTATATCACATAAATGCAACTTTCCTCACGGGGCCACTGTGGTTGGGTAGTCTGTCCTACACCTGCTCAGGCAGGCTCCTTTCCTCAACCTCTTCTGGCATGGTTCCTGTCCTCCACCTCTTCTGGCATGGCAGATCTCCTCTACCTCTTCTGGCATGGCTGAACTCTGCTCCTTTCCTCTCGCTTCTTGGCAGGAAAATCCTAAAAGTCCCCCCTTTGTCTGCCCTGCCCAGGCATTGACTGTGGGCATCGTTACTTACCAACCAGAACCAACTGGGGGCAGCCACGAAAACTCTTGACCAAACTCAATGCAGTAAAGAGTGCATTTTATACAGGGCTTTTAATATGAAGTTTCCTCCCCCCCCCTATTTCATATATAGGCTAACTTATAATTGGATTTTTAAAACCTTCAGGTTGGATTTTAAAGTTAGCCTGGATGTGGAGGAAGGGAGGGCCAGCCAGGCGATACAGAAGGGACTCATGTGAGCATTGTGGCAGAAACTAAAACCACATGCTGGTCGCCTTGTCCTTTCTAGACAGCCTTCAGGGAGGGTGACTAATTACAGGAGCGGATATATTCAAAACATCGCTCAGGCCTCATGATTATTTTCTGTGTTTCCTTCTCTTGCTCTCCATGATCTGAGGATATTGTTCCTTCCGCACTGGTCAGTTTCTTCTAAAGAGGCCCCTGTGTGATTTCAGTTATATAGCAGGACTTTCTGACCCAGAAGCGGTACAAATGATGACACAGAGGCTTTTGGGTATTTTAAAGCTTAAGCCTATAGCTGGGCAGATTCCCAACCAACTTTCTAGTTCATCCCGATTAGTCCTGGCATTACCTTCCATGTGTGGCCAGCTCTGTGTCTCTGCTCCTGTTCAGGTCCGTCTTTCATCTCCGAGGCCCCAGGCATTTTTGGCGCGCCTTTGCTTTCTTTTACCAGAGTCCCTCCCCCAGGAAGTTCTGTCATCCACTTCCTGCCCAGCTCCGGTGAGGGTGGGAGGCAGAAATCAGAGTGGCTAAGGACCTTGCACAGTCATCAGTGTTCCAATGTCTAGCTGCACAGCTAAGCTGAGAATTCCCCAGGATGCCTGGCACTCTAGGGATTATGCAAGGATGCCTCTGAAACAGAGTGCTGTCCATTACATTCTCCTAGTCAGACTGGCTAAACCTCTGTGGGACACTTGCTTCAGTCCCTAAAATGTAGCATTATAAAAAATTAGCAGGTCATAAAAGTATCTGTGTGTAGCTGGGGGGCTGGGTGTTCACAGCTACACCACCATGTGGAGGTCAGAAGACAACTGGCTCGAGTCAATTTTCTCTCTCTCCTGCACAGAGATCCCTGGGGCTGGGCTCCTCAGGCAAGGTGGGAGCTGCCTCCATCCACTGAGCCATCACTTCACTGGCTCCCACTCTTAAGTCTTTCCCCAAGGTTTGTCCTGTTGACCTGAAAACCTGACTCTGCAGCCAAGCATGCCATTACTAGGACTACATTGCTCTTTCCCAGTTCATGTCCCTACCCAGGTCTCTGCCCCACACTGTTACAGTCATCCTTTACTTGGGTTCCTCCTTCTGACTTTCCTATGTTAATCCAGCTCCTGACCTGATACCCAAAGAGGCTGACATTAGGCAGGCAGCTGCTGCTTTTGTTGAAACTCTCTGCCAATGATCCTCCCGTGAGTTCCCGTAGCTTTGAGAGTGCAACAACTTCCTAGGTCGTACATGATGTGTCCCACTACTCTCACGACTTCACACTGATGTCACCTCCATGAAACAAGTGTTTCTAATGTGTCTCAGCCCCAGTGGCTGTTGTGTGGAGGCAGAATGGTAGGGTGATCTCTAGTCCAGCTACTGTGACAGGTGTCACGAGGTGCTCATGCAGCTATGATAATGTGTCTTCTCACTTCCTTGGTCTTCAAAGGTCTAGGCCATAACTCTGAAAACCACAATCGCAAATCTTCAAAACAACTAAAACCCCAAAGCCAGAAAAACTTATCCTGGAAAAACAATAAGAATTCTTTAAGAGAATTTGATGACGTTTTGTTAAGATCATTTATTTTAGAAATATTAAAATGGCAGAACCTTTGTTATCCAAATTTTTTTATGTATAACTTCTCAGTTAATAATGAAGCTTTGTTGAAGAAAGATACAAGTAGAAGAACTGTATTCATAAAAACACAGATCTGAGGACAGAGCACATGAAAAAATGAAGTATATTTTAAAGATGAATTGTATTGATAAAGAAATAGATCAGAGCAGAACATGGCTAAGGATAATGGGGCCTGTGAACACCCAACTCATAGCCCCCATTATCAGAACTGTCGTGATGGGCAACCAGTCTTTTGATGAACTCCATCAAATGTCACAACAGGTTACCACTGTATGTACAATAGCTGCTAAGGGCTAAATGTCGAGAAATTTTATCCTTCACAAACGTAGATTTACAATAAAGACATTTCTTCCTTTACAAAGGAAATACCAACGTTTCAATTAATGCGTAATACTTGCATGTAAACTCAATGCTGTAAATACCTGTAAAGGTATTATCTACAGCACAAACAACATGATGATACGAACATAAAAAAATACATGTCAAATCCTAAACGAACAATATCAACATCTTAAAATCCTGTTATCAATACTTCATCGGAAATGATCATATAAATAGAAAAAAATAGATGCCATGTTGTAGCCCCATAGAAACTGCCAGCATGGCCTAAGACCAGCCTGTAGACTGTCTTACATACAAGAGATACAATGTTTTCCTTTAAGACAGAATGTGTCAAGACAGACTGGAATAAGAGTTAAGATATTTCTCGAAAAGTAAACTATATAGTTGCATGCCTTTAAAAATGCAGACATAAAACGATCACTACAGTTTTACCTGGGTAAACTGTAGAAAGACTCATTACTTCCAAATATTTCAGCAAGAACTTTTTCTAAGTATCCTACTCATCAGATTCGAATATGAGTTAAGACATTTCTCGAAAAGTAAACTATATAACTGCCCACATTTAAAAACGCAGACATAAAAGAATCCCAGTTTCTCCTGGGTAAACTGTAGAAAGACTCATAACTTCCTAAGATTTCAGCGAGAGCTTTTTCTAAGTCCTTTACTGCCTTGGTAGTCAGATAATATATTTGGGGGTAACATATTTTCGCGCTTGAGTCATAAAGACACATTGTCTTATGACCCAAGTATGTTATCTTTACTATAATACCTATTTTCGCAGTGTAACCACAATGGTTTACCAACGTCTGCTTTAATGTTAGGGCAATTTGTTTATAATAGCCCTTTAACTCGGCGCCTAGTTTCCCAAGAAGACTGCTGTTGCCTTCCAGGTTCTCATCTCCCTGGACAAAGACATGCAGGGTCAGGAGACTGCCCTGGGAAATATGAAGCACATCCCAGATAACTTCCTGCTTCTCTTGCAAGCCCAGATCCAAAGCCCAGCTCTTGGAGACAACCAGTGTTCCTTTACGCAGGGAGCCCAATTCTGTTCGGACTAACTGCTCATAGCCTTCATGTTGTGAGAATGGTTTCATGCAGAGGGCTTCTGGAGAGCATATCACCTTTCCAGGCATCACTAGACAAGAAAAGAAACATAACAAATTATAAAAGTAAAAGTGCCCGGAATGTCGTGTGTGACACATCACCAAGCAGTTTGTAAATCCCACACTTTGCAGCCCAAACGAGAAGGTGAACACAAGATACCAAACACTGATTCAAGAACTGTAAGGAGGTAGATGCAAGGGGGACTTGGACACTCAAACGGCCAAAGAGGGAGCCATGGAAGCAGCTGAACACTCACAGTCTCAGAGGCTTGCTCTGAGGAACTCCACGGATGAGAAGAATCAGGGGAGCAAATGACAGACTAATGTTGAGGACAGAACCTAGTCAGGTGATGAAACAGGAGAAAAGCATGGAGAAATGGGGAGGCTCCAGAGAGCAAAGCGGGGAGCAGAGCACATTGCCAGAGCTCCAGAGTTGGGGAGAGGACACCTCAGAGAGGACCACAAAGGAGGCTAGGCTTCCCTGGTGAGCACAGACTGGCAGTCCCAGCCATAAGGTAGCATACAGTTCTTCAAAGCCTTGTATCCAGTAAAGGAATTTGAAGGGACATTCCACTGACAGGTTAGAGACACAGAGGAAATTTCTTTTGTTTGTCTCCCTATCTGAGAATGTCACATGTTTCCAGGTGCTATCTTGTGTGTGTGTGTATGTGTGATGATCAGTGTACAGGAAGTTCAGTGTCCATGCAAGGCTGTGCTGCTCAGCTCTGATGGAAAAGGGCCTGCCATGAGGCCAGGCCAGGCCAACACTCTCACTGTTCTGCTGCAAACAGCAGGGCTGCATTTCCCCCTGGCCTGAGACTTGGCAGTGATGTCAGCTTAACCTGCTGTGGCAGGTGACAAGACCCTTGAAGGGAATTATGAGGCCTGGTTCCTCCATGTTCTTGCTCTAGTTCCAGCTACTGGACAAGCACGCTGTATCTGATTTGGCCATTGTGAAGGGAAAAGCTCACAGCTTTATTGAAAGCAGTGAATATATTTTCCATAGGGAACCAGAGATCAATAAACTAGCTGTTGATATTTGAGGAGTTTTCAGGTTGCCCAAACCCAGAAAGCAATCTTCCAACTCCCTCAGCCCAATGTAAACTGATTATTAATCTCTGTTCCTCTACCTGCAGTGGCATCCATCTGGCGCTTCACCCATTCCTCTGTGGTAAACCTCTTCACACAGCCGCCTTCCACGTGCCAGGACTCAGGCTCTGCAGCGAACACTGCACAGCAGAACTTCTCCACTCTGATCGCGCACACATATGCACACACAGCTCCGGATTTGCGCACTTCGATGAATTTACATGTGTATTTTATCTTCTCCTTCTCCCCACAGAAGTGAGTGACAGGCAGCTGTTGGATGCACTTTTCTATTTCACTCTCTAGAAGCACGAGATCGCTCTTCTCTGCTTCAAAACCAATAATTTGCTGGGTTTTGCCATCCAAGCCAATGAACAAAAATCCCCCATCAGTGTTTGCAAATGCAGAAACAGTTTGAGGGAGGAGCTCTAAAATCTTTTCCTTAGGAGAAATCTTTTCCTTAGGAGTCAATTTTACTTCAGCATGTGTGGATTTAGTGAAACAGAATGTCTCCTCATAGGCAAGCCAGTCTCTGTTAAATAAGGTAAGACATTCATTTAGTGTTTCATTACAGACTGTTTTTCCATGGGAACTTGGTCTGGATTTGAGGAACTGCACTGCATCCGCTGCTTTCAGTTCAACTGAGAATGAGAAGATTCTCTTGTACAAGTTCGTTTTCCAGGTGGCGATCCCCGGACCTCTTTGATTCGGCTTCCATGGTTTCACAAAAATGAAAAAGTAGTCGTTGTACTGCATGAAGTCTAGATAGTCATGAGGAAGGTGCAGGATACCAGGCAAGGGATTTACCAAATCCAGTCCCATTCCATCTCTGGTGAAGCTGTAGTTTTGATTTTTAATGTGAGCCTTGACCACACCCCCTCCAGAATTCAGCAGGGTGCACACAGCCTGTAATATACTTTTGGCTTCTTTTCTTCTCAGTTGGCTATCTTTCATTGAATCCCTAGTCTTCTCTCCGAGTGTGATTTCTCCTACAGACAGAACCAGTTCAGCGTAGTCCGTGTCCTGATCGACAGTGATGTTCATTTTGCAGTCACTGTCTCTCCTTCCCAGATGAAATCCTTTCCTGCAATACAGGCAGAGCCAGCGTTACCAGACAACACAACCATCTGAGCTGCTATGGAGGAGCAAGTGAGAAGGTCAGATGTGATTCTTTTTAGGGACTGTTGGGACAATTTTGATCTGACCACAATAATGGACACTCGATAAATTTTTAAATTTGAGTTCCTGATTGTATATGATCCTCTTCTATTTTGAATTAAGAAACTTCATTGGGCATGCACATCCTACATGGCACTGTGTTGTATAAGGTACTTTAAAATATTTTTAGCCTAATATATTTTATATTTTTATGTGTATGGGTGTTTTGTCTGCATATATGTATGTGTATCACTGAGATGTCTGGTGCCACCGGAGGTCAGAAGAGGTCTTGGATCCTTCGAGGATGGAGACATGGGTGCTTATGAACCCAGTGTTAGTGCTGGCAATTGAATCCTGGTCCTCTGTAAGAGCGACAAGATACCTTACACTGTGAGCCAACACTGCAGCCCTACAAAAAGACATTTAACTTAAGTGCATTCTGTACACTGAGTGTGTTCTCCTGTCTAACTTCTTTGCTGTCACCATCCCATCTGTCCCCTATGCTCCCTTTGATAAATTCAGGTACACACACACACACACACACACACACACACACACACACACACACACACACACACACAAACGATTTCTCAGATGTTTATTATATACACTCTCGGAACCACATCTGAGAAGAAATGTGTGAGATTTGTCATTCTGAGACTGGCTTGGTTCACTTCATCTGATTCTGCCCTATGGTACCATCCCCTCCCCCTTCTTCTTTTGTGGAAGTTGGGGTGACAGTCAGGGCTTTAAATTTGTCAGCAAAATATTCTCCAGGAAGCACAGCCTCTCTCCTGCTTTAACGTGGCTGTTCTCCATTCTCCAGCTCCCTCCTGGTGTGGCTTCCCGTTCTGGAATCCAGATCTTCTCTTTTCCTTCTCTCAGGACCTTTCGCTAATAGCATGAAGTCATATCTGAGCACTGCTCAGGAACACTCTGTAGAAGTCTTCGCACTTTCTCCATTTCTTCTGCCTGTCCTGATGTTGCTTTCCAGTTCTTTCCACTATGACAAAAACAAACCGTTTACATACCACGATGCCATCCATCTTCCTCGCTTGGCATGCCGTCCTCCCTGAAGAATATCCCCTGGACACTTGACTTGAACAGAGGGCTCTATGGATGTCTGTGGATTCACATCTTTCTCCAGCTGTGGGGTGTTTCCAGCCATCTCTCCTTCAGATAACTTCTCAACTCTTTCTGACTTCAGATTCTGGGGACAGAAACAATTAGTGTGCTAGTCTTCATAACAATTCTCCACACAGTGTTGGATTCTGTGTGTTTTCTTCAGTTCCTATTTATGCTCCTTAGGCTTCAGGGTTTCATTGGTCTTTATGTTTACAGATTCATTTTTCTGCCTAGTGAGTCTGGTATTGAACCTTACTAAGTATTTCTTTTAAATTCAGTTAGTGAGGTCTTATAAGTCCTGTTTGGTTCCTTTCTGTGATATTGAATAATTTTATTCTCAAAATTGACTATCTTGGTTTCCATCTATAGTTAGACTAGCCCTCAGAATCCCAGGCAGGGATACTCCATCTTGTAGTAAGGATTCTCCTTCCCTCTTTGAAATGAGAGACTACATGAATAGAAGCCCTGCTTCCCACACTTGGACGGTGTGTGGTGACATCTGCAGAATCCTAATAAAGGCCCAGAAAAAAATAATTTTCAATGTTAAGAAAAATAATTTTCTCTTGTTCGGAGAGATGTCTTTGCATCGAAGAGCACATCCCTCTCTTCCAGAGACTCCAGTACAATTCCCAGCGTGCGTATGAGGACTCACAACCTTTTGTAACTCAGATATGTGGTCCTAAGACAACATGATACAGGACTCACAACTTTTTGTAACTCAGATATGTAGTCCTAAGACAACATGATACACACAAAATACATAAGTAAATTTAACATATTGTGTTAAACACAAATTTCCCATGATACCTATATATTTGGATTATGGCTTCCCTCAACTGAATCCCCGGTAGCTTATCTCTGCAGTGGCCAGCAGCAGTACAGAGACTCAGCACTGCTCAGAGTGTTGAGAATAATTGAGGACTGAGTACCCCTCCTTAAATGGACCATCAACACAACCTGACCTCTCAGGCTCAGGAAACACTGTCACATAGAACACAGTAAAGAATGTCAGAGCTGAGAGCTGGGGGCTGGGGAAATGGACACATGGTTAAGAAAACACACTATTCTTCCTGAGAACCTAAGTTTGCTTCACTGCACTGACCTGAGAGCTCACTACCATCTGCAACTCCATTTCCAGAAACCAGAGAGCCTCTGTAGGCACTGTACACACCCCTTGTACATATACATGCACACAGACAAAACACATGGACATATAGAATATAAATTAGATTAATCTCCTTTTAAAGAAAGGCTGTAAAAGCTGGAGGACAGGAATAAATACTGAGACATGCTGTCTTCTGGGCATGATGTGGCCACTGCACTCACGGCTTCCTGTAGTGGCATTACCTGCCCATGCTCAGCCAAAAGGGTCAGTCACCATTCCAACAGGCAGCATTAACTGGATTCAGTGGGTCATAATTAATCAATTAATTAACTGGAGAGAGCAATGGGCAGAGGCTAGAAGTGCATTTAGGGAATGGTTGAAGGGAATGGAAGTGCATGAGACCAGGATACATTGTTACAAAAATGAAATTTTCCAAGAATAAACAAAAGATATTCTATTATGATTTAAAAAAAAACACTGAAGTTACACTCCTAGGCATTTGTCCTTAAGCATCTAGGCAACCCTAAAGGACACACACCTGTACACTCAGGTGAGTTGTCTTCCTGTTCACAACAACTGAGTTTGTGAACGAGCAAAGGGTCCTATCAGCGGGTGAGTGGATGAGGAAAACATAGCATGTGCACAATTAAATTCCCTACATGCTTAGTCCAAACTCAGGGTTTACTCAGCCATAAGGAAGAATGGAATTCATCACTGCAGGAAAGATGATGGAGCTGAGGATTACAGTATGTGAAATGATTCAGAAAGATGAATCATTAAAAGTATCAATGAACAATGTGTTTAAGGTATTAAGGTATGTGGGAAGAGGAGCAGGAGTGGGAGGAGCAAGAAGAGAGAGTAAAGAGGATTCCTAGGATCAAAAGACATCTTGCTTCTGATCATGTCATAGCGAAAACTTTATTCTGTAAAATTAATCTCAGTTAATAAGAAAGAGGCTCATGTGAATGGAAAAACATCACTACCAACAACAAGTCATCTTTCTTACAGTCTATGGCGTTTCTGTTTGTGGTGTTTTTAACCTGCAGTTTCCTTTGCTATTTTGACTCTAGAAGGCACTCACACAAGATGACAGCAAAGACAGCCATAGAAAACATGGGCTGGAGAGATGTGAGAGACTTTCATTGACTTGGCCAATATCAAATAAATGCAACATCTGTCCACTGCTGTGCGGTAACCTTCATTGAACTAATTTGTTTCTTGGAACTGAGTTTGCATGAGTCACTGTGACTTCAGTGCTACCCAGGTACACTCAGGACTCTTTCGCACTGTAAAAATTCAATTCTATGAACATGTTTAAGGGTGCTGTGTTGTATTATTGTTCTTAAAAATGTTTTATTTGTATGAGTGTTTATCTTTCGTGTATGTTTGTGAACATATACGAAACATATACCAGGTGTATGCTTGGTGCCTTTAGAGTCCAGAAGATGACATTAAGATATCTGATTTGGAGTTGAAAATGGTTGTGAGCTGCTCTTTGGGTGCTAGAAATAGAATCCATCCAGGTCACATGAAAGATCAGCCAGTGTTCTGAATTACTGACTCATCTATGCAGCCTTTGTCTGTCTGTCTGTCTGTCTATCTTTTCTTCTCTTCTCTTCTTTTATCTCCTCTCCTCTCTACCCCCCTCTCTCTTTCTCTTTTTTCTAACAGAAATGCTGTGTATTCAGAGTGAAGAATACACCTATGAAATATGTACATATTATGGGATGGTTAAATTAAGTTAATTGGTGGATATTAGCCCAGAAACTTAGAATACCCAAGATATAATTTGCAAAACTCATGAAACTCAAGAAGGAAGACGAAAGTGTGGATACTTCGATCCTTCTTAGAAGGGGGAACAAAATACCCATGGAAAGAGTTACAGAGACTAAGTTTGGAGCTGAGACTGAAGGAAAGACCATCCAGAGACTGCCCCACCCTGTGAACCATCCCATAAACAACCACCAAACCCAGACACTATTGCATATACCAACAAGATTTTGCTGACAGGACCCTGATATAGCTGTCTCCTGTGAGGCTATGCAGTGCCTGGCAAATACAGAAGTGGATGTTCACAGTCATCTAATGGATGGAACACAGGGTCCCCAATGAAGGAGCTAGAGAAAGTACCCAAGGAGAAGGGATCTGCAGCCCTATAGGAGAAACAACAATATTAACTAACCAGTACCCCCAGAGCTCCTGTCTCTAGTTGCATATGTAGCAGAGGATGGCCTAGTTGGCTATCAGTAGGAGAGGCCCTTGGTCTTGCAAAGATTCTAGGTCCTAGTATAGGGGAATGTCAGGGCCAGGATGTGGGAGTGAGTGGGTTGGGGAGCAGGGGGAGGGAGGAGGGTATAGGGGATTTCCAGAGAGGAAACTAGGAAAGGGGGTAGCATTTGAAATGTAAATGAAGAAAACATCTAATAAAAAAATCTCAAAAAATTAAGTTAATTGATATATGCATTATTTTATACAAAAATGATACAAGTTGGTATATTTGTGTGAAGAACACAAAACACCAACTTCTACAACTAGGTCTGGTAGTACATCCTGTAATCCCAGCTATCCAGGAATTACCTGAGGCAAAAAGATCACAAGTTCAAAGCCAACCTGGAATGCAGAGTGAGTTCAAGGCCAGCCTTTGCAAGTTAGCAGATTTCTTTCTCCAATTACCAAGTAACCAGAGGACTGGATACAGAGTTCACAAGCAGAGCCTGTGCCTGCATGTTCACAGCTCTAGGTACAACTCCCAGAATACAAACTTGGTAGCTTTGAAAAGGAGAACGCACTGCTGTTTACTGGAGGCACCCTGTTCTGCAAAGGTTCCCCTTACATGGCACACATCTTACAGCCGTTCAATAACAGCTCCCAACAAGCAAGCCCACTTCCTAGTCACTGCTGTCCTAACTTCTACTTGTATCAAATCAGGTTCTTTAGATTCCTTATGTAAGTGACTTCATACAGGGTGTGCCTGTCTTCTGTGCCTGGCTTACTTACATAAAATAATGTTATTCAGGGTCATCCATGTGTTCACAAATGGCTCTCTCCTTCCTTTTAAGTCTCCATGTCAGTCTTCAGTGTGCATGTACTACGTCTTCTGTATCTCTTATCCATCTGTGTATCTTAGGCTGATTTCATACTTTGACTTTTCCCAATATGCAGCAACAGCCAGGGACGAGCATCTGTCTCTCTGGCATAGTGACGTCATTTCCCTTGGACATATCTAGTAGTGCTTCTCATTTATTGAGGAGCCACTATGGTTTCCAAAATATCCACTGAAATTCATACTAGTCCACCCCTTTTGTGCAGGGATCCTGTTACTCCACATCTGGGACATTAGGCATCTTTCATCTTTTTGATAACAGACTGCAGGAGCTGGAGAGACAGCTCCATGGTTAAGAGCACCTGCTACTCTTGCAAAAGACTCAAGCTACATTCATGCACATGAACTAAAATTAGTCTTAAAAAGACAGTCATGATATTGAAGAAATAGCTCAGTAGTAATGAGCACTGTCTGTCTGTCCAGGGGACACATATCCAATTCCCAGCACCCACATGATAGCTCACAGAATCTGTAACTCTAGTCCCAGGTGATCTGTCACCCTCTTATCTATCTCTGTGAGCACCAGGTACATATACAGTGTACATGCACACATGCAGAAAAAACATCCACACTAATGAAATAATAATTAAAATGTTAAGTAAATCAATCATTGTGACAAGAGTGAGTCATATTTAACTGTGCTTCTTGTATTTTCTCAATGGTTAGTGACGTTACATTGTTCTCAAATGCCTCTTGGTCCTTTGAAAATCTAGTTGAAGGGTCCCACTGGACTCTATCCAGCTGTGGGTTTTTTTTAACAGATCAGGAAATGGGGCTTCTGATCTATCAGCACCCCAACTGTAGGATCTGAAATAAATCCCTTTAGTCCATCTGTAGTTGAATTGTGTCTGTAGTGTGCGATTTAATTTCATTCTTCTCCGTGTAGAAATTTCTCTTCAGTTTCTGCTTATAGGGTCACGTTTCTAAGAGGATGGGGCATCCTTACAGGGCTCTGGAGATCTACACAAACCTCTGCTTCCCCTGCCTCACTAGTTAGGCTTAGAGCATGCATAATTTTGAAGTGCTCAAGCTACCATAATTAGAATTCATCTTTGTGGAGCTAAGAGTTAAACCTAGGTCTGAGGAACTCTGTTATTGTCCAAGCATAAGTAAGCACCCTTCGGCTCTCCTCCATCCCATAGTCAGAGGAAAGCATTTGTTCTCACCCAAACCCCAGCAGCCTGTGCATTGGTAGAAGAGGCTACAGAAATGCCAAAGAGACAAAGATATTAGAAGGGGCAGAAGGTATCTCAGGCTTTACATGAGACAGTGGGCTGAGCCATCAATACCCTATTCATCCCAGAACAATAGGCTGGACGTGCTGTTGAAGTGGGAATAGAAAGAAAGTGGGGTTGCAGGATGCTGGTAAAAATCTGGCTCACTTTACCTTGTCCTGGAATCTGAGTTGCTTGGAGTCCATGGTGTTTCAAAGAGGGAACTTTGGGTTGTGTGTCCTCCTCAAGAGTAAGAGCCCTGTAAGGACGAGATTTCCTTCAGAACTGAATATGGTTCCTCCTTGATAAATTGTTAACCTTATGAGTTCTGGTTGTAGGTTGGGTTTTTTTTTTCCTGCCTGTATGTTTTGTTGTTGTTATTAATGTTTCTATAGAGGGAATAAAGTGTTTACATCCCTTCCTTTCCCTTCTCTCTCTGCCCAGCATTAACTGAATTCTGGCCTGCAACCATGGTGTCCCTTCAGCATCCCAAGCACCTGTGATTATAGGCACACACCGTCACTCTGGTATCGCGTCCAGGACAGAATTCACTCTATTAATATTTGACTTAGGATTCTGTGTATAGGATGCTCTTCCAAAAATCTTTGCTGAAAGATGCTGGTGTTGAGTTCCTGGCAGCTTCCTGAGATGGGTGGGAAGTGCTGGCCTCAGCTCAGACACAAGCTCTGCCCTGAGCTGTGGACCTTTCTGAAGTGAACCACGGTGCAGCACACACATTAAACTGCAACGGAAGGACTTAGTGTTTCACTGACATGAAGAGCTACCTTTCCCCCACGGGCAGAGTTCATCATGGTCTGCCATGCTGGCAGAAACCCTAGTAGAAAGTTTGGCATCCGGGGCCTAGCAAACACAGAAGTGGATGCTCACAGTCAGCTATTGGATGGATCACAGGGCCCCCAATGGAGGAGCTAGACAAAGTACCCAAGGAGCTAAAGGGATCTGCAACCCTACAGGTGGAACAACATTATGAACTAACCAGTACCCGGGAGCTCTTGACTCTAGCTGCATATGTATCAAAAGATGGCTTAGTCAGCCATCACTGGAAAGAGAGGCCCATTGGACTTGCAAACTTTATATGCCCCAGTACAGGGGAACGCCAGGGCCAAAAAGTGGAAGTGGGTGGGTAGGAGAGTGGGGGGGAGGGTATGGGGGACTTTTGGGATAGCATTGGAAATGTAAATGAGGAAAATACCTAATAAAAAAATATATATATATAAAAAGAAAGTTTGGCATCTTGTTTCGCCAGGCCACCACATCTTCTCATTTACAATTTGTTTGTAGAGTAATGAGCAGCAGCTTTGGTAAACCCATGTGAGCTACAATGTTTTTTTTAAACGAGTGTTTTGCCTTATGTATGTCTGTCCAAAACACATGTGCCTCCTCGGTTTGGTGGATTTCTGAAGAGGGATTCCCTGGAACTGAAGACAGAGATGCTTGTGATCTACTACGTGGGTGCTGGGAACCAAATCCAGGTCCTCCGTGAGAGCAACAAGTGCTCTAACCCTACAGTTCCTATAAACTGCTGCTTAATTTCATATTGAGTATTAGTCTAACAGTGATTAGTAAGGTCACAGTTTCTGGGATTAGAGAAGGCACCAGGATGGATACTGTAATATATTTGCCGATCAGGGCTCATCCTGGATGATGCTTGGGAAATCTACTGATTTTTAAAAACATGTTTAAATTTTCTTTTTTATTATTTTTCTTTATGGTTTCTGATACATGCTCTTGCTATGTCAAACCTGCTATGTAGAGCAGGCTGGCCTCTACCATACAGAGATCCATGTGTAGTAATTAAGGGCATGTACCACCCCTTCTGACCAGAGCTGGTGATTTTCATTAATCCTAAGGGTTCTCTCATACAGCCCCTCCAAACTACACATATATGTGGTTAAGGAATATTTTTTAAAAGCTATTAGAATGGGAAATGTGAATCCTGAGAAAATATCCAAAAAAGGATTAAATTGCACTTGGGAGGCAGAGGCAGACAGATTTCTGAGTTCAGGGCCAGCTTGGTCTACAAAGTGAGTTCCAGGACAGTCAGGGCTATACAGAGAAACCCTGTCTCGAAAAAAAAAACAAAAAACAAAAAAAAAACAAAAAACAAAAACAAAAAAGCGGGGGGGAGAAAGAAAGAAATAGAACCCTGAAGAAGAAAAATCTTGTGTTTGTGTGTTAGGGAGGGGTTTAACTCTAGCAATTTAATTCAGACTAAACCATGAGGATGTACAAGAATTCATGACCCATTGTACAAGGAGGTAATATTATCTTAGACCAGGAAATCATAGGCATGCTAGAGAAGTTTCCAGAAGCTGAATTACTAGGTCAAGTGATAAACTATTTATATATGAAGTATTCACCATTAGGTTTTTTTCCCCCCGGCAACTTTATCTTGGTCCGGTCTCTAGAAGCACACTGGGCACCCCTCAGAAGGCAGGCCTAGAGCTCCATGTCTATTACAAACTAACCCTTTCCCTCCAGGTTGCCCACACCCTCAGATCTGAGGATGGAGAATGACACAGTCCTAAGATAAGTTCAGAGCAGCCATGCGTTCAGATAGGCCCCAGCTGAAGGAAAGCATTTGGACACACTGCTGACAGTTCTAGACAACGTCAGCTAAAGGACGAGGTCTTGACTCCCAGGAGATGAACAGCAATGGAGCCAGATCAGCAGGATCACTCAAGTTTACACTGAAATTTTAGCACTGGTCTTCATACAGTGTAACTGTGTGAAACACTCAGGAAGATGTGTGCTCCCCCTTCATGATAATTCTGCATCATGCTAGAGCCAATCGCTGTGCTTTAGTGCCAGGTACTATTGGCTTCTGCATAGGAGCGCTGCCTGGACATGAGCCTGCATTCCTTAAGGCCCTGCCAGAGGTCTCCATGTACACCCAGAAGGCAGCAAGGAGTCAAGGCTGGTGTTGGCCTTGGAAGGCTGATGTCTGCATTGTGAGCTTCAGGCCTACAGACCATGCACAGTGAATTGAAGACCAGCCTGGGGTACACACCCAGACTCTGTCTGCCTCCCTCCCCTCTAAAATACTAACACAAAACCACAACTAGATTTACCTGGATCTAAAGCAGCCTGTATTGCTGGGAGAGGAGCAGTTTCATTTCTGTATATATACCAACTTCTGTATTAGTCAGGGCTCTCTAGAGTCACAGAACTTATGGGTAGTCTCTATATAGTAAGGGAATATGTTGATGACTTACAGTCTGTAGTCCAACTCCCAACAGTGGTCAGCAGCAGCTGTGAATGGAAATCTAAGGATCTAGCAGTTGCTCAGTCCCACAAGGCGAGCAGGCAAAGAAGAGAGAGAGAGTTAGATGCTGCAGCCCCACCCTGTTCCATACACTGTTATGTGGTCTCTATTATTCTTTCCCTTTCAGCCCCACCCATTCAGCACCCCCTGAATCAGGCCATGTCCTAAGCCAGCATGCCAGGTTCACACAGCACATGGAAAGAGGACAGAAATCACATCTCACACCAAAGTGCAAAAGGACAATGCTCAGGCCTCTGGGAAACTTTAAAGTCAATGATGCTACATTGGAGTCCCCTTTACAGGAGCTGTGGGCTAGCCTGGGGCACTGGCCATCTCAGTTCAAAACCTCAACTATGGAAACTGTTCATACCCAGTACCTTCAGGCACTCAGTATGGACATGGTACTTAAATGCAAGGGAGGGAGCAAAACTCATCAAATTCCAAGACTGAAGTGAGGTTCAGAGACCTCCTGGTTCCTTGGGTTTTACTTAACTAGGTAGTTCCTTCTTCTCAAATTGTAGCATTGACTCTGGGGGGAAAATCTCTCTGAAGGAAATGCAGGCTGCCTGTCAGCTGTATCAGGCAGAAAAGGAGATGATGTTCAGAGGTCCTTACTCTGCCCCGAACGCAGGTGGATAAGCCAGCACAGACAGAGGGAGCCAAGTAGAAGGATCTGTTTCTTGGGGGAACAAATCAAAATGAAAAAAAAACAAAAAACAAAAAACAAAAAACAAAACCAAACAACCCAACCCTAGATCGGTCTTTCTCTCCTGGGTCAGTGTTTTGCACTTCTCTTGAGAAAGGGAAGTTCTCACCTTCTGGATTGTAAACTTACACAGAAGCATCTTTCTGGCTCTAGAGTACACCAGGCTGTGTCCTTTCCGGAGCCATATTTTCTCAGTGTTCAACAGGGTCAGGTCTCTAAGAGGATAGGGAACCCGCAAGGGACTCTAGAGATTCACACAAGCCTGCCAAACATACCACGCCAGATCTGCCTCTTCCTACATCACTAGTCAGCCTCAGAACAAGCATCATGGGCTCTCTCCCCCAGCAACTTTAAGCCCTCCCTCCTCCATCTCAAAGTGGGAAGCCATTTTCTCTCACCCCAAGCCTTCAGAGTCTTCCAGTCCTCAGCAGCCGGTGTTTTTGAAAGAATAGCTGCGAAGATGCCAAGGAGCCAAGATTCTTAGATGGAAAACAGCCAGAGTTAACTTGAGAGGGAAGGGCTATGCTGGCAACTGCTACCCCACATCCACCCAGAGCCAGTAAGTAGACAGGACACTGACACTGGGTGGGCACAGAAAGAGAACGACAGCAGGGTTGAGTTTGTCACAGTGGAACTGGCTCACTTACTCTGTGTCCTGGAAGCTGTGTTCCCCGAAGCTCAGAGCACCAATAGGCTTGCAGGCCTTTCCCTTGCCCAGAGAGGCAGGAAAGGTGATCAGAGCTCAACCGCGGAGGGAGAGCAACTGATTCTGCGGAACCAAGATACAGCCGCTGTATGAATGCTCGCAGCTTTATGAATGCTCGCTGAGGTAAAATGGCGTAAGCCTCGCCTTTCTTTGCTAGTTTTATAAGTTAAATTGAGTCATCACTCTGAGACTTTGAGCATTTCGTCACTCCAGGAAGTATAACCGGAAGCTTAGATGCTTTGTGCCCTAGTGACTGGAATTGACAAAGAGAACAACGAATTTTTTAAAATTTCATTTTATTTATTTATTTGTTTATTTATTTATTTATTTGAACAAAGAATTTTTTAAAATTTTGAAAAGAAACAAAAGTGAAACTACCTAGAAATCACAGAGCACAGGTGTAAGGAGCAGGTGGGGGAGGGGAGAAGGTCAGGGAAATTTGCTCATTTATAATAAATCCTTGTATGGAAAATTTTAAATTTAATCAAAAATGAAGTTTCCTGTCTCCTTCAAGGAGTCTCTATCTTTACCAGGCTTCCCAGAGCAGCCTTAGCTCCAGGGCTTCCAAGAGCAGGCACTGGGAGGGATGTGAGGAGGAGAGCGCGGAATGTCCTGGAAGAAGAAAGGGGCATCATGGACGAATGTTGCACTAGCACAGGCAGAGGGGACACATGCAAATATTCACTCACACGAACACACACACAAACACACACAGGAACACTCACACTCAGGAACATACAAACACACACATTCACATATATACTCATGCACATTCACACACATGAACACACATACACATACACACACACATACTTACACACAGGAACACACAAACACACACACTTATACAGACACCCACACACAGGAACATACACACTTATACAGACACTCACAGATGAACACAAAAACATTGATTCACGCATACTCACACAATCACACATTCACAATACACTCCTGCACTTTCACACACACACATGAACACACAGTCACATACACAGACATAATCACACCCACTCATGCACATTCATGCACACATACTCACACACACACACACACACACACACACACACACACACACACACACACTCCCATGCCTTTGCTTTCTTTGGGTCTGTTTTTATTCTAATTATGGCACTACAGTTTGTGTATCTCTTTACCTCATGAGCAATCTCAAGAATTCAGAAGCTGTTTTGTTTCTTTGTTTTCAGTTTGTTTTGTTTGTTTGTTTGTTGCGTGGTGGGGCATGCTTTAGTACATACATATTTAGCAAATTCTGGGTTTCTTTTGACATTGTCCTAACTGCAAATGGCATGTTGTGGTCACACTCATCCCTTTAAACTCTCTCACTTCCACTGCCCATAGGGACCATGGGTTTAAATGGTCAGGGGCTGAAATGCCCAGCTCTCTGGGGTCTCTGTGGTGTCAATCATTTCATCTGGGGAGCAGTACCCAAACCCCACCTTGCCTCACATGGCTGTTAATGAAAGTGTAGCTGAGAATCTCATTGTCAGGCTACAGGTAGGGGGCTGCCCCTGTCAGAAAATAAACGTGTATGCTCCAGTGCCTGCTATGGCCGAGTTACATACATTCACCAACTCCTGCCATCCAAAATATTTATAATTCTATATGAATCTGTTTCCCTTTGCCAAAAGAATTTGAGCAAACAATTTGCCTAGGGATTTAACAAAACAATCCTACAGTGTTGGAGTATTGAAAGAGGAGATTGCTCCAGAGGGCCTGATTTCTTCAGGAGCCAGACTCTGACTGAAAAGGCTCAAGGGTTTGAGAAAGACACAGCTCCATTCTGTGCTTTTGTGGTACCACAAGTTCAGGAATAAGGTGGAGCCTTAGTTTCATTTATGTTTCCTCACCTTTGAGAGTTTCCATTTCCTCGGGAGGGAAAGCACAACCCTCCCAACTCCTCTGTCTCCGCCCTTCCACGAGCAAGGGTGATTTCCTGTTAGACAATGCTCATCATTTTACAGACGATGTGAAGTTCACGAGCTCTGGCTTCAGACTGAGACACTGTGTCAGAGAAACACTAACTCCCTTGCAGAGCAATGGGGCAAAAAATGTTTGTGTGAACCCTAAACTCTATTCACTGGTTTCTTTGGTTGTGAGACAGGGTCTCAGGTGTCCATGGCTGTGCTTGAATTGGCTGTGTCACCAACAAGGACATGCCCACCCCCAAGTGTTGGCACCCTAAGCCTGTGCCACCATGCCTGGCTGGCTTTATTTTACTTTTTTGATTGTTAATGCTCTTTAGTTAATGCCAAAAATAAAGGACTGCTCTTGCAGTTTTCACACATTGAATTGTGCCCCGTTACGCTCCCTTAGATCTGTCCCCTCCCCTAATTACCCTCTTTCTACCTTCATGATATACATGCAAATATACAGCTCATATGTGAGAGAACTGAGACACCAGATTTCATACATACTTGGTAAATCATCTACCTCTAAGCTCCATCCCTACCCAGAGCAGAAAGACTTGGACAAATTTCTTGCAGATTCCATTGGAAAATGGTGAAGCTGAACAAGGAGGAAATGAAACATTTATAAAAGAGTGTGAAGCAAGATTGGCAAAGGTAGACATAATGTTAAACTGTGTAAAGACAAAGATACAAATTATTTGAGA
Organism: Mus musculus; assembly: GCF_000001635.26. NCBI lineage: Eukaryota > Metazoa > Chordata > Mammalia > Rodentia > Muridae > Mus > Mus musculus. The sequence continues at coordinate 196,708 of NW_019168514.1, read as the reverse complement.
GATGGAGCTGGAAAATAGTGGTAAAATGTGTGCTTAGCATGACACACACACACACACACACACACACACAGAGAGAGAGAGAGAGAGAGAGAGAGAGAGCGAGAGGGAGGGAGAGAGAGAGAGAGAGAGAGAGAGAGAGAGAGAGAGAGAGAGAGGAAGAAAGTGAGAAATACAAGAGACTAACAAGAGGAGGAAATGATGAGGCTCCATCCTAGAGAAACTGTTGGCAACTGATGGCTGAAGGAAGGGCGGTGTCTTAGTTAGGGTTGCTATCGCTGTGATGAAACCCCATGGCCAAAGCAACTTGGGGAGGAATGGGTTTATTTGGCTTACACCTCCATATCACTGTTTATTATCAAAGGAAGCCAGGAAAGAAGCTCAAACAGGATGGGAACCTGGAGGCAGGAGCTGATGCAGAGGCCAGTGAAGTGTGTTGCTTCCTGGCTTGCTCTCCATGGTTTGCTCAGCCTGTTTTCTAATGGAAACCAGGACCGTCAGTCCGGAGATGGTCCCCACAATGGGGCAGAGCCCTCTCCCCAAATCATTAAGAAAATGTTTCACAGGAGACCCTACAGCCTGATCATATGGAGACAACTTCTTAATTGAGGTTCCTTCTCCCAGAGGACTTTGGCTTGTGTCAGGTTGGCATAAAACTATCCAGCAGGAGGGTAGTCATTTCTGTCCTGAGATGTGGTTCCTGGTAGCTTGTCCATGCTTAAATACTGATGGGTGGCCCTGGTTTTAAAGAGAGGACATGAGATTCTGCTAGCAGCCTTCAGTTGAAGATGTGGAGCTCTTAGATCCTCCTGCACCATGCCTGCCTGGATGCTGCCATGTTTCTGCCTTGATGATAATGGACTGAATCTCTGAACTTGAATCTGGGGTTTAGGTGTTGCAACTCAGAAAATTAACTTGAGGCAGATTCCTCTTGGCCACAACATGCATAGCCTGGTGCTGAAAACGGCTGCCGGCAAACAGCAAAAAAAAGACCAAAAATGGGTCTCCTGGAAGTTCTTTGGTATCCTGTAACTCAGATGTGTTTCAGATTTGTCCCTGAGAGTTTTGAGTGCTTTTATAACAATGACAAGTATTCCATGTTTCTCTAATATGCAGAATCCAGATCTGTATATACACGTATATTCATGGACACCAGAGGGCGACTGTGGGATGAATAAGGTAACCATCAGAAGAGAAGAGGAAGAAGAGGGTAGGAAAAAGAGGAGGTGACTGTTAGTACAATGGCATCGTGTGGGAAGCTGTAACCAGTACATTATTTTATGTGTTGGCTAAAAACAATTTAAACACAAGCAAACATAAATATTCCAGATCCTCCAGTTCTGTCTACTCAACAGCAGGAGCTGTGTCTCAGATGCCAGAAGGATCACCTCTTCATCTTAGAAAGCATTGGTCAGAGAAGACAACAGCGCTATCCAGGAGGTCCTTGAGAGGAGGGGGAGTGGGTGATTGACTGGCAAACTTTGGGGGTGATTGTCACACCCAAAGTGAGTTGGTCATGATGGTTATGCTCATTCATGCCACTAAAGGCTTGTTGGGAACCTGCTGAGCCACTGAGGTCATCAGACATCTCTGTGGACATCGGGCATCTTGACAGTGGCAGCAGCAGCATCTAGCTCCATAGGCAGCATTCCAGTTATGCAGATTAAAGTGTGGTGCTTGATTTTATAAGTTCAAAATCTGAGTATCCAGGGCCAGACTGGAGAATCCTGTGAGGCCCTTGAATAACATCACCACAGGGAGTATTCCTTACTGGAGAGAGATACAGGTCTGAAGGTTAGAAGAAAAACCAAGTGACCTCCTAGAAGTCACCAGAGTGAAATCGTGAACATTATTGCACAAATGGTCTAGAATAGAGGAGTATTCCTACATAGACTTTAAGCTTGGGTTAAAACATCTAGGAGACCATGGAGTCAAGCCAGCCCTGCACCGCCAGGTAGAGCAGCATACATTGGCTCTGGAAATCCTGAGGAAGGGCACTGACCAGAATGTTCCAGGCTAAGTCATCAGCATTCCATTCCCATCATGCATCTTGTATGTGTGCCCTGAGTAGCCACCTGCATGGTACCTACCGCTCATGAAGACTCATGACAAGATACTCAGAACTCTGTTCCTTGTGGCTATCATTTGGCATCCTCCATAAGCCCTAGGAGGCTCATTTTAGCTAAGTGATCTGGTTCTTCTCATTGTCAGGATGATACTGAGGCAGCAGGCCACTGTCCAAACATCACAGTGTGATTTTACTGAGAATTAGCAACATATCTACTCTAAGGCTTTGTACTACAAGGTAGCCAAGTGAGGCTTACATGTAGAATAATCATCTTTCCCCAGATGCAATGAAGGTAGTGTTTTGGTTTTTTGTTTGTTTGTTTTTACCTACAAGAAGTTTTCAACACTATTGCAGGCCATTTTTATGTAGCCTTGTTTTTCTTAACAGGCAAATCTTAAATACTCCCTTAATACAAACCAATAATATGGAAAACACTGAAGGAAATTCTAGACCATGTCTTGAAGGAAAGTCACACACATATACACATAATCCCCCCCACACCCACCCCCACACACACATAAATAAATGCATTTGATAAATGAAAACCTTCAGAGTTTTTATTTTTTACTTCTAGAGGCTAAATAGGGGCTAGCACATGCTAACATGCCTTCTATCACTGAGCTACTCCTGCATCTTAGTTGACATAGCAAAGTGTCAGGGGACATTTTTTTAGAAGAATAATCATAGTACTCTAATTCTATTGTTCTTGTGGTACAGTAGGTAGATACCATAGACAGCAAGGCTTAACAGAAATTCCCACAATTCTCACACAGGGAGTCCAAGACCAAGACTCAAGCAAAGCAAGGGTCATTCAAAGATCACTTGACTTGACTGTCAGTCACTGTGAGCTCCCATGAACCTTTGCACATAGGGACATAGGCAGCAACAGGCTCAACATGCCATCTGATATGGACACTGGTCCATGTGTTCTTTTACTCTCTGGCTTGGTTGAACCTTGCTCACTTCTGCAGTTGACCCATTTGCACACTGAGGCTTCAATATATGAACATGGTGGGTTAATGTCACAGCCATGTAGGAAAGGTAATGGCAAGCAAGTGAGTTTTCAGAGGATGGCCCACCATTTTACACAACTGTGATGAGTGTGCTCTGTGAGGAATGGACCCCAGAGACTTCTTCCAGGATTGCTTCTTGCTGCTGATAAGCCTTTTCTGCCACTATTGTGTAGCCTAATGATTCCTGGGTATCATCAGCCCACCCTATTGGGCAAATTTCCTGTAGATCACTATGAAGACGTACTTTCATATTTTAATGCTATTTAGATGAATTAATGACTTTATTAAATTTCTGATTTATTTAAAATGATTTTAGGAAGTATATAGGAGATGATTTGAGATGTTTTCCCATAGATATAATAAAATTAGAATCAGTCTAGAATGTGCCCCCACCTCATAGACCAGTATGTAAAGGCTGCATACTAAGAAATATAATGAGCTTTCATAAATTGCACTAAGAAAACAAATAGACTTGGGACAGATTTATGATCAAGGAAAAATATTTACAGTAGGTCAGGTCCAAGGATGAGGCCACAGAGCTGCACTATGATAAATCAAGGCCACGTGAAACTGTGGCTTTGAACTTATAATGAGGTTAAAGAATGTAACAATGCTTTAAACTTACTATCGACATCTTTCTGTAAATCCCTCTTGTGTAACATTTTGTTTGTGAGGTAACTTTATTAAGACCTTTTGTCTAAGAAGGTATAAGAAGGCTGAGAAAAGGCCAGGTGGTGGTGGCAGTGCATGCCTTTAATCCCAGCACTTGGGAGGCAGAGGCAGGTGGATTTCTGAGTTCGAGGCCAGCCTGGTCTACAAAGTGAGTTCCAGGACAGCCAGGGCTACACAGAGAAACCCTGTCTCAAAACAAAACAAAACAAAACAACCGAAACCAAAACAAACAAACAAACAAACAAAAAGGACACTGTATTTACATAAAGAAAAAAAAACAAATCTTAAAAAAAAATAAAAGAAGGCTGAGAAAAAAATAAATTGTGGCTGTTGGGACTCTGCTCCATCTACCAAACGTGCAAATATGCATAAATGCTTGCGTGTTTGTGTATTTGTGTGTATATATATGTATATATATATATACACACACATACATATATATATATATATATATATATATATATATATATATATATACACATACATACATATATACATATGTCACTATGTATATATGCCACACCTACTCCAGTGGAGTCTGCGTGACAATCTCAAAAGCTTGGCCATAGTCCTTAGGCAAAAAGTTTCATGGAAATGGGTCTCCTGGAAGTTCTTTGGTATCCCGTAACTCAGATGTGTTTCAGATCTGTCCCTGAGAGTTTTGAGTGCTTTCCTTCAGTATATGTACCCCCAAGGAATGATTTAACAAATAGCTAATTAGATTGAACTTTGCTTCCTGGCCTTTCACCGATGTCCCGATGTCCTAGGCAGTCCTTGAACTGATCCTGGGCTTGGAATTTAGTAAGAATGTTACGTGTTCAGACAAGTTGCGTCCAGTATTGAAAGAGAGATAGTGAAAGAAATCAAGCATTACTATCTACTATATAGAGTTAGAAATTTCAGAGCAGGCTTCGCAAAGTAAGTTTAGAATTCTTATTATACTCATGTATGGCAGACTACATTACCTAATAGATGAAAGTTTGGTGGGCTCCTCTGGTAATGGAGGTCCCCCACAAACAATTTAGAATACAGCTGAGTTATTCCCATATATAGGAATTTACAAAGGTTTAGGAATAAGACTGGGCTGTGGTTTAAGGAAGAACTAGTGTATTGCACTATTCATGAAAAAGTTAGCAAGAGCAGAACTCCCTAGCACATATTTTCACTAGCCCAGAGCAATAACATAGTTAGGTATTTACTAAGAGCTGGTTGGTGGTGGGTTAAACAATAAATCAGAATTGGAACTATGGCTTGGGTATGAAAGCCCTTGCCCCTGGGGCATAAAGACCTCACACCTGGCTTCTAAGAATAAGCTGACCTTAGATAGGGCTGACTTTGTCTCAGATGTTACACTGCCTGGTTCCTGCTAACTTTTATGTATGCATTTCTATGTTTTGTTTAAAGAGTCGTTATGCATCTGATTACCTTAATGCATCACCTAATTTCCTTGTTTTTTTCTGTAATATAAGTCTGATGCTCACTTTGAGAAATTACATTCAGATCCTACACTCTCTCTTGTGTTCATGTCTGTTTGTCACTCACCGACTCCTTGCCCACCTGAATATCAGGACCCGGATTTCTCCTGCAGGTTGAGGGACTCAGACTGAGCCAGCCTGAGACATATATATATATATATATACACACACACACATATATATATATGTTTGTGTGTGTGTGTGTGTGTGTGTGTGTGTGTGTGTGTGTGTGTGTGTGTATGTACATAAGCATGGATGTGCATTTGTGAAATTGATGAATCTGATGATTTGTCCGGTGGAGTGTGTATATGTGTGCATGAATGACTTACTCTTTATCCTTTTCTTTCTCTCTCACTCACAAAGAGTTAATGAGCTCTGATCCTCTGCTAAGCCAGTGTGAGCCCCCTGAGTTAAAGAGTAAAGAGCCCAAGTAATTAAACTTCCTTTTCCTAATCCACTACTGCTATCAGCAGGAGTTAACTACCAGAAGCCATCAGCTCTGGCCTCCTGAACAGTAAGGAGGAGGTGCTGGCCAGAGGTAATCAGCCTATGTCCTGCCTATCACATATCAGTGCCTAGATGTCTGAATGTCAGGGTGGGACCCTACAGGTCAAGGAGACACATTCAGTTCATAACACTGGATCCCAAGACAGCAAAATCAAAGGGAGGACATGGCAATCCAAGAATGACTTAAAACTGTGTGATGCTTAACCTTCATTGTCAACCTGATTACACTTAGAGTTTTCTAAGAAACATACCTAGTTTTGTCAGGGAGAAAATTTCCCAAAAGTTTAGCTGGAAGGGCAGACCCACCCCGATATGCATGCTTCATCCCACAGTCTGGGGTCCTGGTTTGAATAAAAAACAGCATTCAGGGGCTGGAGAGATGGCTCAGTGGTTAAGAGCACTGACTGCTCTTCCAAAGGTCCTGAGTTCAAATCCCAGCAACCACATGGTGGCTCACAACTATCTGTAACAAGATCTGACATTCTTCTTCCAGAGTGTCCAAAGACAGCTACAGTGTACGTACATATATTAAATAAATCTTTTTAAAAAAACCAGCATTCACCACTCTCTGTGACCAGTCACCCCACAATCTAATCCTCATAACTAGAGACCCTCTCAATACCACTCCACCCCTACCATGCTAGACTCAGGTGTATTGTTAGTAACCAGAAATGTCAGCAATAACTCAGAGAGAACTAAGCTATAAACATATATAGACATTGATTGTCTTTGGTGGGGCTGCATTCATGAATAGGGATCCAAGTGACACCTTCAGCAAACACTTTTGTATCTTGTTTACTTGTTTAAGACAAGATCTTGGGTACTTTCTCTAGGTCCTTCATTGGGGACCCTGTGCTCTGCCCAATGGACGACTGTGAGCATCCACTTCTGTATTTGCCAGGCACTGTCAGAGCCTCTCAGGAGACAGCTATATCAGGCTCCTGTCAGAAAACTCTTGTTGACATCTGCAATAGTGTCTGGGTTTGGTGGTTGTTTATGGGATGGATCCCCAGGTAGGGCAGTATCTGGATGGTCATTCCTTCAGTCTCTGCTCTGAACTTTGTCTCTGTAACTCCTTCCATAGGTATTTTGTTCCCCCTTCTAAGAAGGACCAAAGTATTCACATTTTGGTCTTCCTTCTTCTTGAGTTTCATGTGTTTTGCAAATTGTATCTTGGATATTCTGAGTTTCTGTACTAATATCCACTTATCAGTGAGTGAATATCATGTGTGTTCTTTTGTGATTGGGTTACCTCACTCAGGATGATATCTTCCAGATCCATCCATTTGCCTAAGAATTTCATAAATTCATTGTTTTTAATAGCCTCATAGTACTCCATTGCGTGAATGTATCACATTTTCTGTATCCATTCCTCTTTTGAGGGACATCTGGGTTCTTTCCAGCTTCTGGATATTATTTTTAAAAGGCTACTATGAACATTGTGGAGTATGTGTCCTTATTACAAGTTGGAGCATCTTCTGGCTATATGCCCAGGAGAGGAATTGCTGGATCTTCCAGTAGTACTATGTCCAATTTTCTGAGGAACCACCAGACTGATTTCCAGAGTGGTTGTACCAGCTTGAAATCCTACCAGCAATGGAGGAGTGTTCCTCTTTCTCCACATACACGCCAGCATCTGCTGTCACCTGAGTTTTTGATCTAAGCCATTCTGACTGGTGTGAGGTAGAATCTCAGGGTTGTTTTCATTTGCATTTCCTTGATGATTAAGGATATTGAACATTTTTAGGTGCTTTTCAGCCACTCGGTATTCCTAAGTTGAGAATTCTTTGTTTATCTCTGTACCCCATTTTTAATGGTGCCAGGGCACTCTGGTGGAGTCAGCTTGTGAGGCAGAAATGCCAAAAGGCTGCTCATGATAAATGAATTTCTAGGACTCTCCTGGATATCTGGCAGAAACCAGCTCTCCAGTATGGATCAGTTTTGACAGGCGAAAAGCCTAGAAGCTGTTCCACGAGGATAAGAGTTCCATGGAAATTTTCCTCCCAGAGTTATGGCGTTTTTTCCCTAACCCATAATAATCAAATTTCCACCACATTAGTCTAGTGTATAGATTCACATGCACTCTATTAAGCATTACCTTATAGTAAATGCCTTTTAAGATTGTGTTCCAACATAGCTAAAGCCTTTTCCCAGTGTTCTTAGATTACAGATAGCAGCAAGGAGCTTAACCCATTCAGTAACTAATTAAGCACTAGCCATTAATTCAGTGTCTGAAAATAGAGTCTAATATTCTCACTGAGATAGAAATTCATATTACAGACTACATTCCATACCAAGAGCAAATTAGTATACTATACTGAAAATGGACAGTCTCCAGCTATAGATATGAATTAACAAGGCCTAGAGAATTTTGGGGTCAGTGACACTACATTAGTCTTGAGGCATATCAAGAGTTAACACCTGGGGCTATTAACTCTAAGTGTAAAACTCTTGCCTGGCAGAAAGTGCTAATCTCTAAGGTAAACATTTATCTGGTCCCTACAAATTCCCTTTGTAGTCACTCCCTTTGCATCTGTGCTATCTCTAGTGTTAAACATTTATCTGGTTCCGTTTGAAGTCACTCCTTTTGCACCTGGAAAAATTCAATGTGCCTTATTCTGTTATGATTTGCAATTTACTCTGTATTATAAAAAGTCTGAGGCTCGACTGTAAAATTACATTCAGATTCAACACCTCTCTTGTGTGATTGGCTGATTGTCACTACATCCTAATCTTGCCCATCTACTCTAGAGACTCTTTCCTACGCAGACACAGGGATCCAGAGGGTCTGCGGCATAATGGGTTATTTGGTTTTCTGGAGTCCAACATCTTTATATATATATATTGGATATTAGCCCTAGAAAAAGTACCCAAGGAGTTGAAGGGGTTTGTAGCCTTATAGGAGGACCAACAATATGAACTAACCAGTACCCCAAGAGCTCCCTGGGACTAAACCACCAACCAAAGAAAACACATAGTAGGACTCAGGGCTCTAGCTGTATATGTAGCAGAGGATGGCCTAGTCAGCCATCAATGGGAGAGAGGCCCTTAGTCTTGTGAAGGTTCTATGCCCCATTATAGGGGAATGCCAGGACCAGGAAGTAGGAGTGGGTGTGTTGGAGAGGGGAGAGGGGATTTTCAGAGTGGAAACTAGAAAAGGGGATAACACTTGAAATGTAAATAAAGAAACTATCTGATAACAAACAAACAAATAAATAAGTCAAGGTCTTGGATGTAGCTAAGGCTGACTGGAGCACCTTACATAGCCAGTTAGTAAGCCCTTCGTTTTACTAACACCTATTGCACTCCTACTGCAATATAGAATCATCAAGCCTTGCTGTACAAGGTTAAAATATATTTAGATTCATCTATGTTATTTCATGTGTTTGAGTGTTTTCCTTGTACACATGTTTCTGTGTCACTTGTGTGTATGGTGTCTGGAGAGGTCAGAAGTTGGTATCACATTCCACATAGCTGGCAATGGGCATTCAAGCCTTGTTGGTGTTCTTATCTCAGTTGGGGCAGAGCAGATAGATGGCAGTGCATTGTTCATCTTAGCTTGATATCTGGCTTGGTGGCTAAAGGTGTCACATGCCTAGGAGTCATTAAACTAAACTAAAATCAAATTGAAACTGGTAGCACAGCCCAGGAGGAGGAAGAAAGACAGACAGACACCTACAGATACCCATGCCACCCTCAGACCTGCCTTTCAGTGCACAGCACGAACACATAGACACATGTTTCTACCACACCAGGCAGCAGGAATGGAGCATGTCACCCAGAGCTTGCCACCCACGAGACCAGCCTGCAACACGAGCCACCACAATGTTCAAGTATGTGATTGTCCAATGAGAAAGAAAGAAGATAAATGGAACTAGAGACAGGAGGGCGGAAAGGAGTAGCCTTTTGTAAGGGGCCATCCCTGCCACCTGGAGTCATGGTGAGATCTTAGTTAAAGCTGTGGCTGGGGGCCATGAATGAATCCCTGGCTATGCAGAGCCAGGGGTTGGTTTTTGAGGTTCATATTACAACCATAGAACATGGTGTTGTTCCTGGTTGGGTCTGTTGTGTTAGAACCGAGGCTTGTCCAGACAGATCACACCAGACCAGTACAGTTCCATGGGAGAGGTTTATGGGGGGGGGAGGACAAAAGGGGGAAATGAAGATGAAGAGTGAAAGGGGAAGAGGTTAGGATGGGTCAGACTTTTATTTGGGCTATGACATAACCACTAGCAGGTAAAGGTAGGAGACAAAGCAGGTGGATTCTGGGAATATGTGACAATTGCCATGGCAACGGATGCGGGGGGCGGAGTCCCTGTCACCTATGGGTGGCCTCGCCCTCATCACTGGATTCAGAGGTGAACTGCCAGTTCCTAATGCCAACACACCTCCCTCTTTCTTATCATAAAGAAAAGAAAAAAAGGGAGGGAGGGGAGCTGATGGTGAAAGGGGAATAGGGTCGTTGGATCTCTGAAACTGATTCCTGCTGTCTAGGGGTGTAGCTTACTTTCACCATTGGGGTCCACTTGGTAAACGTTCTCATCAGGCTCCTCTGTGGATAGAGACTCTTCTGTGGGATTTAGTGTTTCTCTGACACTAAATTTTTTATCTTCTTTCTCACTTCCACTGCCCACAGGGACCATGGGTTTGAATGGACAGGGGCTGAAATGCCCAGCTCACTGAGTTCTCTATGGTGACAATCATTTCATCTGGGGAGCAGTACCCAAACCCCACCTTGCCTCACATGGCTGTTAATGAAAGTGTAGCTGAGAATCTCACTGTCAGGCTACAGGTAGGGGGCTGCCCCTGTCAGAAAATAAACGTGTATGCTCCAGTGCCTGCTATGGCCAAGTTACATACATTCACCAACTCCTGCCATCCAAAATATTTATAATTATATATGAATGTTTCCCTTTGCCAAAAGAATTTGAGCAAACAATTTGCCTAGGGATTTAACAAAACAATCCTACAGCGTTGGAGCATTGAAAGAGGAGATTGCTCCAGAGGGCCTGATTTCTTCAGGAGCCAGACTCTGACTGAAAAGGCTCGAAGGTTTGAGAAAGACACAGCTCCATTCTGTGCTTTTGTGGTACCACAAGTTCAGGAATAAGGTGGAGCCTTAGTTTCATTTATGTTTCCTCACCTTTGAGAGTTTCCATTTCCTCGGGAAGGAAAGCACAACCCTCCCAACTCCTCTGTCTCCGCCCTTCCACGAGCAAGGGCGATTTCCTGTTAGGCAATGCTCATCATTTTACAGACGATGTGAGGTTCACGAGCTCTGGCTTCAGACTGAGACACTGTGTCAGAGAAACACTAACTTCCTTGCAGAGCAATGGGGCAAAAAATGTTTGTGTGAACCCTAAACTCTATTCACTGGTTTCGTTAGTTGTGAGACGGGGTCTCAGGTGTCCATGGCTGTGCTTGAATTGGCTGTGTCACCAACAAGGACATGCCCACCCCCAAGTGTTGGCACCCTAAGCCTGTGCCACCATGCCTGGCTGGCTTTATTTTACTTTTTTGATTGTTAATGCTCTTTAGTTAATGCCAAAAATAAAGGAGTGCTCTTCCAGTTTTCACATATTGAATTGTGGCCCGTTATGCTCCCTTAGATCTGTCCCCTCCCCTAATTACCCTCTTTCTACCTTCATGACATACATGCAAATATACAGCTCATATGTGAGAGACCTGAGACACCAGATTTCACACATACTTGGTAAATCATCTACCTCTAAGCTCCATCCCTACCCAGAGCAGAAAGACTTGGACAAATTTCTTGCAGATTCCATTGGAAAATGGTGAAGCTGAACAAGGAGGAAATGAAACATTTACAAAAGAGTGTGAAGCAAGATTGGCAAAGGTAGACATAAAGTTAAACTGTGTAGAAACAAAGATACAAATTATTTGAGAGATGAAGCTGTAAATAGTGGTAAAATGTGTGCTTAGCATCACACACACACACACACAGAGAGAGAGAGAGAGAGAGAGAGAGAGAGAGAGAGAGAGAGAGAGAGAGAGAGAGAGAGAGAGAAAGTGAGAAATACAAGAGACCAACAAGAAGAGGAAATGATGAGACTCCATCCTAGAGAAACTATTGGCAACTGATGGCTGAAGGAAGGGCGGTGTCTTAGTTAGGGTTGCTATTGCTGTGATGAAACCCCATGGTCAAAGCAACTTGGGGAGGAATAGGTTTATTTGGCTTACACCTCCATATCACTGTTTATTATCAAAGGAAGCCAGGAAAGAAGCTCAAACAGGATGGGAACCTGGAGGCAGGAGCTGATGCAGAGGCCATTGAAGTGTGTTGAAGGCTTCCTGGCTTGCTCTCCATGGTTTGCTCAGCCTGTTTTCTAATGGAAACCAGGACCGTCAGTCCAGAGATGGTCCCCACAATGGGGCAGAGCCCTCTCCCCAAATCATTAAGAAAATGTTTCACAGGAGACCCTACAGCCTGATCATATGGAGACAACTTCTTAATTGAGGTTCCTTCTCCCAGAGGACTTTGGCTTGTGTCAGGTTGGCATAAAACTATCCAGCAGGAGGGTAGTCATTTCTGTCCTGAGATGTGGTTCCTGGTAGCTTGTCCATGCTTAAATACTGATGGGTGGCCCTGGTTTTAAAGAGAGAACATGAGATTCTGCTAGCAGCCTTCAGATGAAGATGTGGAGCTCTTAGCTCCTCCTGCACCATGCCTGCCTGGATGTTGCCATGTTTCTGCCTTGATGATAATGGACTGAACCTCTGAACTTGAATCTGGGGTTTAGGTGTTGCAACTCAGGAAGTTAACTTGAGCCAGATTCCTCTTGGCCACAACATGCATAGCCTGGTGATGAGAAATGATGAAGCAACAACGAAGATGAAAAAGGATGCCGGCAAACAGCCTTCCTCAGGAGGGAGATGTAGCAGTCATAACATATGACCATGTAGAAGTAAATGTATATTTGAATGGGGGAAACATGCATTGTCCTACATCAGGTATACGAGAGACTGTATCCAGTTGTATATGTTGATAACAATGCAATTCTGGATTGCCAGTTCAGTGATTTTTATCATACACCTGCATCGGGTTTTGGAAAAAAAAAACACTATTTGAGCAGCAGATCTTCTGAATGAGTTTGTTTTCGGGACTTAGACCTCTGCACCGTCACACAAGTGCTTAGTAAAGCTTAGTAAAGCTCTCCTTGATCTAGAGACTCGAACACATGCTGAACACTGAGCTTCTTGTTGTCCAAGGAACCCATGGAATCATTATACCATAGTTAGGTTTGATTTAAAAGATCTAGGCAGCCAGGCAGCGGTGGTGGACACCTCTAATCCCAGCACTTGGGAGGCAGAGGCAGATGGATTTCTGAGTTCGAGGCCAGCCTGGTCTACAGAGTGAGTTTCAGGATAACCAGGGCTACACAGAGAAACCCTCTCTCTCAAAAAAAATATTTGGCAACTTATTTAATCTTATTTAAACAAATAAACATGGGTTTGATTAACAGTATTACGTGGTAACATGTATATACATATTTAAAGGGAATTTCTCTTATATAAAGTATTTGTTTGACAGTGGGGGAATAAAGAGATGACATGCAGGTAGAGAAGGGCACATTGCAGTTAGAGTTTGATATGCTCAGGATAGTTTGTGTATATGTATGAAATATCAAAGAATACATCAAAATTATTTTTAAAATTATAAAATGACAACTGCAAGGATGTGGTGACACATGTTCACAGTGTGGGTTGGCATAACCATGATGACATGAAGATGAAACAATGTATCTTTGGCAGCAGAGTGGCTGCCACTAGAGACCATCGTGTTGAGTCAAATAAGCCAGACCTGGAAGGAGAAACATGCATGATTTTACTTCATATGCAGGATCCTGATTTATCTGGAAGGAAGAACAGGACAGAAGGGAAAGCAGGAGAGAAAGAGAGAATAAGAGGAGGAGAAGAAAGACAAGAGAAGGGAGAATAGGTAGGAAGAGGCATAGGGAGAAGAGGCAGAGAGAGGAAATCTAAATGAGAAAGGCCGTTTCTACAGAACTCTCTTGACTGTGATTCCCAGGGAAGCGTTATCCCTTGTTGCAGGGAGGGCATGTAGCATGTGGGAGGTTTCCCCTCTTCTTTCTAGGAAGACAAAGAGTGATATTGACTCTGCTGCATCTGACGCTTTTCAGTTTAACTCAAATAATGCCAGAGTGGCATGCACTGGGTGGCATATTCTGCTGCCCACTAGTAACCTGCTTCCAGACCCTCCTGGTTTCTGTACCTGGCGACTGCACTGGCACTCCTTGGAGGGGGAAGGCAGGCACAACTGCCATCAGTGCCATCTTCTCACAGTGACCTGTGGGAAAATGAAAGAAGGATGCCTCTCTTGTGTTGCTCTGGGACCAAGTCCCCTGGAGTGTTGGAGACCCTGCCCCATTTCTCCTGGGTTTTAAGGCCCGTGTGAACTGTTCAACCCTTACCTTCTCCCTCTACCACAGCCTGAGATCCAGTTGCAGGAAGCCAGCCAGACACAGAGGATGCACAGCACTGCCCGCTCCCTCCCTGCTCAAAGGCATTGGAGGACCGGCTCTGCCAAAGTTGTGACCTGAAGATGCTTGCCTGCTAGTGAGAGACTGCTGAGTGGGAGGGGGCTGTGAACCACCATCCAGATAAGCACCAAGTAGAGTCTATCTATGGTTACAACTTAGTCAAAATATACCCGGATAGGAAGGCAAATACAGTTTAAAAAAATCTGGGGTTTGTCTTGTTGGAGCAGGGTGGAACAAGAATGGACTTTCTTCTGTGGCTTTCTATTTTCTTTTTTTTTAAAAAAAAAAAAACATCTTTCTGTAGTTGCTATCCTACAGAACTTTCAGCGACAATTATGTTTTTAAATCTCTTAGTGCAGAGAATGAATTCCTGTGAACATTTCCTGCCATGGAAGTCATTTGAGCGAACATTGGATTTTAGAGAAAACATTTTAGCATCAAAGGGTAATCAATTTGGTTGATGTAAAATACAATGAATGTATTCCTTCTACTCAACATACACCACAACACTTCTGTCAACCTGAGGCACCTGCCACTCATTCTGATGGCCAGGGGCTTAGAGAGGTGCAGAGCCTGACATGGACCTTGGAATCTGGCCAAGTTGGCATTAGAACCTGGTGTTGGAAGTTAGCAGTTCCATGTTTTTCCATATGATGTTTGTCTTTCAAAATCAAAGCTTTCTCAAGTCTAAACCGGCTCCCAATCTATCAACAGATTCCTACACAAAAGACTGTATACAGTGTGCACATTGTTGAGGCTTTTATTTGCTTACCAATCTATTTATTGAAAATGTTACGAAAAGCAAGAGGTTGGAGGGGGCTCATGAAGCAGCAGTGAGCTTGGGGGGCGACAGAAGCAGCTGCTGGGAACTCTGCAGACTCGGTGTGCAGGTGCTGGTCTGGCCTCATCTCAGAGCTTCTTCTTGCAAAGCCTGAGATAGCAGTACAGCACTTTCCACATCATAAACCATCAGGGCGCGTATTATCTAATAAGGTGACTGAGAGGAGAGAAGGTTAGGGAGAAAGGAGCATGGGGAAGGGGTAGGAGTGAAACTGAATCGAGGATTTCTAGAAGACATGCCAGCTCCAGAAACAGAGCTCAACTGGGGAGATGTTGGGGTTGGGGGTGGGTTTTTTACAAGTGAGTACTGGGAGTTGAGGTAACACCAGCGAGAGAGGGATCTGGGCTCCCAGGTAGGTTACAGATGCAATCCAGATCAGTAGCTGAATAATCAAGACTATTGATCTTGTCTCAAATCCAAAAGAAAAACCCTTCCAACATCCCCAGCTAAACGTATTCCAATTGCCAGCTCTCCTTCCTGAACCTGACTAGCTAAGACATGAGGAGCTTGATCCATTCCTCTATGGTAAACCTTTTAACACCACCATCTTTCATGTGCCAGGACTCGGGCTCTGCAGCAAACACTGCGCAGCAGAACCTCTCCACTCTGAGCGCACACACATATTTACACACAACTCCGGAATCGTGGACTTCGATGAATTTGCACTTGTACTTGATCTTCTCCCTCTCCTCACAGAAGTGAGTGACAGGCAGCTGTTGGATGCACTTTTCTATTTCACTCTCTAAGCACTTAGGCTGGCAATTCTTTGCTTCAAAACCAACTATTTCCTGTTTTTTTTCATCTAAACCAATAAACAAATATCCCCCGTCAGTGTTGGCAAAGGCAGAAACAGTTCGAGGGAGAATCTCTTTAACTCGTTGTAGCAACTTTTTTGTTTCAAAGGATTTATATTCAACATTTTTGGATTCACTAAATAAGAAATTTTCCTTCTTTGTAAGTTTTGACTGTTTAAAAAAAGCAGCAGCCAACTCCTGAATGTGGCCTTCCTCTTGCGTATCATCGCCTGGCCTATCTGAAGGCCTTGCTGAAGGCGACCTTCCTCCTGCAACCTTGATATTGTCTAAGAACTTCTGAGCAGCATCCAAGTTCATTTCAACTGATGATGCCCCATTTCTCATGTACAAATTGGTTGCAATGGTGGCAGGCTTCCCAACAGAGACATCTGGACTCTGTGATTTTTCTACACAGATGAAAAAGTAGGATTGATATTGCTTAAAGTCTAGGGGCCTAGATGGCAAAATGTTCTTGAAAGAGGTTTCCAAATCTTCTCCTATTCCATGTTTAGACAAAATGTAGTCTGGATTTTTAATGTGAGCCTTGACCTTTCCCTCTCCAGAATTAATCAGAGCACACAGAGCTTTTGTAATGTTCCTGTTCTCTTCTACCCTGTCATGATTCTCCATGGTTTTCCTACTTTCTGTCCCAAGTGTGATCCCTCCTGCATTTAGAATCAGCACAGGGGTCCCTTCATCGGTGATGTTCATTTTCCAGCAGTCTTGCTGCTCCCGAGCTGAAATCCTCACCTATAATTAGACAGAGACATTAGTGTTGGGCTGAAGAGGAGAGGACAAATTCTGTACTGAGACGCTAACAGCAAAATGTGCTTGCTGGGTGTGTTCCCTGGGACTGGTGAGTGTGAAGGCCAAGGAAATGGCTAACCAGGAATGGACATTTAGACAGTGGTAGCTTGTATTTGTAGTGACTTCTCTCGGTGTTTTGCTATATTTGTTTTGATTGTTCTGCATTTCAGCATTATTGGATCAGTGAGTGTTTTACCTCCTTCCTAATAGTCAATGTTATGGAACTCAGATTCCGTTGCTTTTCTTACAATAAAGCACAAGAGCCACTTGCCTATGTTTTGGGGTTTTGTTTGCTTGGAAGAAAAAAAATATTATTTTATTTATTACTTTTTATTTTTCTTTTAATAATTTTAGATGTTCATCTACCAGTTGTCTACTTTTATGGGGAAACCTCTGGCAAAATTGCCCATTGGGGATCTAGGAACATACAAAAACAAAGTAGGTCAATGATCTTCCTTTTTTTCTGGGAATAAATTCATTCACACACTTTGGCCATTAGCCTTGAAGAAGATGGACCAGGCTGTGGTCCTCTATTCTTATTTGACACCCACATCCTTACAGTGAGGTAGGTCCTTACATATGAAGCAGAAGCATTGTGACCCAATGCTTGTTTCTATTCAAAGGTCATATAGTTCTTTACTCTGGTGGTGATGAGGACGCTAGGAGGTTTCTAAGTCACTAAGACAATGTCATCTAACTGGCCCCAGGGTCTGGACAAAGGACCTCCAGACAGCTAAGCTCATTCTGTGCTACATCACACCTCAGGGAGATGTTAGTGGTCTTCAAAGAGAAGAGGATTGTCCCTAGATTCCAAACCATCTTGATTTGCACCTCTATACCTACAGTGAGAGAAACAAATATCTGTTCTTCATAACCCACCAAGATTGTGGCAAATTGTTACATCAGGCTGAAGGTCATGAGGCAGACAGCGTCAGGCTCTGTGTCTCTCAACCTTGGTACTATCCTTTTAAGAAATATCAGAATACATTTCACTACAGACTGCGACCTGACATGATTTGACATTTGCCAACTACTTCTTCTTGTTGCTGTTTGCTTAGAATCTTTCTTATTTTTATTTTAGGCATATGGGTGTTTTGCCTACATGCATGTCTGTCACCATGTGAGCATGGTGGTCACAGAGGCCAGAAGAGAGCATCAGATTCCCTGGGACTGGATATCAGCCTGCAGGTGGGTGCTGGAAACAGATCCCTGGTCTTGCTTTTCCTTGGGATCACATATCATTCACAATCAGTTTTTATTAAAACAACAGTGTGCTTAAAAAAAGACTTTTACCTGATGGATAATCCCGTATGTAGTATTACTGTGTTACCGAGAGAGTCACCCATGCAGCTTTCAAATTATTACTGTAAATGTCTTACTAACATGCCTCAGAATGACTGGGGCTTGAGTATGCTAATCACATCAGATTTTCAGTAAGTCCAAGAGTTCCCTCATGGCAGTCCCAGATACAGTATGTTTCAGGAATCTATAAAGATCTGCAGGAATGGGGGGAAGGCACATGGGAGGCCAGGACAGGTAGACAGAATGGAGCCAGACTCCACAAAACTTGAAATGGAACCCCCGAAGGAGCAAAATCATGGGATGAAAGGGTTGGAATTTCTGGAAATGAAGACTTAGGCTAAAACAGAAGGTTGTACTGACCTCCTGCCTGTAGTATGTAAAACAGCTAAAACCATCTAAGCATAAACAGCTCTATGCTTGGAGAGCTAGCTTCTAAAATCAGAATTACTCGGTCATACAGAGGAGATGAAACACCTAAGAATTTGGAAATGAACAAGCAAATTCTTCTCTGGAGGATGACATCAGACTCTTCCCCACCAGATTTATCATGGGCAAGCCTACAGGCTTCTGTCTAGTGCCATAAGGAGAGGACACCATGACTGCAACCCAGGAACAGACAGCAATAGACCCAGCATTCCTCAGGGCTACCTAGAAACTCAGAGCAGAGCAAGGACAAAGCTGCCTTCTTGAGAGATCTTCATTCAAAGAGGACCCAGGGAGAAAGCATTTGAACCTGATCACAAGACATTCCAGAAGCGAGGCTGAGGCAGAAGACCTGATTTGGGCAGGGGAACGCCAGTGAAGCTAGCCCAAGACAATCACTTGCACTTGTGCGTAACTTTACAGTTCAGTAGACTTGGTGAAAAGAAAGCAGGGTGGGGGTGGGGAGGCAGAGAGACAGCGAGACAGAGACAAAGACAGAGAGACAGAGACAGAGAGAGACAGACAGAGAAAGAGAGAGACAGAGACAGAGAAGGACAGAGACAAAGAGACACAGGAAGACAGAGACACAAAACACATAGAGAGACAAAAGAGAGACAGAGTGATCTATTTATGTCTTGCCTATATTTCTTTTCCTTATTATAGCTAGTTAGTGTTGCTTGGCTCCTCCTTCTTCCATGGGAGGGCTGCTCCAGAGTTGAGACCATTTTTGCTGATGGATTGCCTGGAGACATGTTCACCATCACTGCAAAAGGAAGCAGGGAGCCAAGGAGGTGGTGCAAACCTGTCATCTCAGCTCTTGCAGAGTTGAGTTGGAAAACAACCTGGAAGATATTCTGGGCAAGATCTTTCTGCTACAGTCTCCTTGCTGGGTAGGTATGGAGGTAGGGGGTATAAGTAGGGAGGAGACATGAAAGCCAGACAAAAACAAAACTGAAACTCTAGTAAGTTTACATGAAAAGCACTTTCATTTCTGCCCAGATGGAACGTGCAGCCCCACCCTCTTCTATGCGCTGAAAGCAGTCTCTGCTACTTATTCCCTCCCTGCCCTTCCCATCCAGCGCTACCTTAATCAGGTCCTGTCCCAAGACAGCACCCCTGGTTCACTCCCCAACAACAACAGGATCCACATCTCACATTAATGTGCTGATGGAGGATGCATATTCACTGGCAAATTTGGAACTCAGGAGAACTGCAGTGGAATCATTTATAGAGAGTCTGTGGGATAGCCTGGGACCTGGTCTATCTCAATACAACACCTGTGACTACAAAAAACATTTCTATGATTCAAATGCTCCCTGGGGGCATCTATCCAGAAAATGGTCTTTAACAACTAAGCTGGACTCTGAGGCTCACCAAATTTTAATACCTACACGAAACTCCCTGATATCCCAGAAGCAATGAGTTGGTTTTAAATATTAGTAGTTTCTTTCAAAATTCTTTATAGTGTTCACTGGAGAAAATTCTGAGCACTGAAATAAAAAAAATTGCTGTTTTTATCTTTGGTGGAAAACAGATGACAATCAGGCAGGCAACCCTACTTCTGTAAGCAATGCCAATTGGTAGGAAGGCACGGAATGAGGACACAAGAGTGGGAAAAGCTCTTGAGAAACAGCTGTAGAGCATTTCCAGCTAGGATGCTGCTTTGCCTCTTGCTTGGGAGAGCAATGCTCTTGTTTTCTAGGGAAAAACCTCCAGGGTCTGAGGTTCTTAGATCTACTTAGTTCCAGAGTGGAGTTCTTCATTGTTTAAGGGCAATTTCCCCATACCTTTCCACAGGGTCATGTCTTCAAGAAGATGGAGCACCTTCAGAGGGGCTTGCCTCAGTAACTCCTACTTCATACACCCTCTTGGATTATTTCAGAACCTTCTATCTGGATCTGTAAGTAGCCCAATCTACGCAGACCGAGGGAGGGATTTTTCTCTCATCCCACACTCCCCTAGTATCTAAGTCCTCCTCAGCCAGTGATGGAGGCTATGAAGGTCCCAAGGAGCCAGAGTTCCTAGAGAAGCACCAAAGCAGCCAGGGTTGTCCTTAGAGCTCTGGGTTGTACTGGCAGCCCCACATCATCCCACAGCCCGCAGAATGCATTCTTGGTAGGCACTGGGACAGAGAGGTTGCGACAGAGGCGGCGGCCATGGAGGATGGCTCACTTACCTAAGCTGCTCTACTGAGCACGTTCCCTCAGCTGCTTGAAGTCAACTGCGAGCTAGCTGTGAGCTAGCTGTGCTGTGGACACTTGCGGGCCAGAGGAAGTAAGGCAAAAGCTTGAGACACCCACAGCAGTGGGAGTGGTGGCTGTCTCCAGAAGTCCTTCTCAGCACTTGGATTTGAGGGATGAGCTACAGTGCCTGTGGTTGCTCTCGGCTTTTGTCTTGACCGACCTTAGTGGATTGCACTGTTTCATCCTCTCTAGGTCCCGATTTCAGTTTTGGAGAACCCCGGTTTCATTGGTTGATGTCACTCCAGGAAGTGTGAGACATCTCCTTCAGCTCTTTCATCCCCTCTGTGATTGCCACTCCACCTGTCAGAACTGAAGAACAAGGCTTCTAGACTTTTGAACTTAACCTTTACAGCGTCACTCAAATCCCCAGGGCAAAGCTGCGGCTGCTGCTGTCCTGACCCTCAGAAGAGCAGGTGACACTAGGCACAGCATGAGCACCTGTTGAAGCCTCTCCAGGGAGGAAGATGATTGGAGAGGGAAGCTGAGCCAGGGGAGGCAGAGTAGGATGCTGGCTCACAAGGTGCAAGCTGCATCTCCTAACTCTTTGGGAAGATGGGTTTCTATGGGAGGTTCCAAGGGCAACCCAAGCGGACAAGACTCACCAGCTCTTTCTTTGTGCCCTCTCTTTTGATAATTTTGGTAATATAAGTTTCCCTGGCTCAGTGCATTTTAGATCCAAAAAGCCAGCTATGAGAAGAAAGACAAGGCTGTAGAGTTGAGAGGAGAGAAAATGAAGGGAGTGAGCAGAAAGGACAAGCCTGGGAAAAGTGATAGGAGCGAGGAGGCAAGGGAGCAGCAGAGGTCCCTCAGAAACCCAGCTGTGGGTGCCTCTCCACCATCAGCCTCAGGCAGGTGTGGAGACTGGGGGTGACTCCAGCACCCTTACTCAAGACACCCCAGTTCAAGGGAAATGGATCAGTAACAAGATGCCCTACTTCCTACCCCACCTTAACACCTATAAGTATGAATGTTAATTTGTTGCAGTTGGGTTTGGATCTTTTGTGACATACTGTTGTTAGGACAATGCCACATTCATTCTGTTATCTTCTGGACTTTCCCGCCACTCTTATGTTCCTGAGCTTCTGGGACCTCAGAAGGAAATGGTGCCTAAGACCTCGAACCTAAACTTGATCTGCCAACACAAACTTGTATCCAGTGCCCTTGCACACCTATTGGACATCATTGCAAGTTTTGGACCTTACAACACTTGACTCATCAGAATTTCTCATTTTCTAGAATCCTTGAAGTTTCAGTAGAATCTCAGATGTTGCAAAATATATACTGGTATGAATGCTTTACTTATGTGGTATATGCATACTCATACATGCATAGTGAAATGCCATTCAGATGTAAAGAAAAGTGAAATCATGTCCTTTCCAGGAATGAAAACAGAAGTGAAGAGGAAACACTCACTGTGCTGAAGAAAATGACCTGGAAATGCAAATATGCCTAGCATCTCACCTCTATGGAATTTCACACTGTTGCTTGAAGAAGGTATCTAAAGGGAGGAGGAAAAAGAAATGAGAGAAGCTGGAGTAGCCACAAATGACAAATATTGCATGTTTCTCTAATTTGCAAAATCCAGATCTGTATATACACGTATATTCATGGACACCAGAGGGCGACTGTGGGATGAGTAAGGTAACCATCAGAAGAGAAGAGGAAGAAGAGGGGAGGAAAAAGGGGAGGTGACTGTCAGTACAATGGCATTGTGTGGGAAGCTGTAACCAGTACACTATTTTATGTGTTGGCTAAAAACAATTTAAACACAAGCAAACATGAATATTCCAGATCCTCCAGTTCTGTCTACTCAACAGCAGGAGCTGTGTATCAGATGCCAGAAGGATCACCTCTTCATCTTAGAAAGCATTGGTCAGAGAAGACAACAGCGCTATCCCGGAGATCCTTGAGAGGAGGGGGAGTGGGTGATTGACTGGCAAACTTTGGGGGTGATTGTACACCCAAAATGAGTTGGTTATGATGATTATGCTCTTTCATGCCACTAAAGGCTTGTTGGGAACCTGCTGAGCCACTGAGGTCATCAGACATCTCTGTGGACATCGGGCATCTTGACAGTAGCAGCAGCAGCATCTAGCTCCATAGGCAGCATTCCAGTTATGCAGATTAAGGTGTGGTGCTTGATCTTATAAGTTCAAGATCTGAGTATCCAGGGCCAGACTGGAGAATCCTGTGAGGCCCTTGAATAACATCACCACAGGGAGTATTCCTTACTGGAGAGTGATACAGGTCTGAAGGTTAGAAGGAAAACCAAGTGACCTCCTAGAAGTCACCAGAGTGAAATCGTGAACATTATTGCACAAATGGGCCAGCATAGAGGAGTATTCATATATAAACCTTAAACTTGGGTTGAAACATCTAGGAGACCATGGAGGGAAGCCAGCCCTGCACCGCCAGGTAGAGCAGCATACTTTGGCTCTGGAAATCCTGAGGAAGGGCACTGACCAGAATGTTCCAGGCTAAGTCATCAGCATTCCATTCCCATCTTGCATCTTGTATGGGTGCCCTGAGTAGCCACCTGAATGGTACCGCTCATGAAGACTCATGACAGGATACTCAGAACTCTGTTCCTTGTGGCTATCATTGGCATCTTCCATAAGCCCTAGGAGGCTCATTTTAGCTAAGTGATCTGGTTCTTCTCATTGTCAGGATGATACTGAGGCAGCAGGCCACCGTCCAAACATCACAGTGTGATTTTACTGAGAGTTAGCAACATATCTACTCTAAGGCTTTGTACTACAAGTAGCCAAGTGAGGCTTACATGTAGAATAATCATCTTTTCCCAGATGCAACGAAGGTAGTGTTTTGGTTTTTTGTTTGCTTGTTTGCTTGTTTGTTTTTACCTACAAGAAGTTTTCAACACTATTGCAGAGCATTTTTATGAAGCCTGATTTTTCTTAACAGGCAAATCTTAAACAGTCCCTCAATACAAACCAACAATCTGGAACACACTGAAGGAAATTCTAGACCATGTCTTGAAGAAAGTCACACACATATACACAAATCACACACAAACAAACAAACACACATAAATAAATGCATTTAATAAATGAAAACCTTCAGAGATTTTATTTATTTATTAGTTCTAGAGGCTAAATAGGGGCTAGCACATGCTAACATGCCTTCTATCACTGAGCTACTCCTGCATCTTAGTTGACATAGAAAAGTGTCAGGAGGCTTTTTTTGGAAGACTAATCATAGTACTCTAACTCTATTGTTCTTGTGGTACAGTAGGTAGATACCATAGACAGCAAGGCTTAACAGAAATTCCCACGGTTCTCACACAGGGAGTCCAAGACCAAGACTCAAGCAAAGCAAGGGTCATTCAAAGATCACTTGACTTGACTGTCAGTCACTGTGAGCTCCCATGAACCTTTGCAGATAGGGACATAGGAAGCAACAGGCTCAACATGCCATCTGATATGGACACTGGTCCATGTGATGTTTTACTCTCTGGCTTGGTTGAACCTTGCTCACTTCTGCAGTGGACCCATTTCCATACTGAGGGTTCAATATATGAACATGATGGGTGAATGATACAGCCATGTAGGTTATGGCAAGCAAGTGAGTTTTCAGAGGATGGCCCACCATTTTACACAGCTGTGATGAGTGTGCTCTGTGAGGAATGGACCCCAGAGACTTCTTCCAGGATTGCTTCTTGCTGCTGATAAGCCTTTTCTGCCACTATTGTGTAGCCTAATGATTCCTGGGTATCATCAGCCCACCCTATTGGGCAAATTTCCTGTAGATCACTATGAAGACGTACTTTCATATTTTAATGCTATTTAGATGAATTAATGACTTTATTAAATTTCTGATTTATTTAAAATGATTTTAGGAAGTATATAGGAGATGATTTGAGATGTTTTCCCATAGATATAATAAAATTAGAATCAGTCTAGAATGTGCCCCCACCTCATAGACCAGTATGTAAAGGCTGCATACTAAGAAATATAATGAGCTTTCATAAATTGCACTAAGAAAACAAATAGACTTGGGACAGATTTATGATCAAGGAAAAATATTTACAGTAGGTCAGGTCCAAGGATGAGGCCACAGAGCTGCACTATGATAAATCAAGGCCACGTGAAACTGTGGCTTTGAACTTATAATGAGGTTAAAGAATGTAACAATGCTTTAAACTTACTATCGACATCTTTCTGTAAATCCCTCTTGTGTAACATTTTGTTTGTGAGGTAACTTTATTAAGACCTTTTGTCTAAGAAGGTATAAGAAGGCTGAGAAAAGGCCAGGTGGTGGTGGCAGTGCATGCCTTTAATCCCAGCACTTGGGAGGCAGAGGCAGGTGGATTTCTGAGTTCGAGGCCAGCCTGGTCTACAAAGTGAGTTCCAGGACAGCCAGGGCTACACAGAGAAACCCTGTCTCAAAACAAAACAACAAACTAACAAACAAAAAGGACACTGTATTTACATAAAGAAAAAAAAACCAAATCTTAAAAAAAAAATAAAAGAAGGCTGAGAAAAAATAAATTGTGGCTGTTGGGACTCTGCTCCATCTACCAAACGTGCAAATATGCATAAATACGTGCATGTTTGTGAATTTATGTGTATATATGTATATATATATATACACACACACATACCTATATATATATATATACATACATATATACATATACATATATATGTCACTATGTATATATGCCACACCTACTCTGGTGGAGTCTGCGTGACAACCTCAAAAGCTTGGCTGTAGTCCTTAGGCAAAAAGTTTCATGGAAATGGGTCTCCTGGAAGTTCTTTGGTATCCCGTAACTCAGATGAATTTCAGATTTTTCCCTGAGAGTTTTGAGTGCTTTCCTTCAGTATTGTTTTATTATAGGTACCCCCAAGGAATAATTTGACAGATAGCTAGTTAGATTGAACTTTGCTTCCTGGCCTTTCACCAATGTCCCGATGTCCTAGGAAGTCCTTGAACTGACCCTGGGCTTGGAATTTAGTAAGAATGTTACGTGTTCAGACAAGTTGCGTCCAGTATTGAAAGAGAGATAGTGAAAGAAATCAAGCATTACTATCTATTATATAGAGTTAGAAATTTCAGAGCAAGCTTAGCAAAGTAAGTTTAGAATTCTTATTATACTCATGTATGGCAGACTACATTACTTAATAGAAGAAAGTTTGGTGGGCTCTTCTGGTAATGGAGGTCTCCCACAAACAATTTAGAATACAGCTGAGTCACTCCCATATATAGGAATTTACAAAGGTTTAGGAATAAGACTGGGCTGTGGTTTAAGGAAGAACTAGAGTATTGCACTATTCATGAAAAGGTTAGCAAGAGCAGAACTCTCTAGCACATATTTTCACTAGCCCAAAGCAATAGCATAGTTAGGCATTTACTAAGAGCTGGCTGGTGGTGGGTTAAACAAGAAATCAGAATTAGAACTATGGCTTGGGTATGAAAGCCCTTGCCCCTGGGGCATAAACCTCACACCTGGCTTCTAAGAATAAGCTGACCTTAGATAGGGCTGACTTTGTCTCAAATGTTACACTGCCTGGTTCCTGAGAGCTTTTATGTATACATTTCTCTGTTTTGTTTAAAGAGTCGTTATGCATCTGATTACCTTAATGTATCACCTAACTTCCTTGTTTTCTTCTGTAATATAAGTCTGATGCTCGCTCTGAGAAATTACATTCAGATCCAACACTCTCTCTTGTGTTCATGTCTGTTTGTCACTCACCGACTCCTATCCCACCTGAGTAAAGGGACCCTGATTTCTCCTGCAGGTTGATGGACTCCGACTGAGCCTGCCTGAGACATATATACATATGTATGTAGATATATGTGTATGTACATAAGTATGGATGTGCATTTGTGAAATTGATGAATCTGATGATTGGGCCGGTGGAGTGTGTATGAATGACTTACTCTTTATCCTTTTTCTTTCTCTCTCACTCATAAAGAGTTAATGAGCTCTGAGCCTCTGCTAAGCCAGTGAGAGGCCCCTGAGTTAAAGAGCCCAAGTGATTAAACTTCCTTTTCCTAATCCACTACTGCTATCAGCAGGAGTTCATTACCAGAAGCCATCAGCTCTGGCCTCCAGAACAGTAAGGAGGAGGTGCTGGCCAGAGGTAATCAGCCTCTGTCCTGCCTATCAGATATCAGTGCCTAGATGTCTGAATGTCAGGGTGGGACCTTACAGGTCAAGGTGACACATTCAGTTCATAACACTGGCTCCCAAGTCAGCAAAATCAAAGGGAGGACATAACAATCCAAGAATGACTTAAAACTGTGTGGTGATTAACCCTCATTGTCAACCTGATTAACTTAGAATTTTCTAAGAAACATACCTAGTTTTGTCAGGGAGAAACTTTCCCAAAAGTTTAGCTGAGAAGGGCAGACACCCCCCCCCATTATGCATGCTTCATCCCACAGTCTGGGGTCCTGGGTTGAATAAAAACCAGCATTCAGGGGCTGGAGAGATGGGTCAGTGGTTAAGAGCACTGACTGTTCTTCCGAAGGTCCTGAGTTCAAATCCCAGCAACCACATGGTGGCTCACAACCATCTGTAACAAGATCTGACATTCTCCTTCCAGAGTGTCCAAAGACACCTACAGTGTACGTACATATAATAAATAAATCTTTTTTTAAGAAACTAGCATTCACCACTCTCTGTGACCAGTCACCCCACAATCTAATCCTCATAACTAGAGACCCTCTCAATACCACCCCACCTCTACCATGCTAGACTCCACCCTCAGGTGTATTGTCATAGTAACCAGAAATGTCAGCAATAACTCAGAGAGCAATAAGTAGAACTAAGCTATAAACATATATAGACATTGATTGTCTTTGGTGGGGCTGGATTCATGAATACAATAAAACACTAAATGATCCAAGTGATAACTTCAGCAAACACTTTTGTATCTTGTTTACTTGTTTAAGACAAGATCTTGGGTACTTTCTCTAGCTCCTTCTTTGGGGACCCTGTGCTCTGCCCAATGGACAACTGTGAGCATCCACTTCTGTATTTGCAAGGCACTGGCAGAGCCTCTCAGGTGACAGCTATATCAGGCTCCTGTCAGGCTCTTGTTGACATCTGCAATAGTGTCTGGGTTTGGTGGCTGTTTATGGGATGGATCCCCAGGTGGGGCAGTATCTGGATGGTCATTCCTTCAGTCTCTGCTCTGAACTTTGTCTCTGTAACTCCTTCCATAGGTATTTTGTTCCCCCTTCTAAGAAGGACCAAAGTATCCACACTTTGGTCTTCCTTCTTCTTGAGTTTCATGTGTTTTGCAAATTGTATCTTGGATATTCTGAGTTTCTGGACTAATATCCACTTATCAGTGAGTGAATATCATGTGTGTTCTTTTGTGATTGGGTTACCTCACTCAGGATGATATCCTCCAGATCCATCCATTTGCCTAAGAATTTCATAAATTCATTATTTTTAATAGCTGCATAGTACTCCATCGTGTGAATGTATCACATTTTCTGTATCCATTCCTCTGTTGAGGGACATCTGGGTTCTTTCCAGCTCTGGATATTATTTTTAAAAGGCTACTATGAACATAGTGGAGCATGTGTCCTTATTACAAGTTGGAGCATCTTCTGGCTATATGCCCAGGAGAGGAATTGCTGGATCTTCCAGTAGTACCATGTCCAATTTTCTGAGGAACCACCAGACTGATTTCCAGAGTGGTTGTACCAGCTTGCAATCCTACCAGCAATGGAGGAGTGTTGCTCTTTCTCCACATCCTCACCAGCCTCTGCTGTCACCTGAGTTTTTGATCTAAGCCATTCTGACTGGTGTGAGGTGGAATCTCAGGGTTGTTTTGATTTGCATTTCCCTGATGATTAAGTATATTGAACACTTTTAGGTGCTTCTCAGCCACTCGGTATTCCTCAGTTGAGAATTCTTTGTTTAGCTCTGTACCCCATTTTTAATGGGTTATTTGGTTTTCTGGAGTCCAACGTCTTTATATATATATTGGATATTAGCCCTAGAAAAAGTACCCAAGGAGTTGAAGGGGTTTGTAGCCTTATAGGAGGACCAAATGAACTAACCAATACCCCAAGAGCTCTCTGGGACTAAACCACCAACCAAAGAAAACACATAGTGGGACTCAGGGCTCTAGCTGCATATGTAGCAGAGGATGGCCTAGTCAGCCATCAATGGGAGAGAGGCCCTTAGTCTTGTGAAGGTTCTATGCCCCATTATAGGGGAATGCCAGGGCCAGGAAGCAGGAGTGGGTGTGTTGGAGAGGGGAGAGGGGATTTTCAGAGAGGGAACTAGGAAAGGGGATAACACTTGAAATGTAAATAAAGAAACTATCTGATAACAAACAAACAAACAAATAAGTCAAGGTCTTGGATGTAGCTAAGGCTGACTGGAGCACCTTACATAGCCAGTTAGTAAGCCCTTCGTTTTACTAACACCTATTGTACTCCTGCTGCAATATAGAATCATCAAGCCTTGCTGTACAAGGTTAAAATATATTTAGATTCATCTATGTTATTTCATGTGTTGAGTGTTTTCCTTGCACACATGTTTCTGTGTCACTTGTGTGTATGGTGTCTGGAGAGGTCAGAAGTTGGTATCACATTCCACATAGCTGGAAATGGGCATTCAAGCCTTGTTGGTGTTCTTATCTCAGTTGGGGCAGAACAGATAGATGGCAGTACATTGTTCATCTTAGCTGATGTTTGGCTTGGTGGCTAAAGATGTCACATGCCTAGGAGTCATTAAACTAAACTAAAATCAAATCAAAACTGGCAGCACAGCCCAGGAGGAGGAAGAAAGACAGACAGACACCTACAGGTACCCATGCCACCCACAGACCTGCCCTCTGGTGCACAGCACAAACACATAGACACATGTTTCTACCACACCAGGCAGCAGGGATGGAGCATGTCACCCAGAGCTTGCCACCCATGATACCAGCCTTCAACATGAGCCACCACAGTGTTCAAGTATGTGATTGTCCAATGAGAAAGAAAGAAGATAAATGGAACTAGAGACAGGAGGACGGAGAGGAGTAGCCTTTTATAAGGGTCCATCCCTGCCACCTGAAGTCATGGTGAGATCTCAGTTAAAGCTGTGGCTGGGGGCCATGAATGAATCCCTGGCTATGCAGAGCCAGGGGTTGGTTTTTGTGGTTCATATTACAACCATAGAACATGGTGTTGTCCCTGGTTGTGTCTGTTGTGTTAGAACCGAGGCTTATCTAGACAGATCACACCAGACCAGTACAGTTCCATGGGAGAGGTTTAATGGGGGGTGGGTGGGGAGGACAAAAGGGGGAAACGAAGATGAAGAGGGAAAGTGGAAGAGGTTAGGAGGGGTCTGCCTTTTACTTGGGCTGTGACGTAACCACTAGCAGGTAAAGGTGGGAGACCTATGGGTGACCTCACCGTCATCACTGGATTCAGAGGTGAACTGCCAGTTCCTGATGCCAACACACCTCCCTCTTTCTTATCATAAAGAAAAGAAAAAAGGGAGGGAGGGGAAGCTGATGGTGAAAGGGGAATAGGGTCGTTGGATCTCTGAAACTGATTCCTGCTGTCTAGGGGTGTAGCTTACTTTCACCATTGGGGTCCACTTGGTAAACGTTCTCATCAGGCTCCTCTGTGTACAGAGACTCTTCTGTGGGCAGGGGCTGGTTATCCTGTAACAGGAACCGATGAATAGTTTGGTTACAAATCGTTTGTATTTCTCATTGAAGGAATGTAGAAACAAGATTAATGAGTCAGGGAGTGAATAATAATGACAGGAAGATGACTAGGAAAGGCGAGTATCTACTTCCATATAGGGTTTTCAAAAATCCAGGAATCTGAAGCCCCAGCTTCCATAAATTCTGCATGTCTGATTATAGCTGTTGGATTTTATTTCTCATGATCCCAGATTGGTTAACGTAGAAGCATCATTCTTCTTGGAGGAACAGGCAAAGACTACCTTCTTTGGCTGTCAGGTTATCTATCCCCCATCGATTCTGAAGCACCTCAGCTGCCAAATTATTGATCTGTTTCTGGATGATAAGCCTGGTTTTAGACATCTCTTGACAACCGATGCTAAGTTCGGGAGTGAACTTATCATATTGCGTTATGGAAGTAATTATCACTGCAAATCTTGTACCAGCAGCTATGGCTATTCCCACAGTGACCAAGAGGGGCACGACTTGAGCTGCCCTCTTATGTTGGGCAGCTGTCATATCTACAACTGGGATTGTCAGGGGCTCATTTCCTTGGATTACTCCTAGTTCAAGGAAAAGGAGTACCAATGTGCAAACTCCTGACCAGCTAACAGGTAGGCAATGATATACCTGAGTGTCACACAGAATTGACATGTTTTGGGCTGCAGGGCATTGTGGCAGAGATGAGGTATCAGGGTTGTGGTTATATTTCAGTCTAGGGTGCTTAGTGTTCCTACAGAACTTGTTCTGGGTATCTTAAAACAGTTTACCACACCAAAAAGAGGAATAGAGGAAAGGTATGGAGTCATAGCAACATCAGAGTCAGGGCATCTGACAAAAGGTGAGGTAAGGTTACTTGGCAGTATCACTGGAGAGGCTGTAAGTGGCAATTGTTAGTTAGTTCCAGAGGGTATGCATAGCCAGCACTCTTTAAAGTGATGAGGCTTGCTGACATTAAGGAGTTGGTAAGCCAAAGTCAAGGACTGAAGCAAAAGGCAAAATGACAAGTTAGTGCCATTTATGACGGGGGATGTCAAGGAGGTAAGGACCTCGGAGGAGTGTTTGATTATCTCTTCTACTTTTCTGATATCTAGAGGTTGGGTAATTGAGACATATTTTCTCTGGATGTGGATAGTACTTACCGGGGACCCAGCTTGGTTTTTACAGTAGAGCTTACCAACAACTCCAGTCTTCTACCTGGGATTCCATGGGTCTTGAATGTAGAAAAAGAGTGTCTTGTGTTGTTGATAGAAGTGATAGGTCCATGATCCTAACATGTATACCTGGCAAGACCAATATGGCCAGCCCTTGTATTTGTCTGGGAAACTTTCTACAACCATCTTTTGTCTGGTGAAAGAGAAAGCAAGCAGAGATCATAATATTTAGATGGGATAACAGATATATGACAGAGATTTGGATTGGCTCCTGGCATTCAGCTATAGAGCAGTTTACTGACCCTATCTGGGAAGACTGTTATCAGTGGGTGTACCTCCCCCAGCCTTGAGCAGGCTGAATCAGACCTAAACTGCCACTGTGAATGAGACCACCTAGGGTGGAATCTTCCATTCTATTGCTCTGTCACCTGTGCTGCTCTTCTCCAAGACCTGCTGAGAAGCTGAACCTGTCTTCCTGAGATATTCCTGAGATAGCTGGCAATCTGTGGAATTGGCGACCTAATGCTAACAGCTCTAGCAGACTAAGTGCTAACAACTTGGCAACAAAGCATCAAGAAGCCTGGCATGGCAGGGAATGGGCTTTCCCCCTTTATAAGCACAGACTCTTAGTAAATATTGGGCTTTGGTCAGAATTTTGTCTTGTCCTTGTTTCTTCTCTCACCGTTTCCTCCCTTGCAGCTCCAGCCTCCCACTCAGAAACCCAGTTCGTGTGGCCGTGGGTAGCTACAAGTAGGGGTTTTTTGATCCCCAAATCTCTAGATGTAAGGGCTACCCTGGGCAGAAACAAACAGCGGGGGACGGGGGAATGAGAAGCCCATGTCTAATCCAGCAGGGTGGAGAGCAGCTGCCAGAGTGGAGTCTCATTTTGTGGGTTGGAGACAAGGTGGGTGGTTTCTATATCTTTTGGAGCTTAACAGAGTATGGTCCTGTTAGGGTCAACATATATGAAGAATTTTTAAGTGGAGGGATGAAAGGTTTGAGGTAAGACGGGTGGACTCAATGAGAGAGTCTGCCGCAGACCCTCTGGGCCCCTGTGTCTGCATGGAACGGGTCTCTTGGGCAGGTGGGCAAAGCGTCAGATAAATTAACAAACAGATGCACACAGAAGAGGTGTTGAATTTGAATGTATTGTCAGGTCGAGCATCAGACTTTTTTATAGTAAAGAAAATACCAGGGATTGCAAGTCACATCAGGCATGGTACATTGAAGTTTTCCAGATGCAAGGAAATGACTGTGAAAGGAATTGCAGGAACCAAATAAATGTTTACAATAGATACAATAGAGATTAGCAGTCCTGCCTGGGATCAGCCTAGTGACAGGCAAGAATTTCACACTTTAGTGTTAATAGCACCAGGGTGTTTTTACTCTTGGCAGGCCTCAAGAATAATGTAGTGTCATGGACCCCTAATTTCCTAGGCCTTGCTAATCCTTATCTTGTCTGGAGAATTTCCATTTGTCAGGAGAGTATATCAACTTGCTATAGGTATGGAATGTAGCCTGTACTAAAGATTTCTATCTCAGTGAGATTCCCAGGCTCTTTCTTCAGACCAGTTGAGCCACTGGCCCTGTCTATTGTAATGCTTAATTAGTTACTGAATAGGTTAAACTTCCTTGCTGCTTTCTGGGATCTTGGAACACTGGGTTTAGCTATGTCAGAATTCAATCTTAAAAGGCACTTATAATAGGGTAATACTAACAGAGAGCACATGGATCCATACACTAGACTAACACGGGAATGGAAAATTAATGTATGGATTAGAGGGAACACCAGACTCCAGGAGGAGAGCTTCCTTGAAACTCCCTTTTTCCTCATGAGCAGCTTCTAAGCCTCTCGGCTTGTCAAACTGACTCGACCGGAGTGCGTGGCATTTCTCCCTTTCTTTTTT
This sequence comes from Mus musculus, assembly GCF_000001635.26. Lineage (NCBI taxonomy): Eukaryota > Metazoa > Chordata > Mammalia > Rodentia > Muridae > Mus > Mus musculus. Next base: position 163,315 of record NW_019168514.1, on the reverse strand, counting down.
TTTTTTTATTTTCAGCCGAAGTTCCAGGATGTCCCGCCTCGTTGTAGCTACAGACCTCAGGAGCACTCTAATGATGAGTGGATACACAATGATTACTAATAAAACAATGCCAAAAAATAATAGCAAGTAGGATTATATATTGAACCCAATCCAGGGGGTTCAATGCACTTAGGTTGTTTTTCAAATCTCTAGCCAATACATCAATGTTCCAAGTGTCCACATGGCTTTTACTAATATCTGAAAATTTTGCCTTTAACTGTTCTAAGTCATGAGAAATATCAGTATCTCTCCATATTCCCTGTTAATGAGCTTTAGTCTTTTCCCAGTCAGTGGTTGTATTATAAGGTAAGGGGGTGACACAAATATATTGGAAAGAAGCATGACATTTAGTAGCTAACCTGGTCTTAATATTAGTAATATCTTGCCCAATTGCCAGCACTACTACTTCTAGGGTGTTAACCTTTGCTTCTAATGTTTTATCTATAATATACAACTCTGACAAGGCTACAGAAATATTCTTATGCATATCATTAACAAAATGAGCGGTATGCAGTTGCTGAACTAAGGCTGTGGTAGATAATGTAAAGGAAGTTAAAATTGCAATTAAGGCAGTAATTCATCAGCACTGTTATAAATCTCTTAAGTCTAGTAAGTTCGTTGAGTCTTTTTAAAGCTTGCAATCTTGAATTCTCAAACCAAGGATCATTTCCTAACTCTATAGGCAGTAAAACATAAGGAGGTCTCTTTAACAAAATCATAACAGCAGACTCCTTATCTAAATTAGGATCTAGACAATTAATTGATTGACAAGAATTACAATGAATATGAAAAGACTTGCCAAGATTGGTGATCTTAACTCTTAAAATTATCTAACAATATAGCATACAGGTAAGGTACACAATTTTTACAGCTATAGGGGAGTTGGCCTGAATGACTAAAAACAATGTCTTTGACGAAATCTTGTCCAATACTCTGTAGCAGTCCCTCCGCCTCACGAGTCAGCTTTTTTAGTTGTCCCCAAGTTGACACCAGGTCGGCTCTCCTTGTTGTAGCCCATGGCGGAGATAGGAAGAGGTTCTTTATTTTGCTTGTGTGTGCTCTCTCCGATTTCTCCTTCTCTGTACACTCAATACAGCTTTCTTGTCACCACTGTCAGGGCACTGTCAGTTCACAGGTCAGCCTGTCACATTGGAAGCTAGCATGCTCTTGCAGCATTCTGTGAAAAAACCAGAAACATTCCCCCTTTTTCCCATATTAAGTATCTGAACAGGATCATGCCATTTGCCAATAAGTAGATCCCTTTATCTCATGAGTATGCCTGATTGTAGGGTGCCATAGACTCTTAGAGAGATTTTTGGCATTTAAATTAAAAAGATATAGATTTAAAGTTCCACAGTACTGTTTCCTTGAGAATTATAAAAATCTCAGTAATATGAATAACATTAAATTGTTGACAAAACATCTCAAATGTTTGGCTGTAATAGCCAGTTTTAATTTGATTTGGAACACCAAGCAAAAAAATCAACACAGGCAACTATACTTTTAGTTGCTTTTCTTGTTAAAGCAGTTGTAATTAGAAAGACTAAAAAGGTATCAATAGTCACATGTGCATATTTTATTTTTCTAAAATCAAAAATGAGTATCCATTTGCAATAATTGATTAAGTATAAGTCCTCGAGAATTAACACCAATGTGTGGAACAGGTAGAAACTGAGGACACTGAGAGCAAATCTTTACAATATGACATGCATATTTATTTATTTATTTATTTATTTATTTATTTAAAATACCAAATTATTATCTCTAACCATTACTATTTTGATGATGTAAAGAATGAGATTATATGGCCAATTATTTTGTATAAAGTCCATAATCTACCTGGGATATAAATCTAGCGTGGCATTGCCTTAAGAGGTCTTTTCCAGGCAATCTTCAACATTTTAAAACACCATCTACAGCATGTAATTTAATTATCTGTGCTGAAGCAGGCAGAAACTCAAAAGAATAAACATGTGATCCAATTCACATATACTTTTCTCCCATAGAAGGGTTGTTTTTAAATACAGTAAATGGGATGCAAGCATGTATGAATTTATAGAAGATACAAAAGTATGCATAAGCAATTTTTAACTTATTTTTAGGATTAGTATCAATTTTATTTAAAATGATGGTATGCAATGTCAATATTCAAATATCAATATTCTGCAATAACCAATTGCTGTTTAGAACAAGGAATTCTTAATTCTTAATCAGCACCACAGCAGCCTTATAATAGGATGTTAAAACTTTAAGATGAAGAAGGATGATTTTACATTAATGTTTATTCTTGCCAAAGAATAGATGTGGACACATTTAATAACAATAACTAGAATATGTAGCTAATATTTGATTACCACCAATTACAATCGATACCAATAGATTACAGAAGTTTCCTCTACTTTCTGTTAAAGCCTTTTTGGTTCTCACCAGTTAATTTGATTCTCACTTGATAGCACCTAACAAAGGCTTAGGTTCTCCTGTTGTGAATTTAAGGTGAGGTCTTAGCCAATTAACATCTCCTAGAAGCTATTGAAAATAAAATTTTGAAGTAAATTTGTACCAATTTTCCAGTATAACTGAAAACCCTAAATATTAAAAAAGATATTGCCTCTGAATCTTATGAAGCAACAACTATTCTCCAGAAGTTTAAACTTCCCTTTAGAGACATTAGCTAATAAAATACTTTTTACTTAGGAAACAATATATACTGAAATATTTAAAGTCTTAGCTTCTTGTATTGAAGCCTGGACGATGAAATTTTCTTACATAATGTAAGACTATATTAGCCATACTTAGGGGCAAAAACCTTTAATGGTCACCAGTTCACTAGAAGTAAACTCTTTACAAATAGAAAAAAATAAACTTTCAAATCTATAATAATTTTATATGAAGTAGGAAAGCTATCTTGTAATGCTTTTATAAGTTTTTTAGCCTGATTGACCTTTTATAAATCTTTAATTTAGACTTTATTATGAACAGCATCTGGGTAGGTCTGAAGAAAAAGAAAATTGTTTAGCTAAAAAGAAATCCCCCTGAAGGCAGGGAGGGGTGAAGTTTTAAGAACTTCCCTAGGCGCAGTCTGTAAAACACAAGAAACTTTACACAAACTTCCCTGAGGCTACTCTAAGCTTTGTATCAACCCAAATGTATATTTTCCAATCTGAGCATCTTGGCCCTCCTGCAATGAGGACAGATTCCAGAGGAACAATTCAACTGTCTGTCCATGCCTCTGATTTTTGGACAATCTTTTTAAGATGACTTATACCTTAAACATTTTCTTTTATAACCTTTTATGGTCCTGCAAGGCCGCAACCATAGCCAAAATGATTGTGTGAGGGTCTAATTTCTGCACAAAGATGAATATATCTAGTTAACTCTGCCTTGCTTTGTATGGCTGAATGGCCAAAGTGAGCAGCATTAGTGTAATCATAAGATGATTACTCTTGTAGTAATCTTAATTATAGGTGAGTTAAAAATCTTAAGCTTTCGATCAAACTGCAGTCAATGGGACACTGGCAGTTTTAACCATAGTTTTAAGTTTCCATTGCAATATTAGAATATATCTATAACTTTTGGTAAGTAAGACCCAATTTTAAACAATTTATTCTCCTTAAAATCAATATTAGAAACATCACTATCACGTTACGAAGTTTGGCTGCCAATTTATGAATGCATGACTGTAAATTTTAATGTTCCATTAAAGAGACATTGTTTTAAAATCTTATCTCTACAAGTCTACTTTTTAGGATAAGAATTACATAAAATATTATCTCATCTTTAGAGGACTAGTTTTCTGGGCTGGTTTATGCCAGGTGCTTTTGTTTGAAAATGACTCTAGCTCTGAGTTACTACTTTTAAGCTAACTTTGTAACCAGTGTTATATCTTTTTAATCATACCCAAATAACTTATAAGCCAATTCTCTATGACCAAGATATGCAGATTATATTTATACTTTTAAGACCAATCAAAAACCAAATGAAGTGGCTACACGAATCTTATAAATTTAGATCAATCAAAGAATTTTACTTTTTATAGCTATACTTATAAGATAAAAAAGCAATTTGTCATTTGCTAAACACAATAATCACAAAATTGCAGAGAGTTTTTTTAGGAAAAAAAACAACTATTAGCTTATTTGCCATAGAACTAAGAGGTTGCAGATTCCTTTTCTTTAAAAACAGTTTATCAGCAGGACCTCTCCTGCTGTGCTTGATTTTTGGCTAAAGTGAGGGGTCTCTCTCAGCCTCCTTTGTGCAAACTGAGAGTGAATCAGCAGGTAAAGTTTCAACCATTTATTTTTATTTTATTTTTTCAACATGAAACATAAAACAGTCAGTCATTCAGACAGCAAAACAATCATACAGACAACAAAACAAAAAACATACATGAATTGACATGTGATTGGTGCACCAAACATTAGACAATACAAAGAGGGTAGAGAATTTCTCCTGTAGGGGCCAGAGAGAATAAAACAGGGCGTCCCCCGATTTCTCTCTGTCCCTGGGAGAGTTCTAAAATCCATTTTCCTCTATCCCTTCCTTTCCTTTCCTGCTTGTAAGAGGCAGCTTGTCAAACCAAGATTAAAATCCAAAATTTTCTAACAGCTTCTGGCAAGCATCCAAAACTTCTAATTTATTTAATCTGAGGGCAAATTTTTGAGAAAACACACAATCTCTATACACTAAATGTCTCAAATAGCCTAAAAGTTTACCATGCTGAATCTTTTTGAAGCCATCATCATTCCACACTTTGTCAAATATTTTATAGCCATCTGCAAAAACACTATTTTCTGCAACCAACAAAAATACTATTAGCAAAATGAATTATATATGTTTCAGGAAATGATTTCCTAACTTTCAATAAAACCTAATCTATGAATTTTTTTTGACACAATGTAGGATTGGGGAGTTGTAAGTAAGGTAACAATAAGAAGTGACCTATATTTTGACCTTTATGAAGTCTCCTTTTATACTTTAACCATGATTTAACCATAACTCTTAATTTTACCTAAAATATCAGGATCCACAACTTGAAGTTTTTCTTATAACTGGAGCTGTGTCCTATAATGAGCTCCACAGTTTCTGAAAAGGGGCTAAGAGACTGCCCCGTTAGTTTTTTGCCTTACCCGCTTCTTTAGTGAGGAAAGTCCAGTCTTTATGGGACTTTGACCTGCAATCATTCCTCCAAGGTTTTCTCCACTGCAGCCTGGACAGATACCTGGAGAAAGGCTCTTCTTGTTTCCCGAGGGATTCTTACAATCCTTACTCAGGTGCCCCGGTTTTTCACAATGGAAACATGCAGTTCCATAGTTCTTTGTCTTACCCACTTCTCTAGTGAGCGGAATCCCATCCTTATGGGACTTTGATTTACATTCACTTCTCCAGTGTTTGTCACAACACTGGGAGGGACCCAAAGGAATGCTCTTCTTGTGTCCTGAGAGATTTTTACAATCTTTTCTCAGGTGCCCCGGTTTTTTACAACTGAAACATGTAATTCCATAAGTATTTCTAACATGTGTGCCAAGTTTCTTCTCTTTCATTGCTACGGCATAAGCTATCCCCTGAATTATGGCTGGTGAGGTGTTTATACATGCTTCAATATAATCTTGTAGGGAACTTGTCTTACAGATTGGTCTGTTCAGGTCTTGGCACAAGGTATTCACCTTTTCCCAAGCCAATTGTTTTATTAATATATCGGTCCCTTCCGAGGGAGGAAGCATCCTACCTACTTGCTTCCAATCCTCCAATGTTAAGCTTCCCTCCTCTGGAAAACAGTGACTGATTTTTTGCACAAAATCATAAAATTTATCTGAGACTTTTAGGCTTCTGCCAGAAAACATGTGCTTAAAGACTGACAGAAACAACCTCTTCCCTTTCAATTCTGACTGCCCCATGATAAAACTTACTCGTCTCTTAACTGATCTACGAATCAGCCCGTCTGCAGCACGGTCATGACGAGATCCTATCTTTGCCTGAGAAAATAAAGAAAAGAAAGAAAAAAGAAAGAAAAAGAAATAAAGACTAACCTGCTCTGGTGTCCCTGTTCAGGCGCCAAATCTGCCACAGACCCTCTGGGTCCCTGTGTCTGCGTGGAATGGGTCTCTCGGGCAGGTGGGCAAAGCATCAGATAAATTGACAAACAGATGCACACAGAAGAGGTGTTGAATCTGAATATATTGTCAGGTCGAGCATCAGACTTTTTTATAGTAAAGAAAATACCAGGGATTGCAAGTCACATCAGGCATGGTACATTGAAGTTTTCCAGATGCAAGGGAATGACTGTGAAAGGAATTGCAGGAACCAAATAAATGTTTACAATAGATACAATAGAGATTAGCAGTCCTGCCTAGGATCAGCCTAGTGACAGGCAAGAATTTAACACTTTAGTGTTAATAGCACCAGGGTGTTTTTACTCTTGGCAGGCCTCAAGAATAATGTAGTGTCATGGACCCCTAATTTCCTAGGCCTTGCTAATCCTTATCTTGTCTGGAGAATTTCCATTTGTCAGGAGAGTATATCAACTTGCTATAGGTATGGAATGTAGCCTGTACTAAAGATTTCTATCTCAGTGAGATTCCCAGGCTCTTTCTTCAGACCAGTTGAGCCACTGGCCCTGTCTATTGTAATGCTTAATTAGTTACTGAATAGGTTAAACTTCCTTGCTGCTTTCTGGGATCTTGGAACACTGGGTTTAGCTATGTCAGAATTCAATCTTAAAAGGCACTTATAATAGGGTAATACTAACAGAGAGCACATGGATCCATACACTAGACTAACACGGGAATGGAAAATTAATGTATGGATTAGAGGGAACGCCAGACTCCAGGAGGAGAGCTTCCTTGAAACTCTTTTTTCCTCATGAGCAGCTTCTAAGCCTCTCGGCTTGTCAAAATGACTCGACCGGAGTGTGTGGCAAGAGTCCCTTAAGTTTGGCAGCTGTATGGGTCATGAGGATTACCTTTAAAGGGCCCTGCCATTTAGGAGAGAGGTTCACGGGCCAATGGTCTGGAGAGGATGGAAGGACTTGGTCACCAATGTTGACAGGCTGTGTATGGGTGACAGTGTGTGACCATGGTAAATGGTGGTCACCAAAGTTCCATAGGAGAGAGTGGACATGGCAAAATAATGGGGTGAGTATGGTCTTGGAACGGAGAGCATTTAGGTGAAAGACCAGGAGCTAGGACCAGATGTCCATACATGAGTTCAAAGGGGAAGATGAGGAGAGGTTTCTTGGGGAGAGCTCATAGCCTGAAAGAGCCAGAGGTAGGTGTTTTATCCAATTGAGGTGAAGTTCCTGTTACAGCTTGACAAGAGTGATTTTTAAAGAGCAGTTAGTTCTTTTTACCTGAAGATTAAGGGTGGTAGGGAATATGAAAATGCCAGGGGATGTCTAGGGCCTTAGATAGAGTTTGAGAAATTTGGGGAGTAAATTCAGGACCATTGTCTGACTGGAGGGAGGCTGGGATACCAAATTGGGGGATGATATCTTGAAGGAGGAGATCAGAAGCTGTCTGAGCCCTTTTGGTAATTGTGGGAAATGCCGCCAGCCACCAAGGTGTCCACCAAGGCCAGGAGGTACTTGGCACATTTGGCAGTGGGCATGTGGATAAAGTCAAGTTGCCAGTCAGTTCCAGGGAGGGAACCTCTACTCTCATGGGTAGGGAAAGGGGTGCTACTATACCTTGAGTTGGAGTCTGACATCTGACAGATTTTGCAAGAGGCAGTGATAGATTCTTAGAAACTTAAGTCCTCAGGAATAGACTGTAGGTGGGTCTTAATAAAATAAGACAACACTTGGCTATTAGGATGAAAGGGTTGTTGAAAATAGGACAGAGTTTGACAAGTGTCAGGGAGTGAGGGTGGGGATGCTGGTTGTAGTGCAAGAATGTCCTGGGGAGGGTGAGACGAGTCTAGTCCTCTAAGGGCCACAGCTCTAGCTGCCTCATTGGCTCAGTTGTTTCCCTTGGAGACAATAGAGTCATCCGTCTGATAGGATCTGCAGGGGACAATCCCAATAGCTGTGGGGAGATGGGAGGCCTTTAACATAGCCATAATTTGGTTTGCATTAGTTATTGATCTTCCTTTGGTCATAAGTAACTCTAGCTCCTTCCAGATAGCAGTGTGGGACAGAGGATATGGAAAGCATATTTGAAATATGTGTAGATGTTGAGGGATTATGCCTGTGTCAGTTGAAAGGCACAGGTAAGGGGTATTAGTTCAGCCTATTGATTGGTGGTAGGAACAGGAAAGGGCCTTGGCCTCAACCACCTCTGTGTCTGACACTATGGTATAGCCTGCTCTTCTGGCCACTTCATGTAGAAAGGAGCTCCCATCTATATACCAGGTGTAGATGGCCTGAGGCAATGTGCCCTCCTATATGTGTAAAAGATGAGGTATTATTTCCTCTAACATTTCAGTGCAGGAGTGAGACAGGATGTGGTTAGTATTTGGTCAAGAAAGAAGATTGGAAATATTAAGAGGCAGGCATGATTGGAAGGTGAGTGTGGAGTCCTCTATTAATGCTACTTGAAGAGAAAGAGCCCAGAAGGGAGGTAAAGTCTGTAAGCCTGTAGCCTCCCCCAGCCTTGAGTAGACTGTCTCTGACCTTGCTGCCACTGAGAATGAGATCACCTGGGGTGAAGCCTTCTGACCTAGATGACTTTATTGTTCTGTCACCTGCCACTTCTCTTTTCTAAGACACTGCTACCTGCTGAGAAGCCCTTGAGATATTCTGGAGACAAAAAGCAATCCAGTAATTACACCTACTTGCCAAACCAGTTCTGTCCAGCAGATTGCCTACAGGCTGACTACAGGCATCTAGAATGGATCTGCGGGAGATGAACTTTCTGTTTATATAAGCACAGATTACTAGTAAACTTTGGGGCCTTGATCAGAAACCTGTCTTGGTCTCTGTTACTTCTCTCCTCATTCTCACCCATACAGTTCCAGCCTCCCACTCAGGAACCCAGTTAGTGTGGCTGCAGGCAGCTACATAAGCCTTTTAAGTTATGAGTTGTAAGGCCTCAGCCTCAGGAGCAGCGGGCGCCACCTTGGCTCCGGGACTCCGCCAAACTTAGGAAATTAGTCTGAACAGGTGAGAGGGTGCACCACAGAACCGGACAGCTTCTGGGACAGGCGGAGCCACAGAGCCGCTGAGTCAGCACCCTTTTCAGGCCGCAGACAGCCGGCCACCGTCCCGACCAGAGGACAGGTGTCCGCCTGGCTCAGAAGGCCTCAGCCTCAGGAGCAGCGGACGCCACCTTGGTTCCGGGACTCCGCTGAACTTAGGAACTTAGTCTGCACAGGTGAGAGTGTGCACCACAGAAGCTGACAGCTTCTGGGACCTGCCAAAGCAACACAGCTTCTGGGAAAGGTCCTGTTTTGGACCTTCTTCTTCGGCCAAGAGGAGGTCCAAACACAAGATATCTGTGCACCTTCCCTGTAAGAGGAGAGCTTGCCAGCAGAGAGTGCTCTGAGCACTGAAACTCAGAGGAGAGAGTCTGTCCCCAAGGTCTGCTGATAGACGGTAACAGAATCACCAGAAGAACAATCTCTAAACAGAGTCAACTATAACAACTAACTCCAGAGATTACCAGATGGCGAAAGGTAAATGTAGGAATCTTACTAACAGGAACCAAGACCACTCACCATTATCAGAACCCAGCACTCCTACTTCGCCCAGTTCAGGGCACCCCAAAACCTAGACCCGAAAACCTAGACCCAGATTTAAAAGCATATATCATGATGATGGTAGAGGACATCAAGAAGGACTTTAATAACTCACTTAAAGAAATACAGGAGAACACTGCTAAAGAGTTACAAGTCCTTAAAGAAAAACAGGAAAACACAATCAAACAGGTAGAAGTCCTTACAGAAAAAGAGGAAAACACATCCAAACAGGTGATGGAAATGAACAAAACCATACTAGACCTAAAAAGGGAAGTAGGCACAATAAAGAAAACTCAAAGTGAGGCAACGCTGGAGATAGAAACCCTAGGAAAGAAATCTGGAACCATAGATGCCAGCATCAGCAACAGAATACAAGAGATGGAAGAGAGAATCTCAGGTGCAGAAGATTCCATAGAGAACATCGGCACAACAATCAAAGATAATACAAAACGCAAAAAGATCCTAACTCAAAATATCCAGGAAATCCAGGACACAATGAGAAGACCAAACCTACGGATAATAGGGGTGGATGAGAATGAAGATTTTCAACTCAAAGGACCAGCAAATATCTTCAACAAAATTATAGAAGAAAACTTCCCAAACCTAAAGAAAGAGATGCCCATAAACATACAAGAAGCATACAGAACTCCAAATAGAATGGACCAGAAAAGAAATTCCTCCCGACACATAATAATCAGAACAACAAATGCACTAAATAAAGATAGAATACTAAAAGCAGTAAGGGAAAAAGGTCAAGTAACATATAAAGGCAAGCCAATCAGAATTACACCATATTTTTCACCAGAGACTATGAAAGCCAGAAGAGCCTGGACAGATGTTATACAGACACTAAGAGAACACAAATTCCAGCCAAGGCTACTCAGCCAAACTCTCAATTACCATAGATGGAGAAACCAAAGTATTCCACGACAAAACCAAATTCACACATTACCTTTCCACGAATCCAGCCCTTCAAAGGATAATAACAGAAAAAAACCAACACAAGGACGGGAACCTCGCCCTAGAAAAAACAAGAAGGTAATCCCTCAACAAACCTAAAAGAAGACAGCATCAAAAACAGAATGCCAACTTTAACAACAAAAATAAGAGGAACCAACAATTACTTTTCCTTAATATCTCTTAATATCAATGGTCTCATCTCCCCAATAAAAAGACATAGACTAACAAACTGGCTACACAAACAAGACCCAACATTTTGCTGCTCACAGGAAACTCATCTCAGAGAAAAAGATAGACACTACCTCAGAATGAAAGGCTGGAAAACAATTTTCCAAGCAAATGGTATGAAGAAACAAGCTGGAGTAGCCATCCTAACATCTGATAAGATTGACTTCCAACCCAAAGTCATCAAAAAAGACAAGGAGGGGCACTTCATTCTCATCAAAGGTAAAATCCTCCAAGAGGAACTATCAATTATGAATATCTATGCTCCAAATACAAGGGCAGCCACATTCATTAAAGAAACTTTAGTAAATCTTAAAGCACACATTGCACCTCACACAATCATAGTGGGAGACTTCAACTCACCACTTTCACCAATGGACAGATCATGTAAACAGAAACTAAACAGGGACACAGTGAAACTAACAGAAGTGATGAAACAAATGGACTTAACAGATATCTACAGAACATTTTATCCTAAAACAAAAGGATATACCTTCATCTCAGCACCTCATGGTACCTTCTCCAAAATTGACCACATAATAGGTCACAAAACAGGCCTCAACAGATACAAAAATATTGAAATTGTCCTATGCATCCTATCAGATCACCATGCACTAAGGCTGATCTTCAATAACAAAATAAATAATAGAAAGCCAACATTCACATGGAAACTGAACAACACTCTTCTCAATGATACCTTGGTCAAGGAAGGAATAAAGAAAGAAATTAAGGACTTCTTAGAGTTCAATGAAAATGAAGCCACTTCATACCCAAACTTATGGGACACAATGAAAGCATTTCTAAGAGGAAAACTCATAGCTCTGAGTGCCTCCAAAAAGAAACTAGAGAGAGCATACATTAGCAGCTTGACAACACACCTAAAAGCTCTAGAACAAAAGGAAGCAAATTCACCCAAGAGGAGTAGACAGCAGGAAATAATCAAACTCAGGGGCGAAATCAACCAAGTGGAAAAAAGAAGAACTATTCAGAGAATCAACCAATCGAGGAGCTGGTTCTTTGAGAAAATCAACAAGATAGACAAACCCTTAGCCAGACTCACTAGAGGGCACAGGGAAAGCATTCTACTTAACAAAATCAGAAATGAAAAGGGAGACATAACAACAGATCCTGAAGAAATCCAAAACACCATCAGATCCTTCTACAAAAGGCTATACTCAACAAAACTGGAGAACCTGGATGAAATGGAGAAGTTTCTAGACAGATACCAGGTACCAAAGTTGAATCAAGATCAGGTTAATGATCTAAACAGCCCGATATCCCCCAAAGAAATATAAGCAGTCATTAATAGTCTCCCAACCAAAAAAAGCCCAGGACCAGATGGGTTTAGTGCAGAGTTCTATCAGACCTTCAAAGAAGATCTAATCCCAGTTCTTCACAAACTATTCCACAAAATAGAAACAGAAGGTACTCTACCCAACTCATTCTATGAAGCCACAATTACTCGGATACCTAAACCTCAAAAAGACCCCACAAAGATAGAGAACTTCAGACCAATATCCCTTATGAATATTGATGCAAAAATCCTCAATAAAGTTTTTGCTAACCGAATCCAAGAACACATCAAAACAATCATCCATCCTGACCAAGTTGGTTTCATCCCAGGAATGCAGGGATGGTTCAATATATGGAAATCCATCAACGTAATCCAGTATATAAACAAACTCAAAGACAAAAACCACATGATCATCTCGTTAGATGCTGAGAAAGCATTTGACAAAATCCAACACCCATTCATGATAAAAGTCTTGGAAAGATCAGGAATTCAAGGCCCATACCTAAACATGATAAAAGCAATCTACAGCAAACCAGTAGCCAGCATCAAAGTAAATGGTGAGAAGCTTGAAGCAATCCCACTAAAATCAGGGACTAGACAAGGCTGTCCACTCTCTCCCTACCTATTCAAAATTGTACTTGAAGTCCTAGCCAGAGCAATTAGACAACAAAAGGAGATCAAGGGGATACAAATTGGAAAGGAAGAAGTCAAAATATCACTTTTTGCAGATGATATGGTAGTATATATACGTGACCCTAAAAATTCCACCAGAGAACTCCTAAGCCTGATAAACAGCTTCAATGAAGTAGCTGGATATAAAATTAACTCAAACAAGTCAATGGCCTTTCTCTACACAAAGGACAAACAGGCTGAGAAAGAAATTAGGAAAACAACACCCTTCTCAATAGCCACAAATAATATAAAATACCTAGGCGTGACTCTAACTAAGGAAGTGAAAGATCTGTATGACAAGAACTTCATGTCTCTGAAGAAATTAAAGAAGATCTCAGAAGATGGAAAGATATCCCATGCTCATGGATCGGCAGGATCAATATAGTAAAAATGGCTATCTTGCCAAAAGCAATCTACAGATTCAATGCAATCCCCATCAAAATTCCAACTCAATTCTTCAACGAATTAGAAAGGGCAGTCGGCAGATTCATCTGGAATAACAAAAAACCTAGGATAGCAAAAACTCTTCTCAAGGATAAAAGAACCTCTGGTGGAATCACCATGCCCGACCTAAAGCTGTACTACAGAGCAATTGTGATTAAAACTGCATAGTACTGGTATAGCGACAGACAAGTAGACCAATGGAACAAAATTGAAGACCCAGAGATGAACCCACACACCTATGGTCACTTGATCTTCGACAAGGGAGCTAAAACCATCCAGTGGAAAAAAGACAGCATTTTCAACAAATGGTGCTGGCACAACTGGCTGTTATCATGTAGAAGATTGTGAATTGATCCATTACTATCTCCTTGTACTAAGGTCAAATCTAAGTGGATTAAGGAACTCCACATAAAACCAGAGACACTGAAACTTATAGAGGAGAAAGTAGGGAAAAGCCTCGAAGATATGGGTAGAGGGGGAAAATTCCTGAACAGAACAGCAATGGCTTGTGCTGTAAGATCAAGAATCGATAAATGGGACCTCATAAAATTGCAAAGCTTCTGCAAGACAAAAGACACCGTCAATAAGACAAAAAGACCACCAACAGATTGGGAAAGGATCTTTACCTATCCCAAATCGGACAGGGGACTAATATCCAATATATATAAAGAACTCAAGAAGGTGGACTTCAGAAAATCAAATAACCCCATTAAAAAATGGGGCTCAGAACCGAACAAAGATTTCTCACCCGAGGAATACCGAATGGCAGAGAAGCACCTGAAAAAATGTTCAACATCCTTAATCATCAGGGAAAAGCAAATCAAAACAACCCTGAGATTCCACCTCACACCAGTCAGAATGGCTAAGATGAAAAATTCAGGTGACAGCAGATGCTGGCGAGGATGTGGAGAAAGAGGAACACTCCTCCATTGTTGGTGGGATTGCAAGCTTGTACAACCACTCTGGAAATCAGTCTGGCGGTTCCTCAGAAAATTGGACATAGTACTACCGGAAGATCCAGCAATACCTCTTCTGGGCATATATCCAGAAGATGCCCCAACCGGTAAGAAGGACACATGCTCCACTATGTTCATAGCAGCCTTATTTATAATAGCCAGAAGCTGGAAAGAACCCAGATGCCCCTCAACAGAGGAATAGATACAGAAAATGTGGTACATTTACACAATGGAGTACTACTCAGCTATTAAAAAAATGAATTTATGAAATTCCTAGGCAAATGGATGGACCTGGAGGGCATCATCCTGAGTGAGGTAACTCAATCACAAAGGAACTCTCACAATATGTACTCACTGATAAGTGGATATTAGCCCAGAAACTTAGGATACCCAAGATAGAAGATACAATTTGCTAAACACATTAAACTCAAGAGAATGAAGACCAAAGTGTGGACACTTTGCCCCTTCTTAGAATAGGAAACACCCATGGAAGGAGTTACAGAGACAAAATTTGGAAGTGTGACGAAAGGATGGACCATCTAGTGATTGCCATATCCAGAGATCCATCCCATGATTAGCTTCCAAACGCTGACACCATTGCATACACTAGCAAGATTTTGCTGAAAGGACCCAGATATAGCTGTTTCTTGTGAGACTATGCCAGGCCTAGCAAACACAGAAGTGGATGCTCACAGTCAGCTATTGAATGGACCACAGGGCCCCCAATGGAGGAACTAGAGAAAGCACCCAAGGAACTGAAG
Organism: Mus musculus; assembly: GCF_000001635.26. Lineage (NCBI taxonomy): Eukaryota > Metazoa > Chordata > Mammalia > Rodentia > Muridae > Mus > Mus musculus. The sequence continues at coordinate 148,295 of NW_019168514.1, read as the reverse complement.
GGAACTGCAACCCTATAGGTGGAACAACAATATGAACTAAGCAGTACCCCGGAGCTCTTGTCTCTAGCTGCATATGTATCAAAAGATGGCCTAGTCGGCCATCACTGCAAAGAGAGGCCCATTCGACTTGCAAACTTTATATGACCCAGTACAGGGGAATGCCAGGGCCAAAAAGGGGGAGTGGGTGGGTAGGGGAGTGGGGGGGTGGGTATGGGGGACTTTTGGTATAGCATTGGAAATGTAAATGAGCTAAATACCTAATAAAAATGGAAAAAAATTCACCATAAGAAAAAAGTTATGAGTTGTAATAGGTTATGAGAAGAGAAGAGAAGAGAGTTATAGGTGACTGTAGTGGCTATTCCTGGTTGTCAACTTGACAATATTTGGAATGAACTACAATCCGGAATTGGAAGGCTCACCAGTGACCCTTATCTGGAGGCTTGGAGATCCTTATCTGGATCTTGGTTTGGAGATCTTGAGCCATTGTGGCTATGGATTCCAGAAGATTGAATCTCCGAGTTTAAGGAACACACCTTTAATCTGGGCTATGCCTTTCATCTGGGATTAAAGGTGTGGCGGAACCCACCTTTAATCTGGGCTACACCTTCTGCTGGAGACAATATAAGGACATTGGAAGAAGGGAGTCTAGCTCTAGCTCTTGCTCCTTCGCCTGCTTGCTGAGTGAGACTGAGTAACTGCTAGATCCTTGGACTTCCATTCACAGCTGCGACTGAACAATTGTTGGGAATTGGGCTGCCGACTGTAAGTCATCAATAAATTCCTTTACTATCTAGAGACTGTCCATAAGTTCTGTGACTCTAGAGAACCCTGACTAATACAGTGACCAAAGGTTAGTTGTTTTTTTGTTGTTTTTGTTTTTGTTTGTTTTTTTTTTGACTCTCAAATAAGGAGTTCAGCAGTTGCTAAGGTATGAATGCAAGGTGCCCATCCCTGGATGGTTAGATCCAATTTTCTTAACAAGTATGCCACAGGTGCAAAAGAAGGTCCCAATTGGTGACCTAGGACTCCAAGGGCAAATCCCTCTTTTTAAGTTACATAGAGGGAAAAGGGGTGAGTTACAACAGGGAGATGTAAGGCTAGGGCCTTAAGAAGAGCCTGTTGGAGCCTTTGAAAGGGCTTGGTATCAGGTTTGAGAAGAGGTTCATGGGTGGGGCCTAATGCTGCTTCATATAAGGGGTGAGAAAAATGGAAAAGAAAGGAACCCAGGAACATAAAAAACTAGCTATTCCTAGGAATGATAAAATCTCTTGCTTTGTAGAAGGAACAGTTAGAAACTGAATCAGATCCTTTCTATCTAAGGTTGTGGGTTCTATCACTTGTGGGTTGGGGTAACTGTTAGTCCCAGATAGGGGACCTAAGGAGTGGAAATTTGGACTTTAGAAGGTGAGACCCTGTAGCCTCTACTGGAAAGGATATTCAGAAGAGCACAGGTGTCAGCTTGGCTAATTTTTAGAGAAGGGCTACAGAAAAGGATATCATCTACATAATGAACAATCTTAGATTTAGGGAGAGACAGAGAAAGTAAGTCAGAAGTCAGGGCCTAGTGAAATAGGTGAGGGCTGTTCCAGAATCCCTGAGGTAGAACAGTCCAGGTCAGTTGGGTAGAGAAGTGGGTGTCAGGATCTGTTTAGGTAAAGACAAATAAGTCCTGTGACTGGACATCAGGAAGGATAAAGAAGAATCCATCCTTGAGATCTAGGACTGAGAAATAGAAGTCCCAGAGAAGATAGTGGAAAGAAGTGTGTAAGGGTTAGCCACAACAGGATAGAGGGAAACCACTGCAGAATTAATATGCCTAAGGTCTTGAACCAGGCAATAGGTTCCATTAGGTTTCTTAACTGCTAGTATAGGGGTGTTAAAGGGGGAAGAGGTAGGGCAAAGGAGTTTTTTCCTTAAGAGGTAAGAAATGATAGGTTTAAGTCCCCTGAGGCTCTAGAGAAAGAGAGGGTATTGAGCTTGGGTTATGTACCTAGTAGAGTCCAGTAATTGGATTACAACAGGAGAATGATGTTTAGCAACAGAGGGATTTAGCAACTTGGGGGTCTACCTGAGAAGCTGGTAAAGGAAACAACATGTTGGGGTTAGTAGGGTGACTATCTAGAGGAAGGAGCAGAGGGGGCTGCTAGTGAGTTTGGGTTTAGGCAAATGGAAGGAGCAATGGAAATAGAGACTCCCAACTTAGCTAGAAGATTCCTTCCCAAAAGGGGACAGGACATGTTAGCACTAAAAGAAAGGAATGGGTGAGAGGTACACCCATAAAAATGTAACTAAGTGGTAGGGTCTGGTGAAGAAGGTAAGGTTGTCCTCCTACCCCGACAAGAGGGAGACTAGAGGGGTTAAGTGGGTCCCCAAAACTGTCAGGACTGAGTAAGTGGCCCCAGTGTCCAAGAGGAAGGAGATGGGCTGCCCACCTATCATGATGACTACCCGAGGCTCCCTGCTAGTGATGGCCATGGTCATGTCAAGGTAGCTTGGGCCTCTTCAGTCTTCCATAGCCAAGCCTATGTGATTGGCTGGAGGGTTACCTGGGAGTGATGGTCCTCTTTCCTCTTGGAGTTTTTGAAAAATCAAGAGGAATTTATTGTTCCAGTGCACTGGTGTTGTCCCAGACCCAAAGGAGATGCAGTGACCCCCTTCACCCATTCACCAAGTTTTTATATGGTTTCCAGGAGCAGAATAGAGCATCATCAACTAGGCACAATATGTTTGGTGGGATAGTGCACCCTTTAAACTGATTGGTCTTTAGGGAATGAGGTGATAAGGACTTCCCTTGTCTGAAGGTGGGCAACAGTCCATCCTGCAGAATGTGTCCCCACCCGCAGGTTGGTTCCCACCCTGTGGTCTAAGAAATGTTAATTAGCCTCTCCCTTCTGGAGGGGCAAGTGTTTCATGACCTTCCCAAAGTTCCTAAGCTGGCCTTTTCAGAGTAATGTACTGAAACTCTTCAATAAAGGTGGAGGAGTTAGAGGTATAGGAACCCAGTCTGCTTTCTATTTGAGAAAGTTCACTCATCATGAAAGGAACATGTACTCTGACAAGGCAATCTACCCCAACAACTTCTCTTAAAGGAAGGGCTGATGCTGGGTCAGGAGTCCCTGGAGGAAAAGGACTTGGGGGTTTGACTATGGCCTTAGAGCGAGTGATAGGAGGAGTGAAGGTTGGTGCCAATACAGGGCGATGGGAGTGACCTGCAGCTGGCACAGGAGGAGGGAAGGGGTCTGGAGAGGTCGAGGAATGAGGATCTGGGGTTCTCTGGTGAGAAGAAGTAAATGAGGCAGTGGTTTGGGTTTTTGGAGGCATGGAAACAAGTCTGCAGTGGAAAGGAGGCAGTTTGTTAACTAGATCGAGGGTTGTAGCATCATCTGGTGGAGGTTTCCTGGCTAAGAGAAGTTGAGTTGGGGAACAAGAGGAACAGAGAGGGGCTAGAGCAAAGATAGGTAAATGCTTGGGCATAGGGGATCTCTTTCCATTTACCAGACTGCTAACAGTATGTATGAAGATCCTGTAAAATAATTGGATCTAATGTACCATTAGGTGGCCATTTAGAGCTGTTGTATAGTGGGTACTGAATGGGTACCTTATTGCAGAGGTGTATTAGCTTTGATACCCTCAAGTCGGGTGTTAACTTTAGAAATCTTCCAGGAGGCATTCCAGTGAGGAGCCTGGAGGCACGATCGAAGAAGATGAAGCACCCATTGGGTGATGGTCCGAGAAAGTTCAATAACAAATACAAGTCAGGCTAGAAGTCCAGGTCATCATGTGGACCATCTAGGGTCTATACAGTGATTCTTGTACTCACCAGAAAGCATTTCTACCTAGGCCTAGGTGTTTCTGAACAGCTGCAAGAGCTCAAGAGGGTGGAGGGTGAGAAACCACTTTCTAGAAGAAAATCACACAAGGGTCGAAGTCCTTTCTTGCATGTCAGCTAAGAGACTGGACCATGGCTGTGAAACGCCAACCCCTTAGCCCATAGAGGTTGGCCAGGTCTTTTCTGGGAAATCAGGTCCCTCTCCACCACCTGGAGGAAAAACCTTACCAGTCAACTAATATTTGTGTGAGAATTTTAGCGGTCAAGGATCAGGAAAAGTGAAATTATATGGTTGGTGGGCCCATCCGAATGATGTTTGGCCCACGGGGCTTGCCCCATGTGGCAGAAGCTAGCCCACGTGGTGGACCACAGCAGCAGCTCATGTGGTAGCAGTCTGTGGGCCCACAGTGGCAGGTAGCAATCAATGGTCTACAGCTGCAGTAGCAGAAATTCACGTGGCAGCATGGGCGGCTATAGTGGTGGCGGCTGGAGCATCAGTGACTGGAACGGCTGTTGCAGCTGTGGTTGAAATACACAGGGTATGCTGATGATGGCAGGCACATGACACTGACACCGATGTAGCATTCCATGTGGTAGCAGTTGTGGTGGTCCATGGCTGGAGCACAGGAAGGCCCTCCATCGGGAGGTTAGAAGCAACTCATTAGAAGAAAGCTTATCTCATTGTCCAAGCACAGCAGGCCTTGATGAACAGAGGCAGTCTATGGTTTTAGAGCTTTATTGTAGAAAGGCAGGGGGAAAGAGAAAAGGTAGAAAGAGAGAGAGACTGGCCATGGCCAAGAGGAAAGAAGGGGTAAAAGGAGAGAGAGAAGAAAGGCTAGAAAGTAAGAAAGGTTAAAGAAAGAGAGAGAGTAAGAGGGAGAGTAAGGAAAGTAAAAGCTTAAGAGAGTAAGAGGGAGAGGAGGGGTCAAACAGCCCTCTTATAGTGGGGCTAGGTAACTGGGAGGAGTGTAGCCTGAAGGTCAGAAGCTTGAGACATTGTCTACATGTGACTACTAGCCACACACTTCTCCTGTTGGTGCTGTGGGGGCTGTGGGGGTGGTAACTTTGACAGGAGCCAGGGGTCCAGGAGACATAAGGGAATGCCTTCTGTCCCATATAGGTGGGAATTAACGCCACTGAGTTTCACCAGGGTTCCAACCTCAACTCGACTGGAGACCAGACTATCTGTGTATAGCCCAATGTCCCACAGTGGGGGGGGGGGGGACAAAGGAGGCAGATGAAGACAGAGAGAAAGGGAAAGATGTCAGGAGAGGTCTGCCTTTTATTTGGGCTGTGACGTAACCATTCGTAGTTTGAAACTTGAGACTTGAGCCCTTGAGCAGATAACCTGTGTGGTCTCCATTCTTCCCATCTCTTGCCCCTAAATCCTCTCTCTCTCTCTCTCTCTCTCTCTCTCTCTCTCTCTCTCTCTCTCTCTCTCTTGCAGACCCTGTTGACTGACCCTTGGATCGGGTCATCTGGCACCCTAACAGGGACAGCAAGAATGAGAGACCCCAAGAGGGACGTTACTGGAAGAAGGGTTGACCTAACTAACAAAGGTAATCAACATGGAAACCTGCCGCGTCGAGACTAGGGAGTCATAGTAATGAAAATGGGGCAAGAAATAAGTAATGAGGGAAACTTTAGTCTCTCCAATGCTTGGACATACCTGGTTATATTAAGCAGTTTATCACAACTGTTTGCCATGTACTGCCAGCTAATGTTTTACAAAGTCCTAAAAGAAAAGTGTAGCCCTATACAACCTGTTAGTGAAAGACCCCCATTTCGGGGAGACCCTCGCACAAGGCCCAGGATGAGCTGACGCCCCAATAACTCGAGAGAAACCATTCTTGATGCAATATCGCATGAGGTTTAATCAGAAATCAGCATGCTGAGGCCAAGATCGTAACCCACACAGGGAAAGAGGAGATCGACCCCCAGCAGTTGCAGTTGAGGGTTTTTAAAGAATGAACTGTAAAGTGAGGGAAGGAATAAAATCACAAAGACTGGGGAAGTTAAGTAAACATCGTAAAAATGGGGATGGTGAATTACAGCTCATCTCTCACGGAAAGTGAGGGGAGGATTCGATCACAAAGACCAGGGAAGTTGTGTAAACATTCTTGGTCCCTTACACAATGGGTCAGGTGCCTGGGTGGGTCACCCAGCGGTCACTGTTCTTTCAGGCTGAAGGCAAAAAAGAACAAAGAACTCCATGTTGGGCTTCTTTCAGTCTGAAAGCTAAAGAGCAAAGAACTCCATGCTGGGCTTCGTTTCTAGGGGTCCAAGAAACACATTGAGTTGGGGTCTTACATTAGCAAGTTTCTCTGTGTGAAACTCCTGGATTTTGTTTCCTTTTAGCAAGCAGTACTTATTGCTTTGTTGGTTATTTCAGAAAAGCATACCTAGGAATGGCAAAATGCAGAAGCTGTGGTCATAGTCCTGCAGGGTTTCATAATCTGCATTGAAATGTTCTTTGTGGCAATTGTCCATCACTGTATGTTCTCTGAGTCAGACAGGGATACCCTGGAAGAAGAGGTGGCCAAATATCATGATCGTGAATGGCCCTCCTTTCAGAGGTCTCTTCCATTTGCACCCCCTGGACTACCCGATGGTGTCCTAGGGATGGCTGTCTTGGATCCTAGAAAGGATTTTGAAGGACAAAATCTCAGCCCTAAAACAACAACTAGAATTAGAGGAAGAGTATCAGGACTTAATTAAACAAGAATTGAAGACTTAAAGATGTAATTAAACACTTGTTTAATTATCAGGACTTCATTAAACAATTATTGAAGACTAGGAAGACATCTCGGGAGGGCAAAGCCACCTGAGAAAATCCCCCAGGTCCTTGAGTTCCTCAACGTGGAGTCCAAAGACAGCCCCTGCCCTCTGGCTTTAATTCAGCCACAGGTAGCCCAGAAGAGGGAGAGGCTGAGGCTTCCCCTGTATCAGAGACCATAGATGCTCAAGAGGTTGCTTGGAGACATCACACAGGTTTCAATTTCCAAATTATTAAAGAATTTTAAATGCAGTGTCACAATATGGTGCCACTGCTCCTTTTACTCTCTCTTGCAATCCTGGAATCTACAGCAGAGAAGTGGCTGACTCCTGGGGATTGGAATACCCTAGTAAGAACAGTTCTTAGCGATGGTGACCATCTTATTTGGAAATCAGAGTATCATGAATTGAAAAGAGATGACGAGGAGGAATTCTCAGGCAGGCAATGCTTGGTCCTTTGATGCCTTAGTGGGAGAAGGACAATTCGCTTCAAGTGATGACCAGATGCAATATGACCCAGGCTTATTCACTCAAATCCAAAACAAATCTATGAAGGCTTGGCATAAACTCCTGGTAAAGAGAGACCCTGGTGCATCTTTGACAGCAGTCAAACAAGGGCCTGATGAAAGATTTCTGATTTTGTTCTTTGACTGATGACAACAGCAGGGAGGATTTTTGGTAATGCAGAGGCAGGTGTAGACTATGTGAAACAGCTTGCGTTTGAAAATGCCAATCCTGCCTGTCAATGCCATTCGACTCTACAGGAAGAAGACAGACATTACTGGGTACATCAGACTCTGTTCTGACATAGGGCCCTCTTACCAACAGGGCTTAGCTATGGTGGCTGCCATGCAAGGACAGTCAGTAAGAGACTTCTTGGCAAGTAGAGACAAAAAGGCCTGTTTTAAATGTGGTCAGCCTGTACATTTTTCAAAAGATTGCAGGGTAGAAAACAAGTCAACTCAGAGACAGCCTGGGAAACAGCCTGGCTATGCCTGAGTAGCAAACGTGGAAAACATTGGGCTAATAAGTGTAGATCCAAGACAGATATACAAGGGAACACCCTTTCCCTAATCAGGGAAACCAGAGTAGGGGCCAGCCCCAGGTCCCAAATCAACAAAAGCCAAAACAGGCTTATGTGGCCAGCTTCATGCCAGCAAGCAACAACAATCCCTTTCCGAACTTAGTCAAGCAACCCCAGGAAGTGCAGGACTGGACCTCGGTTCCACCACCCATACAGTACAAATCTAAGGAGTATTGGCCAAAGTCAAAATCCACAACAAAGTTCTAAGGTGCTGAAGTGGAAAGATAAAGAAGGAAATACAGGAAATATACAACCATGTGTCATCCCAGGCTTTCCCATTAATCTCTGGGGCCCAGATATGTTATCCCAGCTGGGACTGATTATGTGCAGCCCCAATGAAGTAATCATGGCTCAGGTGATAAACTCTGGGTTTCCCCCCAGGGAAAGGTTTAGGAAAAAATTTAAAAGGGGGAATGGTGCCTTACCAAGGGATCCCACAGAAATAAAATCTGCTGCAGATAGATTTTGGCATTCTGATACCAAAAAGAATTTTGCAACAATCCTCTGGAAAGACCCATTAACCAGAACCTGGAATGGGTCAGACCCAGTGCTTAGCTGGGGAAGAGGTTCTGTCTGCATATATTCCCAAACAGCAGATGTAACACGATGGCTTCCAGGAAGATTGATTAAACAGATAGACAATAATAACAGATCCAGGGAGGAGAAACCCCCTGAGAACCCTGTTTCTTCTTTGCAGAGAACATGAAGATTCTCTTCAAACTGGAACAGGTCAACCAGCATACGCCTTATAGCCTGACTTAGGAAGTCCTCAGTACTGAAAAAGACATCATCACCAGCACCTCCAAGGTGGCTTCATTAGACTCTTGGTGTCCTGACTTATGATTTAGTGGGGGTACATCTCTTTGACTGTATAAACTGGGGTCAACATTCTGATGTGTGCCCTGCAGAAAATAGCTCTAAGAGAAGATGTGGAGGCCCTGGCAAAGCATACTAGCTGACACTGCATATCCATAGACCACATTTGGTGGTCCTCTCCTATAGCCATGGACAAAATTAGAAAACTCTGTGGCCATTCAGGGATATTACTCCTGTAGTGGGGGACAACCAAGATACCTAGACTACTTACTCTCTTGTCTCTCAGGTCCATACTGTTCAACAAACTGATGGCTTTTGTAAGACAGCAGATAGATTCTATTCAAATGAAACCCATACAGGTCCATTATCACAGGCTGGAAGTAGGGGACTCTAAAACCTCTGTCATAGATAATGGTGAGGACCCCTGCCCCTAATTGGGAGGCCTCACCAACCTAAGACAGGAGATCAACCAAAAAAGGGATATTGAGTGTCCAGAGATGGGAAAGGGGAGGCTAGGGTCTGTTCCAACCTAAGACAGAAATGGTTTCCGTATGTTTTCCCAACCTTCCCTTTTGAAAAAATTAAAAAGGGGGACCTGTTGGGAGCCGACTCCTAGCAGAAAGAGGCTATCATCTCTGCAGCCATCTCAGGCTGTTTACTTACAGGTGGAACTTTTCCACCCTGACGAGTCTTGTTTTTCTAGCGTGATGTTTTCGCAAGAAGCCTACCACAGCTGAACACACTCTGATAACATCTTGTTTTTCTCCTATACATCCTGGACCTGTGGTTAAGTGTCTCTAGCTGTACTCCCCAGCGAGTGCACATATACCCATAGTTGCCTTTCAATAAACGAGACTTGAGACTCAAGACTTGAGCAGATAGCCTGTGTTATCTCCATTCTTCGAGTCTCTTGCTCCTATGTCCCCACACTCTCTTTTGCAGACTCCATTGACTGACCCGGTCAATATTTAGAGAGTGTTAGGTGATCTAAAATGTCATTGGTGAGTACTGAGGTGACACAGGTCAGCTTCTGATTTGGCTTGTGCCAGGGGGTAAGGGGTCTGCATTCCTATGTCATGAACACTTAACCACAGGATGAGATAAGGGTGCCCAGCACAGACAGCACATCCTAAGATAAACTATTTTCCCTTCCTTGTGGTTATCTCTAGGCTGGTCTTTAGCATGGGGGATTTATGACCTTATTTCTGGAATGCATGGTCTGTTCCTGGAACTGGTGACTTATGGCCTAGTTCCTGGGAATGGTGGCTTTTCTTTTGAAGTAAGGACTGGTTCTAATATGGGGACAAATGGGATTTATGTTATCCTCTCTCTCTCTCTCTCTTAAAAATATTTATTTATTAGTATAAATAAGTACACTGTAGCTGTCTTCAAATACACCAGAAGAGGACATCAGATCTCATTACGGGCAGTTGTGAGCCACCATGTGGTTGCTGGGATTTGAACTCAGGACCTTGGGAAGAGCTGTCAGTGCTCTTACCCGCTGAGTCACCTCACCAGCCCTTATGTCATCCTTTCAATATGAGAAGACAGAGAGATGAGCAGGATTGGGTTGCATGATTTGGAACTCACAAAGAATCAATAAAAAATTTAAAAAAAAAAGAAATTTACAAACAACCCCCAAGATAATCAGCTATCATGACTCTCCAAAAGATAACGACTCCTCACTGATTCAAAACTACAGACACTAAGGTTTTTTGGCAAAGGGAGAAGGAGATTCTCTGGGGGACACGCCCTGCAAGGTGAGTAGGCAGCCTCCAGGATACAGCTGAACCATTACCCACAGTACCCTTCACTATTGGTAATATATTGCCTTGGTGTGATCAACAGTCCTGGAAGTAACCCCAGTAATGTCTTCAATTCACCAAGCTAGGCTGGGGTGCAGTTAATTCCTTGGATTGTGTTCAGAGCCTCTCTGGAATGGAAGTGAGTTTACTCACATTGTCCTAAGAAAAGTCACAGCAACCTGCCCGGTGGACACTAGAGGAAGCAAAGATGTGTTGGGGTGGGGGTAGGGGGAGAGCTAAGCACTCCCACCTATCAGAACTGATCTTCTCTTCCACAATTAGTGAAAAGATGGAGCCAATGTGCCTGCCTCAGGTTCATGCGAGCACAGGTGTAGCTGGGGGGCCTCAGAGCCACAGAGCGCAGGTGTTCACCTGTCAGTTCCTGCATCTCTTTCCTGACCCTCCTTCCTATTGACAGTGTATGCTGTAATCTCTCCAAATAATCTGGATTTACCTGGGGAACTAAAAAGTCCCATAGATTCTGCTCTTCTGAAAACAGAGAAAGGTGCTGAAACCCTGATCAGGAAAACATCCAGAAACCTGTTCAGGAGTCCTGAGCTGGACCGAGCTGGGTGGAAACCCTCAGGATGAAGACAGAGTCATTGGAACCCAGAGCAGTGAAGCAAGCCCAGGCAAAGGGCCAGGTTTGACTTCCTTCCTGAGGCCTCACCCTTGTTAGGTTTCGATTTCGCAGAAAAGGAAAGCAGAACTCTGTGAGGCCCTTCCAACCTTAAAGGGGGAGAATAACACCCACAGTTATTTCCTCCTTCTTAGAACACTAAAGGAGAAGAATGTAAGTGCTGACTTGAGACCATTTCTCAGAAGGATCTAAGTACACTGGGGAAAAAAGCAATCTTGCAGTTCTTTTTTCAATATTTGCTCAACTGTTGCTTTTATATTTTTCCTTTCTTTGTCTCACCTTTGTTTTTTAAAGCAGAGTTTTATCAAGTAAATTCCTGTGTACACAAAGTGTCTTAAGTGCTTGAACCTCTTGCCTCCTCCTCCCCAGGTCTGAGATTCCAGGCCTGTGCTACCATGTTTAGGTTTTGCTTACCTTTAGCATAAAGGATGATGGGTTTCACTGTGTCCTTTCCATAGTTGTGTCCTGTTGTAGGTTGTTCCATTTAATCATAAGTGCCCATTAGTGTTTCCCCATTCCCCCCCAGTCCAGTTAGTCTGACCTACACCCACAAATCAGTGACCTTGCCCACCCTGTCAATACCACCCTCCTCACCCTCGCTACCTAGAACACAGCCAGTGGGCTGCAGTAAAATTTTATTCACACAGACATTACATAGAGCAGGTGTCACACTTAAGAGTTTCTTTTTCTTTTCTTTTTTCTTAGATATTTTATTCATTTACATTTTAAATGTTATCCCCCAAATCCCCTATACCCTCCCCCCCCCCAGCCTACTCACCTACTCCTGCCTCCTGGCCCTGGCATTACCCTGTACTGGGGCATATGATTTTCGCAAGACCAAGGGCCTCTCCTCCCAATGATGGCTGTAGTGGCTATTCCTGGTTGTCAACTTGACAATATTTGGAATGAACTACAATCCGGAATTGGAAGGCTCACCAGTGACCCTTATCTGGAGGCTTGGAGATCCTTATCTGGATCTTGGTTTGAAGATCTTGAGCCATAGTGGCTATGGATTCCAGAAGATTGAATCTCCGAGTTTAAGGAACACACCTTTAATCTGGGCTACGCCTTTCATCTGGGATTAAAGGTGTGGTGGAACACACCTTTAATCTGGGCTCCACCTTCTGCTGGAGACAATATAAGGACATTGGAAGAAGGGAGTCTAGCTCGAGCTCTTGCTCCTTCGCCTGCTTGCTGCGTGAGACTGAGTAACTGCTAGATCCTTGGACTTCCATTCACAGCTGCGACTGAACCATTGTTGGGAATTGGGCTGCCGACTGTAAGTCATCAATAAATTCCTTTACTATCTAGAGACTATCCATAAGTTCTGTGACTCTAGAGAACCCTGACTAATACAGAAGTTGTTACCAGGAGTAGTTCTAGAGTAACAGAAGTACAAGGATGAATCTTTTAAAATACTGGAATTGGCTTGTTGATCCACCAGCACTTTCAACCATTGAAACCTCTCCAGATTCTCTCCCTCCTGGGAGCTCAGAGAATTTTGAAGACCCATGGTTGAAACTATATTCCAAACTTAAAGAAGCTAATGCCCTTGATTTTCTTAATGAATTAGGTGATTCAGTGCACAAAGCTTTCTACAAGATGGGGAAAAAATCGGAAAATGATTTTACTGGCTGGCTGCTCTTAGTATCTGTGGAAAAAATGATGAATGAAAGGAAGGAGCTGTGTGATAAAATCGAAAGGCTCCAGACACAAGTAAACGATCTAAAAGTTGCTAAGTGTGTCCTTGAGGAGAATCTTCTCTCTTGTAGCAATAGAGCTCAAGTTGCAGAAAATCAAACAGAAACTCTCATTGTAAGGTTGGCTGAACTACAGCGAAAATTCAAGTCTCAGCCTCAGAGTGTGTCAACAGTTAAAGTAAGGGCTCTAATTGGCAAAGAATGGGATCCTACAACATGGGACGGGGATGTGTGGGAAGACCATGTTGAAGCTGAGAATTTTGAATCTTCAGATTCTCAAGGGTTTGCCCCACATGAGGAAGTAGTACCCTCAGCCCCACCCCTTGAAATAATGCCTTCGCCACATGAGGAAATTAATTTTGCAGAGTCTGATAAACCAGCAATGACTTTCACTACTGATGTTTCTCAAGGCCCACCAATAGTTTCTTCTAGACCTGTAACCAGACTCAAAGCAAAACAGGCTCCTAGAGGGGAGGTAGAAAGTGTAGTCCATGAGGAAATTCGCTACACTACTAAGGAGCTTAATGAGTTTGCTAATTCATTCAAGCAGAAACCTGGTGAATATGTGTGGGAATGGATTTTAAGGGTGTGGGATAAGGGTGGAAGGAACATAAGACTAGAGCAGGCTGAGTTTATTGACATGGGTCCTCTGAGTAGAGATTCTAGGTTTAATACGGAAGCTCGCATAGTTAAAAAAGGTATCAAAAGTTTGTTTGAATGGTTGGCTGAGGTGTTTATCAAAAGATGGCCTACTGGAAATGACTTGGAGATGCCTGATATTCCATGGCTTAGTGTTGATGAAGGGATTTTAAGACTTAGGGAAATTGCAATGCTAGAGTGGATATATTGTGTAAAGCATAATTGCCCACAATGGGAAGGTCCAGAAGATATGCCTTTCACTAGCTCTATAAGACGCAAATTGGTGAGAGGGGCACCAGCACATTTGAAGGGTTTTGTTCTTTCCCTTTTCCTTGTGCCAGATCTTAGCATTGGAGATGCTTCTGCTCAATTAGATGAATTAAATTCACTGGGTTTAGTTGGATTCCGAGGTAACAAGGGCCAGGTGGCAGCATTGAATCGCCGGAGACAAGGTGATTCTAGTTTTTATAATGGACAGCGTAGACAAAAGAATGTTTATAATAACATACCCAGTAATGGTCAGCACAGGAGAGGTGAAATTTATAATGGCATGACTTGGTTGGACCTTTGGTACTGGCTAACCAATCATGGTGTTTCCAGGAATGAAATACATAGGAAGCCTACTGCATATTTGTTTGATCTGTATAAGCAGAAAAATTCTCAAACAAATGAAAGAAAGGCTACATTAGATCGTGGTAAACAGCAATCTCGGCCAGTGAATCAATTTCCAGACTTGAGACAGTTTGCAGATCCAGAACCCCTTGAATGAAGGGGTGGCCAGGTTCCGCTGAGGAAGGATCTTGATAAGACACTCAAAGGTTTTGCTGTTACCCTTTCTCCAGTTCTTCCCCAGAGGGACCTACGGCCTTTTACAAGGGTAACTGTACACTGGGGAAAAGGAAATAATCAGACTTTTCGGGGTCTGCTGGATACTGGTTCTGAGTTGACACTGATCCCAGGGGATCCCAAGAAACATTGTGGCCCTCCAGTTAAAGTAGGGGCTTATGGAGGGCAGGTGATTAATGGAGTTTTGACTGATGTCCGACTCACAGTAGGTCCAGTAGGTCCCCGGACACATCCTGTGGTGATTTCCCCAGTTCCAGAATGTATAATTGGGATAGATATACTCAGAAATTGGCAGAATTCTCATATTGGTTCCCTGAACTGTAGAGTGAGGGCTATTATGGTTGGAAAGGCCAAATGGAAGCCTTTAGAGTTGCCTCTGCCAAAGAAAATAGTGAATCAAAAACAGTATCGTATTCCTGGAGGCATTGCAGAAATTACTGCCACTATCAAGGACTTGAAAGATGCAGGGGTGGTGGTTTCCACTACATCTCCGTTTAACTCTCCTATTTGGCCAGTGCAGAAAACAGATGGATCATGGAGAATGACAGTTGATTATCGAAAACTAAATCAGGTAGTAACTCCAATTGCAGCTGTTGTACCAGATGTAGTTTCGTTACTTGAGCAAATTAACACATCTCCTGGCACCTGGTATGCGGCTATTGATCTGGCAAATGCCTTCTTCTCAGTACCTGTCCATAAGGACCACCAGAAGCAATTTGCTTTCAGTTGGCAAGGCCAACAGTATACTTTCACAGTTTTGCCTCAAGGATATATTAACTCTCCTGCCCTGTGTCATAATTTAGTTAGAAGGGATCTTGATCGTCTGGATCTTCCACAAAATATCACATTGGTGCACTATATTGATGACATTATGCTGATTGGACCAAGTGAGCAGGAAGTAGCAACTACTTTGGACTCATTGGTAACACATATGCGTATCAGAGGATGGGAAATAAATCCAACCAAAATTCAAGGACCATCTACCTCAGTGAAATTCTTAGGAGTCCAGTGGTGTGGGGGCATGCAGAGATATTCCTTCTAAGGTGAAAGATAAGTTATTGCACCTGGCCCCTCCTACAACCAAGAAAGAAGTACAACGTTTAGTGGGTCTATTTGGATTCTGGAGACAACACATCCCTCACTTGGGTGTGTTACTTAGGCCTATTTACCAAGTGACTCGGAAAGCTGCTAGCTTTGTGTGGGGCCTGGAACAGGAGAAGGCCCTTCAACAGGTCCAGGCTGCTGTGCAGGCTGCTCTACCACTTGGGCCATATGACCCAGCAGACCCGATGGTACTTGAGGTGTCTGTGGCTGATAGAGATGCTGTTTGGAGCCTCTGGCAGGCTCCTGTAGGTGAATCACAGAAAAGACCTTTGGGATTTTGGAGCAAAGCTCTACCATCATCGGCAGACAACTATTCTCCCTTTGAAAAACAGCTCTTGGCCTGCTATTGGGCCTTAGTGGAAACTGAACGTTTGACAATAGGACACCAAGTTACTATGCGACCTGAACTACCCATCATGAGCTGGGTACTATCAGACCCTGCAAGTCATAAAGTGGGACGCGCACAGCAGCAGTCTATTATCAAATGGAAGTGGTATATACGTGATCGGGCCAGAGCAGGTCCTGAAGGCACAAGCAAGTAACATGAAGAAGTTGCTCAAATGCCTATGGTTTCTACTCCTGTTACAATGCCATCTGCTGCCAAGCATGCACCTATAGCCTCATGGGGTGTTCCCCATGATCAACTGACCGAAGAGGAGAAGACTAGAGCCTGGTTTACTGATGGCTCTGCACGTTATGCAGGCACCACCCAGAAGTGGACAGCTGCAGCATTACAACCCCTTTCTGGGACAACACTGAAAGACACAGGTGAAGGGAAATCTTCACAGTGGGCAGAACTTCGGGCAGTACACATGGTATTACAGTTTGTTTGTAAGAAGAAGTGGCCAGATGTACGATTATTCACTGATTCATGGGCTGTAGCCAATGGATTGGCTGGATGGTCAGGGACTTGGAAAGATCACAATTGGAAAATTGCTGAGAAAGACATCTGGGGAAGAAGTATGTGGATAGATCTCTCCAAATGGGCAAAGGATGTGAAGATATTTGTGTCCCATGTAAATGCTCACCAAAAGGTGACTTCAGCAGAGGAGGAGTTCAATAATCAAGTGGATAAGATGACCCGTTCTGTGGACAGTCAGCCTCTCTCCCCAGCCATCCCTGTCATTGCTCAATGGGCACATGAACAAAGTGGCCATGGTGGTCGAGATGGAGGTTATGCTTGGGCTCAGCAACACGGGCTTCCACTCACCAAAGCTGACCTGGCTACAGCTGCTGCTGATTGCCAGATCTGCCAACAACAGAAATCAACACTGAGCCCCAGATATGGCACCATTCCTCCAGGTGACCAGCCAGCAACCTGGTGGCAGGTTGACTACATTGGACCACTTCCTTCGTGGAAAGGACAGCGTTTTGTTCTTACTGGAGTAGATACTTATTCTGGTTATGGATTTGCCTTTCCTGCACGTAATGCCTCTGCCAAAACCACCATTCACGGATTGACAGAATGCCTCATCTATCGTCATGGTATTCCACACAGTATTGCTTCTGACCAAGGAACTCATTTCACAGCCAGAGAAGTACGACAGTGGGCTCACGATCATGGAATTCACTGGTCTTACCACATTCCCCATCATCCTGAAGCAGCTGGTCTGATAGAAAGATGGAATGGCCTTTTGAAGACGCAGTTACAGCGCCAATTAGGTGGTAACAGCTTGGAAGGCTGGGGCAGAGTTCTTCAGAAGGCAGTATATGCTTTGAATCAGCGCTCGATATATGGTACAGTTTCACCCATAGCCAGGATTCATGGGTCCAGGAATCAAGGGGTGGAAAATGGAATAGTTCCACTTACTATCACTCCTAGTGACCCTCTAGGAAAATTTTTGCTTCCTGTCCCCATAACTCTAGGTTCTGCTGGCCTAGAAGTTTTGGCTCCAGAGAGGGGAGTACTCCTACCAGGAGCTACAACAAACATTCCATTGAACTGGAAGCTCAGACTTCCCCCTGGTCATTTTGGGCTTCTAATGCCCTTAAACCAACAGGCTAAAAAAGGAATAACAGTGTTAGGAGGGGTGATAGATCCAGATTACCATGGGGAAATTGGATTACCTCTTCACAATGGTGGTAAGCAAGATTATGTCTGGAGTGTAGGAGATCCCTTAGGGCGTCTCTTAGTACTACCATGTCCTGTGATTAAAGTCAATGGGAAACTACAACAGCCTAATCCAAGCAGGATGACAAAGGACGCAGACCCATCAGGAATGAAGGTATGGGTCAATCCTCCAGGAAAAGAGCCAAGACCTGCTGAGGTGCTGGCTGAAGGAGAAGGAAATACAGAATGGGTAGTAGAGGAAGGTAGTTATAAATACCAATTAAGGCCACGTAACCAGTTGCAGAAACGAGGATTATAAAGTAATATGAATGCCCCATTGTAAATTTACAAATGCGTTTGCGATTGTACAAGGGATAGTTATATCATGTTAGGCGTATTCACAACCTTGTTATTGTTTCATGTGAACATGAGATATTATTTGTGTCAAGTTGACAAGGGGTGGATTGTAGTGGCTATTCCTGGTTGTCAACTTGACAATATTTGGAATGAACTACAATCCGGAATTGGAAGGCTCACCAGTGACCCTTATCTGGAGGCTTGGAGATCCTTATCTGGATCTTGGTTTGAAGATCTTGAGCCATAGTGGCTATGGATTCCAGAAGATTGAATCTCCGAGTTTAAGGAACACACCTTTAATCTGGGCTACGCCTTTCATCTGGGATTAAAGGTGTGGTGGAACACACCTTTAATCTGGGCTCCACCTTCTGCTGGAGACAATATAAGGACATTGGAAGAAGGGAGTCTAGCTCGAGCTCTTGCTCCTTCGCCTGCTTGCTGCGTGAGACTGAGTAACTGCTAGATCCTTGGACTTCCATTCACAGCTGCGACTGAACCATTGTTGGGAATTGGGCTGCCGACTGTAAGTCATCAATAAATTCCTTTACTATCTAGAGACTATCCATAAGTTCTGTGACTCTAGAGAACCCTGACTAATACAATGGCCGACTAGACCATCCTCTGCTACATATACAACTAGAGACACAGCTCTGGGGGATACTGGTTAGTTTCTATCAATGAGATGAAACATCAATACCAAAGTGCAAGTGGAGAGGGAAGGGATTATTTGGGGTGCACTTCCATATATGGGAGAAGTCAGGAAGGGAATGCAAACATGGCAAGGACCTGGAAGCAGGATCTGATGCTCAGTGTTGCGTGCCGTCCAGCGGCTCGCGAGGAACGGGTATGGCTGAGATGGCAGACTGGAGCTGAAAGAAAAGGAACTAGACGGACAAGAAAAAGAACGGAGCTAAGACAACCAGGTTCTGAGCAAAGCTCAATTTTATGAAGGAGGGGGAAGGGGCCCATTCCCGCCAAATCATCCTGGAGTCCAGTTTCAGGTGACCACTGCCACAGACCCTCTGGGCCCCTTTGTCTGCGTGGAACGGACACACCCCTCTAGTCTCGGGTGGACAAAGGGTAGGATGAACGATAGGGCGGCAGGCTCCTCCCCCCTCTCCCATGCTCTCTTCTTGCTAACAGTGAAACCTGAGCAACCAGGTTTCAGGCTGGGGGGGGGGGGGGGTTACAGCTCAGATCTCTGGAAGAGCAGTCAGTGCTCTTAGCCACTGAGCCATCTCTGCCGCCCTCATACAGATTATTAATCCCCCTTCAACCTGATGGGGCATTCATCTGGAGTTTCACCCATTCCTCTGTGGTAAACCTCTTCACACAGCCGCCTTCCACATGCCAGGACTCGGGCTCTGCAGCGAATACTGCACAGCAGAATCTCTCCACTCTGAGCGCACACACATATGCACACACAGCTCCGGATTTGTGCACTTCGATGAATTTGCACGTGTACTTGATCTTCTCCTTCTCCTCACAGAAGTGAGTGACAGGCAGCTGCCGGATGTGCTTTTCTATTTCACTCTCTAGAAGCACGAGATCGCTCTTCTCTGCTTCAAAACCAATAATTTGCTGGGTTTTGCCATCCAAACCAATGAACAAAAATCCCCCATCCGTGTTTGCAAAAGCAGAAACAGTTTGAGGGAGGAGCTCTTTGATGCGTTTTCGCAGGCGTTTCGCTGAAAGCAATGTAACTTCAACATATCTGGATCTGGTAAAGGGGAAAGTTTCCTCGTACTGAAATTCTGTCCTGTTAAACAATGCAGCAGCCAAATCCTCCAGGTGCCATTCTCCTTCCACTTCAGGGAAGGCTATGCTTGCAGGCAACTCTGGTCTGACACAGGGTCTCCCTCCAGTTTCCTCCAGGTCCTGGAGAAATTCCAGGGCAGCAGCGGCGCTCACTTGTACAGAAGATGACATGCTCCTTACATACAAATTGGTTCTTAGGGTGCCAATAGGCAGCCCAAAGATTTCTTGGCTCCACGATTTCACGTAGATATAAATGTAGCCTTCGCTCTCCGTGAAGTCCAGGTGCCACTGGACAAAGGGCAGACATTTACAAAGAGAGGCTTCCAAATCTAGTCCCAGGCCATCCCTAGTGAGACTATAATTTTCATTTTCAATTTTAACCTTGATTGCTCCACCTCCCGAATTCAGGAGAGCACATACAGCTAGAGAGATGTTTGCATTCTCCTGTTTTCTGAGGTGAGAATTCTTCATTTTCTTCCTATCCTTCTCTCCAAAAGTGATTGCTCCGAGATTTAGACCCAGCTTAGCATATTTGGCTTCCAGATCAACACTGATGCCCATTTTCCCAGCAGCCTTTGCATTTTCCAGCTGAATGTCATTCCTGGAAAACAGACAGAGCCGTTAGAATAAGAGCAAAGGGGGCTGGTGAGATGGCTCAGCAGGTAAGAGCACTGACTGCTCTTCTGAAGGTCTTGAGTTCCAGTCCCAGCAACCACATGGTGGCTCATAACCACCCTTAATGAAATCTGACGCCCTCTTCTGGTGAGTCTGAAGACAGCTACAGTGTACTTATGAATAATAGTAAATAAATCTTTTAAAAAATAAATAAGTAAATAAAAGAATGAGAGTGAAGCAAGAGAGAGCATCTTCCATACCGTGAGACCAACTGCAATAACTCACCCATTCCCAGTTAGCTCTATCTCTCTCTCTGATTCAAGATGTGAGCTTTCAGTTCTTCTGTCAACATGGACTATAACCCTCTAAAACCCAAAAGCAAATTGCTCTACAGGCTCGTCAGTGTGCAGGTGGAGAAATGGTTGTTGTTTTTCCGCACTTTGCACTTATTAACAGAACTTTTATGCCTACTAGTTTTTAGACGTAATGTTACAGGTATGGTTGAGCCCGTTCAGATGTTCAATCCCATTTTAATCCTTGTTCATCTCTTTTCTTGTCCTTAATATTGTATTCAGTCTTCTTTCAATAAACCCTCAGTGGAATCTGTATTGGTCTTTTCTGTACCATAGGCTTTAGTTATGCAATGATTTAGACGTGCTTATTTTATGTCTATTGGTGTTTTGCCTGCATATGTGTACCATGTGCATGCAGTAACCCTGGAGGCCAGAAGAGGGCATCATCTCCCCAAGAACTGGCGTTACAGGTGGTGGTTAGCCCCAAGTTAGTGCTGGGAAGTGAATCCTGGTGCTTGAGAAGAGCAGCCAGTGCTCTTAACCCCTGAGCCATCTCTCCAGTCCAGTTTCAGATTATTTATGATTATTATGAATGTAATAAGACATCTGACATTGACCTCTGACCTCCAAACTCCAAACATGTAATCCCAGTATCTTTTTCTATCTTAGGAAGCCTGCCCAGATGTGCCCAGATGTGAGCCCATTTGCTCCACTGACTCCATAGGGGAAAGCCTCTGTCTCCATTTGGAATCACCACTGAGAGCCATAGATGCTGGTGCCCACCTACTTTCCCAGCACACGGATTGCTAAAGCATGAACTGTAGTTTTGTACGTAGATTCATATATTTGAACAATTGTCCCAGTTGATGGAAATGTTTCAGAAGGATATAGCAGGTGTAGCCTTGATGGAGAAGGTATGTCACTGGGGATGGTCTTTGAAGTTTTAAGAGACTCACCCCATTCCCAGTTAGCGCTCTCTCTCTCTCTCTCTCTCTGATTCAAGATGTGAGCTCTCAACTCTTCTGTCAACATGGACTATAACCCTCTAAAACCCTAAAGCAAATTAATTCTACTTTCATAAGTTGACTTGAGGTCTTAGTTATGGTTATTTTGAAACACCAGGTTCAAAAAGAAGATGAGGAGGGAAGTATTTGGCTTATACTTCCACATCATACTCCATCATTGAAGGAAGTCAGAACAGGAACTCAAACAGGATGAGAACCTAGAGGCAGGAGCTGATGCAAAGGCTAAAGAGACCCCAGGACCCAGGACCACCGACCCAGGGGATGGTACCACCTACAGTGGACTGGGCCCTCTTCCATCAATCACTAAGAAAGTATCCTACAGGCTTGCCTGCAGCCCAGTCTTACAAAGACAATTTCTTCATCAAGGTTTCTCCTCTGAGTTGATTGAGTATAGTTTGTGTCAGGTTGATCTACACATAGCCAGCATAACCGACTGCTTGTCAGTTGTAGTGGGTTGGCCTGATGCTGCTTGTACTCTGATGCTAATATTGGTTCCTCAAGATCTGGGTGCCCCAGAGACAAGGGTCTGGGCATAGACCCAAGTGACACCACATGACCTTGCCTCCAAGTTATTTCTTATTGGTGAATAGAGATGCCAATAACCTGGGCAGAGGAGACATAGACAGGTTTTAGTGTTTCCGGGCTTGGGGCCAGGAAGAGAAGCCACCACCACCACCGTGGATCAGATGAGCTCATAAAAATGTGGCCCTGAAGCCTGGCCAGTGGATTTAAGAGGAGCCCAGAGAAACACAGTAAGTAATAACTCAGAGTTATCGATAGGAAAGTAGATTCTAATAGCACAGAGGGTAGATATCTGCCCGGCTCTTGTGCTGTTTAAGGCTTATTGTAAATAATGAAAGCTGTGTGGGTCTTTTAACCAGGAACTGAATGATCAAAGCAGGGTAGAAACCAAAGTAACATATTTAAAATGTCAGCAATACTCAGTCTGACCGGAATACATCCCTGTTAAGCCACCACCTTTTTTTTTTCCCTCCCTATTCAAACCCACTAACCAAAAGCAAGCTTTCAGAAGTCGTTTCAGTTCCTCCCTGTCAGAAGCTGCAGCCCGCCCCCGCCCTACTCTCCTAAGCAGTCTCTGTTCTTCCCCATTCCCACCCAGGCACGCATACAGAATCCCCTGAGCCAGGCTCTGTTCTCAGCCAGCACCACAGCTCACACCAAAGTACAAAAGAACAGTGGTCACAACATGCCCCAGCCCCGGGAAATTCAGAAATCACAGGTCTCTGTGCAGTCACATTTACAGGAGCTGTGGGGTAGCCTGGGATACAGGCCATTGCACTCGTACATCCGTGACTATGGAAAATTGTCAATTGTTTAAAATGTGCATCTTTTAGGCATGTATCTGAGACTTGTTCCTTCACAAAAAAAAAAAAAAAGGCTGGGTGATCTACAAACCCAGGCATGTAAACTCATTAACCACCCTGCAGTTTTAGGTCTGCTTTACCATTCAGACTCCCATCCGCCGCTCCCACCCCAACCCCCCAACCCCCAACCCCCCCAACCCCCAAAATGCTAGTGTCGACTAGAGAAAGTTCTCAGAGACTTTGGTCTGGAATTTAAAGTGTCTTGTTAGCTGTCCTCAGAGGGAAAGAGCATGGCATCCAGATGCAGGCACTGCAGATTGGCAGGCAAACACAGAGGCAGGAGCAGTAGTAGCTGCCTCTTGGAGGAAAAGAAGAGATGGAGAATTCTTTGCACACCTCTGAAAGTGCTTGGCAGTTGGTGGAAGAGAACATTATAAGCTTTTCAGGGCTCTAGTGCACCTATCTCGTTTCTCATCTTGAATACAGTTCCCCTTCTTCCTGTCGCTCAGACACATTTACTTATCCTCCCACAGGATCCAGTGGGGAACCCTCAAGATGCTCTGATGACCAGCAGGAGCCTGATTTCCTAGGGACTAGAGGCTGCTTATTTCTTCTCCTGCCCCTGCTAACTGTGCCAGGTGCCTGCTGTGTGTGGATAAAAGGGCCCCACACACCACAGATATCTCTCCCCCTTCCTCTCCCCTTCTCCTCCTCTGCTCTCATTTCTCTCAACCTTACCTCCTGTGTGTTTCCATGTCTCTCTCTGCCTGTCTGCCCTTTTCCCTCCTTACTGTTTCAACTCTGAGGCACCTTTCACTCTCCTCTCCCAAATAAACCTCTTACACGAGATCTGTTGCATGACATATTTTCTCAGGGATACACCATGGCACAGACCTGCCAAAAGTACCCAACGCCTGGCTTGCATTTTCATCCTCCCACCGTCTGCCTCAATAGTTCAGGCTCAGGCCAAGCAGAACCTAAGCTCTCTCCCTGGTCCTCCCCTGAACCAAGAAGACACAGGCATTTGCCCTCCCAGACAGCTCACCAGGTGCCTAATCCCTTCACAGCCGGTTTGTTAACACTTTGTTAAAATGGGCTACCAAGGCTCTAAGGAGCCAAGATGCCAGTAGAGACAGAAACTAACCATGGTCCCAGAGCAACTAGACTGTACCCAGGGTTGGAAGTGAGGGACAGAAATGACATTAGGGGTAGGACTTGAGTAGACTATATGTCTGTGGTTACTTACCTCTGAGTTCTGTGGTTGCTTTGCTCAGTTGCCTCAAGTCTAGTACCCATGTCAGCAGTCTTGGTAAAGCAGGCTAGTGTCACCTGAGAAAGACCCTCTGTCTGCAACAAGTCCTGGCCAGCAGATGTCTTCGCCGGTGGGCTTTGGCACTTGGAAGAGTTCTAACTGCAGCCCTGGTTGTGTGTTCACCTCTAAGCCCATGTGAGTTCTTTGTTCCTTGCTGCATTAAAGCATTGCACAGACTGGTGGAAGACTGGAAATCCCAGAACTGTCACCCTCCAGGAAGTGAAAGCCCTGCCTCCACTTTTCTATTGGGCAGACTGTAACACAAGCTCACAGTTGACTAGTCAGATTTCTATCTGCCTCAGGCATTCCCAAGCAGCAAAGTCCATTTGCTCAAAAGAGCAGGTGCCCTTGTTAACGCCTTTAGAGTCCCTCCAGTCCCGGGTTTAAGATGGGCACAGCAGGATCCTCTCTGCCAGCAGATTCCTTCTCTCTATGGGATTCCCAGGGCTACCCTAAAGCAGTACACCTCTTTTGCTACTTTGTTACAGTAACACCTCCCTAACCAGCCTTAAGAAACTGATTGGGGAGGGGGGGTGGGGTGGGAGAGGGGGCTTGAGGGAAGGGAAAGGGAGTTGGGGGTGGATGGGAGAGGGAGTTGGGGGAGGAAGGAAGGACCGGGGCCAGGACCAGGAAAGGGGATAACATTTGAAATGTAAATAAAGAAAATATCCAATAAAATAAATATTAAAAAAGAAAAGATAAGAAAAGAAAAGAAATAGGGCTGGAGAGATGGTTCAGTGGATAAGAGCACTGACTGCCCTTCCAGAGGTCCAGAACTCCACTGTCCCTCCAGCCTAAGGGTCCAGAACAGGGCTCTTTCTTCCCTGTGGGCTGTTTCATTGCCTGTCACCACCAGACCAGCTCTGAGGAAACTGACTCAGAGACCTTTAGAATCTCTTTCTTAATCTCTAATTTAAGAAATAAAGTACAGGAGGTTTCTGGAGTTCTCGTGGGTTGATGGAAACATGCAAAAACGTAAAGGAGAATATTTGCATCAGTAATGAAGAAGACCAAAAATGAAGAAAGACAAAATTTTCCTTCTGTACTTGTCAGGAGGTGAAAGAAGAAGTTGCTAGGGGGAGTCCAATGAGTCACCCTCCTCCAGTATCCCAAGCACAACCTCTTGCTCAGAACTGTACCCTCCCGTTCCTAAGGAATGTCACAAGACTAGCCAGAGACCAGGGCAAGCCAACAACCAGGGCTTTGAGGGACATGAGGAAGAAAAGAACAGGGGTAGGGAAAGTGGGGGAGCCAGGGAGGAGCAGCATCTGGACAGAGGCAGCTGCTGGGTGGAGAAAGTCCAGTGCCCATGCTCTGTGTGCCTGAAGTCTTCTCTTCTTTCTCTCCCCTCTTCACTCTCCTCCCTCCTCCCTCCTCCTCCTCCTCCTCCTCCTCCTCCGAGCTCCTCCTCCGAGCTCCTCCTCCGAGCTCCAGTTCAGTTCCAAAGTCAGTGAGAAGGAATTCAACTCCAAAGGTCTGGGATTAGAACTGCAGCAAACTCTGGGGACTTCTCCATCAAGGACAAAGTGCAGTGCCCAGGCTTAAGGAAGGAGGCAGCCAGGAGAGCATTTATAAGGAGACAGCTCTCCGAGTCCAGCCACCTCGGGGACAAGTTCTCCATCGGCTGGCAGGGTCCAGCTGAGTCTATGTTCCCAGGAACTAGCTCCTTTGTTGCCTTCTCATCTTGAGTTACAGGTCAAATATCCAGGGTAAGGCCTGACCACCAGGGCTTGGAGTCAAAGACCTTCAAGCCAGGTGGCCCAGATAAGGCCTAATCACCAATTTATCACCAATACTTTCTCCTGTCCTATGACTGACAACTGCCCCACCTACCAACCCCCACCCCCACCCCGCCCTGCCTAAGTCAGAGCAAAAGAGCAATGGAGACACCATTGCCCAACCCCTTGTGTCAAAATGTGATTGTACAACGCTAGGAGCCACCAACCTCCACCTCTCTCTGTGGTCTCATACTTTATAAATATGTGATGCAATTTCCCTTCAGGAACAGTCAGCTCCCGACCTCAGTGACCATCCCGTTGTTCCTGACTGGTCAGTTTTTGCTGCCTAATTGGTGATCAGAGGTCATCTCCAAGCTCAGAGTTATGAGGTAACCACATTTATAAGCCATCCAGGAATGTCTGCACTGGATGAAGAGGCAGATGGAGACGGGGAGAAGAAAGGACATATTATTTAACCAGAGATGAAGTGACAGAAATACAACTGTCAGGTTACACTGCTTCAAAAGTAAAGTTCTCTGTGAAGAATCGAATCTGAATCTCCATGGATCCACCTTTAGAGTCCCCAGAAATCCAAAGGAAGTCTAAAAAGCTTGTGAGGAGAGTGGGTTTGGACCCTGGGACAGGGGACTGAGGTACATTTTTTTACATATCAAAGCAGACCTGGCCCCCATGTCCTCCCAGCATCCCTCAGTCCCTACCTGGCATACCCTGCCCCCATTTTTGCTCTCCTCCTCCTCTTCTTCTTCCTTCTCTTCCTCCTCCCCCTTTCCTTCTCTTCTCTCTCTGTGGCCCTTTCTTTCTCTTCCCCCCTCCTTCCCATGGAGACTTCTGTGGCCTTCTTCCTTGGGGTTGGTGAACTTCACTAGTGGTGATGAAATAACCTATCAGAAAAATCATACGTCTGCAGGATGAACATCCAAGGTGCATTTGAGACTTCGTTGGAAATGGTGTTTGGCTCAAGCCCTTGAAGAATTCCTAGGTTCCTGATATAGATGATGAGGGAGGAGAAAGAGAACATGAGGAGAAAAGAGAAGGGGCAGGAGGAGGGTGAAGTATTGAGAGTTGAGGATGAAGAATGTGAAGATGAGGAGGAATGGGAGGATGGAGAAGAGGAGCAGGAAGAAGGAACACTGATAGGTTCCAGCCTTCTTTATACTTTTGTATTTTCTCCAATCCCTCAGAGCAAGCTGCAGCCTCTGCTTCACCCCCATAGCACTCATGGCTGTTAGGTCTCAAACCTGGGACAAACTGGCTGACCAAAATACTTATTAATATATCAGAGCTGGCAAAAGTCTCCAGCTCCTCCCAGCACTTTTCAGCTCCAACCTGTATTAGTCAGGGTTCTCTAGAGTCATGGAACTTATGGAATGTCTCTAGACTGAGGGAATTTATTGTGATGGCTTACAGGCTGCAGTCCAACTAACCCAACGATGGGCAGCTGTGGATAGCGAGTCTGAGAATCTAGTAATTGCTCGGTCCCACGAGGCTAGGTGCTTCAGCTGGCCTTCTGTAGAAGTAGGTTCTAACAAGTGTTGTGGCGAGTTAAGTACAAGCAATCAAAGAATGAATCTTCCTTCTTCCAATGTCCCTATGTAGGCCTCCAGAAGAAGGTGTGGCCCAGATTAAAGGTGTGTACCACCACACCTGGATCTGGGACTTGCTTTGTTTCAGGCTGACCTTGAACTCAGAGATCGCCTTGCTTCAGTCTCCTGGGACTAAAGGCGTGTACTACCTTGCCTGGGCCTAAACTTTTCATGGCCACGAGGCCTCAAGATCTCCATGACAAGATCCAGGTCAGAAACTTGAGTCTTCCAGCCTCAAGATCTGGATCACAGATGTGCCTTCCAATTCTGGATCGTAGTTCATTACAGACGTAGTCAAGATGACAACCAGGAAAAGCCATTACACGCCCTGTTACAGGGTCCTCCTGGCTGGCACACACTGCAGGCACTGGGCTGGGCTTTCCCTTGCCCAGCATCTCTGATTCCTCTATAGCCCAGCCATGTTGCCTATGCCAGCCCTTTTGCCCTTTGGCCTCCTGGTCTCTTGGCTGCAGGCTCTCCTCTCTCCTCTCCTCATTCTCCTCACATGGTCTTGCTCAGTCTGCCAGTCATGTCCATGGTGGACCCATTTAGATGCCCATTTTCTCCCTCATATCTGCAGTAAACCTCCTCCACACCTAGGAGCAACCTTGTCACCTTCTACCTCATTTTCTCATTCAGTGGTCCTGCCTTTTAGGTCTTGCTGCTCTTCTCAAGGGTTGTCGACTTCCTTTGCTGAGATATACCCTGAACAGATTACAGTGGAGAAAGAACCTCCACACTTGTCTATCTCAAGTTCATTTTTATCTATTGCTGCCTTAAAGGGGAACCTGGATGGAATCAACACCTCTTGGCTCTGGCTGTGAGAGCCTAAGATGCTGTGGGGCAAAATGCTCTGCTGTCTTGCCCTGTTGGAACTGGAGGGTGCTGGGCCCCATGTGTAGTAGAGCACAGTGTCAGAATCACAGGAATCTCCAGTTCCCCACACTCCAAAAGGCAGTCCAAATAACCTGTGAAGCCAGTGTCTGTCTGCCAGAAGGAGTCATTGCCCTTACCTCTGTCAACAGGGACTCCTGTGGCACCTATCAGGCCCTTGCTAGTCTCCAGACTCCTCAGCCCCTAATCACCAGCACTTCTTTAGACATCTCAAAGCCTCCAGCCCAGTCTCCTGGCCTTCCCTCCCCCAGTTACTGTCTCTTCATATAACCCAGCCATTCTCACCATGGTCTGTCCCCTGCTCTTCTCCCCTCCCTTGAACACAGCCTTGGCTAAGCCCGACCTGCTTGCCGTGTTCAGTCTACTTCTTTCTCTCTCTGCTCTGGACTTTCCAGATGCCTCTGGCTGTTCTCTTTCTAAATAAAACCTTAATCTCCCCATGGAACAGTCATGTAGGCAGTTTCTTTATTGTCACCTCCCACATACACACATACATCTGGTGCCGAAACCTCAGATATGCATGGAACGACAGTTTCCCCACTCCATTAAACCCAAAGGTTACATTGTGTCTGTCTGTATGTTAGCATTTACCAACACGTGGCTGTCTACTTTCTCCTGTTTTGTAAAAGAGACTGCTCTTAAAAAACAACTTAATAAGCTCAACAACGGGTAGGTCCGAGATGTTTGGCGAGTTATTTTGAAAACACACTTTCTCCTTAGACATGATTAATTGCAGTCTTCAATGCACATCCCTACAGGGTAAGGTGACACTGTGTGTATGTGCATGTGTATGTGGGTGTGTGTGTATGCCTGCTCCTGTGCATGTTGTGTGCATGCTTGTGTGTACATGTGCGAGTGTGTGTGTGCACGTGAGTGTGTGTGTGTGTGTGTGTGTGTGTGTGTGTGTGTGTGTGTTGTGAGGGGGGTGCACCTGTGTGTGCTATTGAGTTTAATATGCAAAAATTTTACTTACGATACTTACATCTATTTTCAGTGGGGAAATTGGTCTTTGGTTATATTTCTTCATTGTGTCCTTATGTTTTAGTATTAGGATAGTACTAACTTTTTAGAGTAAATTACTAATTTTGCTTCTATCTTATGATATAGTTTGGTGAGCTTTGGTATTAGCATATATATGTGTGTGTGTGTGTGTGTGTGTGTGTGTGTGTGTGTATGTATGCATGTATGTATGTATATATATACATTTGGAAGAATTTGGAAATGAACCTACCTGTTCCTGGGATTTTCTCCGATGGGCGGGCGTCGGCATCGTCGGCATTGTCATCATCATCATTATCGTTGTTGCTGCTGATACTTCAATCTTATTGCTTATGGTCAGTGTATTTAAGGTGTTTGCATCCTCTTGGTTCAATTTTAGCAGGTCTCATGTGTCTAGGAATTTACCTTTTCCAGTTTTATAGACTATAATTTTTCAGTGGATTCTCATTGCTATATATTACACTAGACTCTGTGCTCAACCCTCCTTTCTTTTTTTTGAAAGAGGTTCTCACTATGTAACCCTGGTTGTCCTTGAACTCTCCCTCCTTGTAGACCAGGCTAGACCCACACTCACAGAGATCCACCTACCCCTGCCTCTGCCTCCTGAGTGCTGGGATTGAAGGCCTGCATCACTATGCCTGACTTTGACCTCCCCTTTTATCTCTGATTTTCTTATTTTTGTTCCTTCTCCATGTTCTGATTACATTGTCTAGTAGTAGGGCTATTCTGTTTTATTATTGTTGTTGTGTATTTACTTCGTTTTTGAGATTATAATTACCGTTTATACAGATTATAATTACTTCTCCCCTTCCCTTTCCTCCCTCCAAATACTCCCATATACTTCCTCTTGCTCCCTTTCAAATTCATGGTCTCTTATTTGCATTAATTGTTGTTACATACACAGTGTGTGTATATACAGATATGTCCGGTCTTGTAGGTGTGTTTTCAGGACTGACCTTCTTTTCTGGGTAGCTAGTTTGTGTGCTCTTCCCTGGGAAAGACTATTTATCCTCCTTGCAGCTCTCGTTAGTTGCCTACTGCTTCTCAATTTGAATGTTCTCCTTTTTCTTGAGATATATCTTGAGGTTATTTGAGGTCTTTGACTTTTTTTTTTTTTTTGGACAGGGTTTCTCTGTGTAGCCCTGGCTGTCCTGAAACTCACTCTGTAGACCAGGCTGGCCTCGAGCTCAGAAATTCGCCTGCCTCTGCCTCCCAAGTGCTGGGATTAAAGGCTTGGCCACCACACCCGGCAAGATCTGTCACTTTAACATTATAGCATTCACAGCTATAAACTTTCCCCTTAAATCTGCCATAGTCACACCCCACATGTTCTGGTAGGTCATATTTTCATTTGATTCTACGAACTTTTAGTTTTCTGTCTGATTTCCTTTTTAAAAAAATATTTATTTTTATTTTATGTGCATTGATATTCTGTCTGCATGTATGTCTGTGTGAGGGTGTCAGACCTCAGAGTGACAGACAGTTGTGATCTGGGAAATGAACCAGGGTCCTTTGGAAGAGCTGCCAGTGCTCTTAACAACTAAGTCATCTTTCCAGACTCTGTCTCTGATTTTTTTTAATAAGTCATTTAGGCATGTATTGTTCAGTTTTTATGCATGTGCATAGTTTCTGTATAAATTTAGGTACGTATAAAAGGAAGAATAAAATAAGAAAAAATTAATACAAAAGCAAATCCTATGAGTTGTGTACTTTTTTGTTTTATTTTACTTTACTATTTTATTTTATTTTTATTTTATTTTGAGAGAGGATCTCACTATGTTGCTCTGGCTAGTCTGGAACTTGCTATGTATACCAAGCTGGCCTCAAACTCAATTTTAAAAAGGGAATCTCTGTGAGCAATGGGTGCTGGGGCAGCTTCTTCCCGCATCCTTGAAAGTTGGAGACATCAGGTTCCATCGTGGAGGGTGGGAGTGTCTGACAAGCTCATGAACTCATTCTTTTCCTGTGGTGGTGCTGAAGTTGCCATATACTGGAGAGATCTCCAGTGCCCACATCAGCGTCTACCCGCGCCCACTGCTGGTCACATCTATATTTGCATCCTGTGGGCTGGGAAGATTCATCCCTTTTATTCTTAATTTTTTTATTATTTAAATGCATTTTATAAATCAAACATATTAATAACATTGATTATTTTGAGAATCAAATAATACATAAAAATTTGTTCAACTTTTATATTCATATTCTTTCATACCCTAAAATTATCATTAATGAGTACTTAATACTATCCATAACTGAGAAGCCTATATCTAATGCTGAATACTAAATTGTTTCAAAACATACAAAATATTCTTTGGAAGTTAAACATAGTAAAAGATCATAAAATATTAAAAATGAATCATTAAAAAATATATTAAAAATCCCTTATATGATACCACCTGACATAGTGAGAGAATATTTAAAACACATTATATATCTGTGTACACTGTCTAACAATCAGTTTACTTAAAAAAGATTATCAGTGTTTCTAGGAGAGAAATTATTTTATTAATTAAGTATATTTAAAATTTTTCAAAATAGCAAGAACTCATTGAAGTTAAATATTTAAAAAATGCTAATTTCAAGAACAGTGAGAAAAATTATCAGTATTTCCATGATGTTTGTAGAACATGATTTTAATATTATCAACTGTTGATATTCAACAAACAGAATAGCTATTTCAAGATATAGTTCATTGTTATGACTCCCTTTTTATTTCTGATTTTATTAATTTGGATACTGTCTCTGTGCCATCTGGCTAGACTGGCTAAGGGTTTACCTATCTTGTTAATTTTCTCAAAGAACCAGCTCCTGGTTTTGTTGATTCTTTGTATAGTTCTTTTTGTTTTTATTCCATTTGATTATTTCCTGCAGTCTACTCCTCTTGGGTGTATTTGCCTCATTTTGTTCTAGAGCTTTCAGGTGTGCTGTCAAGATGATAGTGTAAGCTCTTTTTAGTTTCTTTTTGGAGGCACTTAGAGCTATGACTTTTCCTCTTACCACTGCTTTCATTGTGTCCTGTAAGTTTTGGTACGATGTGTCTTCATTTTCATTAAATTCTAAAAAGCCTTTAATTCTTATTTTATTTCTTCCTTGACAAAATTATCATTGGGTAGAGAATTGTTCAGCTTCCATGTGTATGTGGGCTTTCCATTGTTTTTTGTTGGTATTTAAGACCAGCCTTAGTCTGTGGTGATCTGATAGGGTGCATGGGATTATTTCTATCTTCTTGTATCTGTTGAGGCCTGTTTTCTGATCAATTATATGGTCAGTTTTGGAGAAGATACCATGAGGTGCTAAGAAGAAAGTATATTCTTTTGCTTTAGGATGAAATGTTCTATAAATATGTTAGATCCATTTGGTTCATAACTTCTGGTAGTTTCACTGTGACTCTGTTTAGTTTCTGTTTCCATGACGGTCCATTACTGAGAGTGTGGGGTGTTGAAGACTCCCACCATTATTGTGAGGGGTGTGATGGGTGCTTTGAGCTTTAGTAAAGTTTCTTTTATGAATGTGGGTGCCCTTGCATTTGGAGCATAGATATTCAGAATTGAGAGTTCATCTTGGTAGATTTTTCCTTTTACCAGTATGAAGTGTCCTTCCTTATCTTTTTTTGATAACTTTTGGTTGAGAATTGATTTTATTCGACATGAGAATGGTTACTCCAGCTTGTTTCTTGGGACCATTTGTTGGAAAATTCCTTTCCAATCTTTTACTCTGAGATAGTGTCTGCCTTTGTCACTGAGATGTGTTTCTTGTATGCAGCAAAATGCTGGATCCTGTTTAGGTATCCAGTCTGTTAGTCTATGTCTTTTTAGGGGAATTGAGTCCATTGATGTTAAGAGATATTAAGGAAAAGTGATTGTTACTTCCTGTTATTTTTGTTGTTAGAGGTGGAATTACGTTTATGTGGCTATCTTCTTTTGGGTTTGTTGGAAGAAGATTACTTTCTTGCTTTTTCTAGAGTGTAGTTTCCCTCCTTGTGTTGGTGTTTTCCATTTATTATTCTTGTAGGGCTGAATTTGTGGAAAGATAATGTGTAAATTTGGTTTTGTCATGAAATATCTTGGTTTCTCCATCTATGGTAATTGAGAGTTTTGCTGGGTATAGTAGCCTGGGTTGGCATTTGTGTTCTCTTAGGATCTGTATGACATCTGCCCAGGATCTTCTAGTTTTCATAGTCTCTAGTGAGAAGTCTGATGTAATTCTGTTAAGTCTGCTTTTATATGTTACTTGACCTTTTTCCCTTACTGCTTTTAATATTCTCTTTGTTTAGTGCATTGGTGTTTTGATTATTATGTAACAGGAGGAATTTCCTTTCTGGTCCTGTCTATTTGGAGTTCTGTAGGCTTCTTGTATGTTCATGGGCATCTCTTTCTTTAGGTTAGGGAAGTTTTGTTCTATAATTTTATTGAAGATATTTCCTGGGCCTTTAAATTGGGAATCTTCACTCTTTTCTATACCAATTATCCTTAGGTTTCATTGTGTCCTGGATTTCCTGGATGTTTGGGGTTAAGAGCTTTTTGCTTTCTGCATTTTCTTTGACTGTTGTGTCAATGTTTTCTATAGTGTCCTCTGCCCCTGAGATTCTCTCTTCTATCTCTTGTATTCTGTTGGTGATGCTTGCATCTATGACTCCTAATCTCTTTCCTAGATTTTCTAACTCCAGGGTTGTCTCCCTTTGTGATTTCTTTATTGTTTCTATTTCCATTTTTAGATCTTGGATGGTTTTGTTCATTACCTTTGCCTGTTTGATTGTGTTTTCCTGTAATTCTTTAAGAGATTTTTGTGTCTCCTCTTTAAGGGATTCTAGCTGTTTACCTGAATTCTCCTGTATTTCTTTAAGGGAGTTATTTATACCCTTCTTAATGTCCTCTATCATCATCATGAGAAGAGATTTTAGATCCAAATCTTGCTTTTCCAGTGTGATGGTGTATCCAGGACTTGCCATGGTGGGAGAACTGGGTTCTGATGATGCCAAGTAACCTTGGTTTCTGTTGCTTATGTTCTTATGCTTGCCTTCTGCCATCTGATTATCTCCAGTGCTACCTGACCTCACTATATCTGACTGGAGCCTGTCCTTCCTGTGATCCTGGTAGTGTCAGAACTCCTCAGAGTTCAGCTGTCTCTGTGATCCTGAGATTCTAGGATCCTGTGATACTGAGATCCTGTGTGTGTCAGAGCTCCTGGGAGTCAAGCTGCCTCTGGGACCCTGAGATCCTGGTGTGACCAAGCTCCTGGAATCCTGGGATCCTGGGATACTGTGGACCTGGCCATGTTAGAGCACATGGGAGTGGAGCTTTTTCTGGGTGTTGTATGACTTGCTTAGGAGTTCGCACCCAAGGTCTGCTCAGGGCACTGGTCCAGACTGGAAGGAACCTGTGCCACTAGTCAGGTGGAGTTCCTGGATGCCTGGGTCCCACTGGTCCCAGTTACTCCTGGTTCATCCTTCTGAGCTCTTCAGATCATATCCACTCAGGTGGCAAATGATCTTGCTGGGGATGACTCAGAGGAGTATAGGAGCGTGAGAAGAAACCACAGGACTATGGTCAATGTAGGCAGAGCACCTGTCCTCACTCTTCAGCATTAATCTGCCTACTATAGGAGTGGCAGTGAGAATACTATACACCTTTGGAACATCAATGTCCTAAAGCTCTATAGCAGTAAAAGATGGCCTTGTGACTCAAATATTATACAGATACCTCAGGCTCAGAATTATCAAATTCTGAGATAATCTCAATGGATAAGATTTGTTTCCAGTCACCAAGAGCTGTACTAGCATTTAAGCACTTCCCAGTCTGAACCCAGATTCTGTCAGATTCTGCATCTTTATTGGTTAGTATCTGTCCTTTTTGGTCTCCTTGACAGTTTCTTTGGATGTTTCCTCACCCGGAGGCTGTGATAGGCAACACTTTGACTCCCTGACCTGTGAATGTTTCCTGATATGCAGCCTGAATAGTAGCTCAGCTTTTACTAATAGATTTCCAAGCTTTTCCAATGCTTAGCCACTGCCCATCATTCACCTGCTGGAGGAACTCCTGTCTCCACATATCCTGGAAGTGGATTTGATGCTTGTGAGGGCTGTCTGTAAGCACCCCGCTTACTTACCAGACCAAGGTCAGCTAGTATGGTCTCAAGGAAGTAAACCAGACCCATTGGAGGGGACACAATATGATGGAGGCTGTGACAATGTTATCGAGATCAATCAGGCTTTTTATCCCTTTATTAGAAACAGAATATAGTGCCAATTGCCAGTCAATACATTTGTTGTTGCCAGGATACAATGATGATTGCAAACATTATAGGCTACACAGACTGGCCTCTAAGACTAATTGTCCTGTCAAGTTTCCATGCCTCATTGACTACTAAAGGAACACAGCAGAGAAAAACAAAGTGACCTGGATGCTTTACTGCCTGAGGGAGTGCATCAGTCTCTCAGCAACAGGAAGGCAAGTTGTGCCCCAGGAGCCATGGACTCCAACCTGAAAAACCTATAACACATGCCTCTCACGTTCAGCTAGGCCAGACTGACACCATGGTTCCTTGTAATTCCCAGGTTTTGGTTTTTAATTTTAGGCTATGCAAGACAATCTTCAAACAGACATGGAATAACAAATCAATACTAAGGCTATAATGCGTCCCAGCAAAACCAACAAAAAAACTTCTCAGACACATCACTATGAAACAGAGTGTAGAAGACCAATTAGAAACAGAAAAATATCATAGTAAATATCTTGGCCATGTTTTCTGCAGCAATGGGAGAGGGTAATCCAACTGACTTTGAATGTTAAGTGGTTTACATTGCATTGTGCAAGGTCTGAACATACTCAAATTATCATATGACCATCTTAGCTTGGGGAATAATAAGATTAGCTATGGGGGCACCAACAAGACCTCAGAGTCACTGACATGAATAGGAATATTATTCTCTTCCCAGTTAACAAATGAAGCAAAAGAAGACCAGACATATAAGCACAGCTTATGTTATGTTATGTTATGTTATGTTATGTTATGTTATGTTATGTTATGTTATGTTATGCTATGTTATGTATGTTTCATCAGGAACAGATGCATTTAACAAAGACACATAGTAAGAAACAGCAACTCAGCAGGCACACCTAAGACTTCATCAATTCTTTCTCCCCAGTCACTAGTTTCCTCCTCAGAGTCATTGTTGATAGAGAGACCTTGTTCTTCATGGCTCCACAATCCTTTCGCCCCAGTCTCATCCTTTTCTTCAGGTATAGCCTTTGCAAACACCTTAGAAGCTCTTCATCTGACTTCCACTGGTCTAGTTAGTCTTTCAGTTGTCCACACCAACTTTTTAGCAGCCTGAGGGAAACACACAAAGATAGCCATAGCTTCAATGAATTGCTGTAACCCTGTGATTCAGTTGGCTAGGCATAGCATCTCTCCAATGAACCAGGACCCTGAATTTCTCTCTGGAGAGGTTAAAAATGTTCTACAGCAGAGAGGCCATCCTTACCCAAATGTAAAAAGTATATATAATAGAAGATAAAATATTGTGACAAGTAGCCATATTACCTTTCTCCCTCTCCTTTATTTTTAAATAAAGTTTAAGTTATCCTTTAGCTCTTTCCTAAAAGATGAATTCTGGGGGTTATATGGGATGCCTGGGATATAGGTTATGCCAAACTGTTGGCAAAATTGTTGAAAAGGCTTGGCAATGTATGCAGGAGCATCGCCTGCTTTTAACATTTTGCAGGGACCTAAAACAGCAAAAGCTCTGAGTAAAAACATAAAAATATTCTTCACTGCTTTTCCTGAAAGGGGAACGGCAAAA
Organism: Mus musculus; assembly: GCF_000001635.26. Taxonomy (NCBI): domain Eukaryota; kingdom Metazoa; phylum Chordata; class Mammalia; order Rodentia; family Muridae; genus Mus; species Mus musculus. The sequence continues at coordinate 111,306 of NW_019168514.1, read as the reverse complement.
ATGAACACTGAGTGAGTCAGCGTCTACAATGACACAAACATATTTCAGCCTCCCTAAGCTAGGGACATGAGTAACATTCATGTGCCAAATGTGATCTGACAATTTTTGGGAAGTTCCAGGGCAAGGGGTGGCCCTATTTCTAGGATGGCTTCCTTTTTTGTCATGAGACAAAGCCTGCTGTCCTGAGTTGGGGTGTTTTCTAATATATTGCCATATGTTGGGCTATTTGAGCCTTTTGTGGGTATACTCAGTATCCCATGGCTGCCAGAAAGTTTAAAGCATAAATGGAGTATCTCCGGAGTCTAACTCTTCAGGTCTACAAATAAAGAGATTATGTACTGAAATAAAGGGCTATTCTTTTGAACCAAGGACTCTCAATATATTTGGACTGCTGTTGTTGGGGGGTCAAGACCCAAAGACCACTCAGCATGATCAAAGTTTAAATTAGGCTTGGAGAGATACACTTCTCACAGAACAGCCTCAAATGCACATTTCAGGGAATTTTTTATTAGTTTATTTATTATGTATATAGTATTCTTCCTACCTGTCTACCTGCATTCCAGAATTGGGCCTCAGGCCCTAGTATAGATGGTTATGAGGCACAATGTGGTTGCTGGGAACTGAACTCAGGACCTCTGGAAGAGCAGCTATATTGGCTGGTTTTGTGTAGCAACTTGACACAAGCTGGAATTATCACAAAGAAAGAAGCCTCCCTTGAGGAAATGCCTCCATGAGATCCAGCTATAAGGCATTTTCTCAATTAGTGATCAAGGGTGGGAGAACCCCTTGTGGGTGGTGCCATCCCTGGGCTGGTAGTGCTGAGTTCTATAAGAAATCAGGCTGAGCAAGTCAGGGGAAGGGAGCCAGTAAGTAACATCCCTCCATCCAAGCCTCTGCATCAGCTCCTGCTTCTTGACCTGCTTGAGTTCCAGTCCTGACTTCCTTTGGTGATGAACAGCAGTATGGAAGTGTAAGCTGAATAAACCCTTTCCTCCCCAACTTGATTCTTGGTCATGATGTTTTGTGCAGGAATAGAAACCCTGACTAAGACAGCAGTCTATGCTCTTAAACTCTGAGCTATCTCTCCAGCCCTACAGGGAGATTTTTCCTTATTGGATATTTTCTTTATTTACATTTCAAATGTTATGCCTTTTTCTGGTTTCCCCTCAGAAAAAATACCCTCCTCCATCCCCTCCCCCTGCTCACCAACCCACCCACTCCTGCTTTCTGGCCCTGGCATTCCCCCACACTGGGGCATAGAGCCTTCATAAGATAAAGGGCCTCTCCTCCCACTGATGTCTGAGTAGGCCATCTCTGGTACATATGCAGCTGGAGCCATGAGTCCCACCATGTGTGCTCTTTGGTTGGTGGTTTAGTCCCTGGGAGCTCTGCGGGTACTGGCTAGTGAGAGGCTCTGCCACTGCCTCACAAATACAGAGGTGGATGCTCACAGCCATCCATTAGACTGAACATAGAATCCCCATTGAAGGAGCTAGAGAAAGGAGCCAAGGAGCTGAAGGGGTTTGCAGCCCCATAGGAGGAACTACTGGGAGATTTTAAAGACAACACAGAAAAACTACATCCTTGTTGCAGTTGCAGGGAAAAATAAAGCATAAAGCAAGCAAGCAGTCTAACAAGAGTCAAAAATATACAGTCAGCTTGGGCATTTCCACCTCGAGTTTCTAGAACATGGTGGGGGGCTTTCCCCCGACACAGGGCTTTCCATGGCAGGGGTAGAAAAGGTGTGGGTGGGGGCCGGGGTCAGTTTCAGTTTAAACCAAGATGGTTTCAGCTGAGTCAGAATAGAAGAACCTTTGTCCTGTTACACCATCACCAGTAGTCAGAGACTTGTTTGGGAGGCACTAGCTAAAGAGCAGCTCCCACAGAAATAATATATGATTCAAACATGAATCATGGCTTAGGATGGTGAAGCGCAAAAGAAGACATCCATGAAGTCAAGGACACTGAACCCCAGTTTCATTAGGTAAAAACCAAACTAGTGCCGGGCGTGGTGGAGCTCGCCTTTAATTCCAGCACTCGGGAGGCAGAGGCAGGTGGATTTCTTAATTGGAGGCCAGCCTGGTCTACAAAGTGAGTTCAGGAAAGCCAGTGCTATACAGAGAAACCCTGTCTCGAAGGAAAAAAAAAACCAAAAAACAAAAAACAAAAAAAATAAAAAAAAAAACAAAAAACAAAAGAAACCCAACAAAACAAAACAAAACAAAAACCTAGTAGAGGTACTTGGGACTGCTGAGTGTAGACGAATCTCTCCTTCATGACTTGCCCTTAGATCCTGAAGCAATCCATACTCCCTCCACAGCAGCTTATGATACTAGAAGTATCGAGATGTTCCATGGGGATGGTGGGGTGACACAAGATCATAACTGAGGAAAAAAATGATATAAAATGCTCAAGTCTCTGCCATGCCTTTGGTTTAAAAGGACACACACATGCCTGGTACACTCAGGGGGCAGAGGATGGCAGTGAATCCTATGGAACTGGAGTTGCAGGCAGTCATAAGCTGTCATGTGGGTACTGGGACTTGAACCTGGGCTCTCTAGAAGAGCAGCCCATGCCTCTAATCTCTGAGCTATCACATTCTAGTCCCATTATGAGTGTCTTTTGACTAAATAAACAGCAGTAAAATATTAATTATCTATCATGGAGTCTCTATACCGCAGGATTGTGGATCTCCTTGAGGGACTATTTCTACAGCAGACTTGGAGGTGTGGTTCTTTGCCACCTTTGCATAGAGCACTTTTATGGAAGGAAGGTTCCACTCCAGGAAACTAAAAGGTCTCCTTCTAACAAAATTGTAGGACATCAGAAAGACCTAAAAGATAAGAGAACCTAATTATCCAAGTTTCCCTGTTCATACTTCAGTGAACCTTCCCAGGTTCTAATCAACATCAGTTTTCACATTTTCAGGCAGGGACCTGAACTGGGTTCATTAGGCAGAGGATGACTTTGCACTTAAAAGGAAAGTAACATTTTACCCAAGACATTAGGCCTCAAGTTGCTTAAGCGACTGTGGTGGTTTGAATATGCTTGGCCCAGGGAGTGGTAGTATTTGGAGGTGAGGCCTTGTTGGAGGAAGTGTGACACTGTGGGTGTGAGATCTAAGACCCTCATCCTAGCTGCCTGGAAGCCAGTCTTCTCCTAGTGGCCTTCAGATGAAGATTTAGAACTCTCAGCTTCTCCTGCACCATGCCTGCCTGTATTCCCACATTGATGATAATGGACTGAACCTCTGAACCTGTAAGCCTGCCCCAATTAAATGTTATGAGAGTTGCCTTGGTCATGGTGTCTGTTCACAGCAGTGAAACCCTAACTAAGACCGTGACCTTCAAGCAGAAAAAGCAATGCTGGAACAACCACAATACTCATCCTCAAGCTTTATTCCAGAGTCACAGTAACAGAAATAGTGTGGTACTGGCACAAACCCACACATGTAGGCCAGGGGAATAAAACAGAGGTCCCAGAAATAACCCACATAGTTACCCCCTAAGCTTTGACATAGCCATAACAGACAAACAAACAAACAAACAAACCCATACATTGGTACATTCAGGAGAACAGCCTCAGCCAGGAGGCAGAGGCCATCCTGGTGTACAGAGCAAGTTACAGAACAGCTTGTCTTCAAAAACCAAAAAGAAAAAAAATGGAGGAGGAGAATAAGGAGGAGGAGGAAGAGGAGGAGGGGGGAGGGAGGGAGGAAGGAAGGAAGGAAGGAAGGAAGGAAGGAAGGAAGGAAGGAAGGAAGGAAGGAAGGAAGGAAGGAAGGAGAAGGAGAAAGGAAGATGAGGAGGAGGAGGAGGAAGAGGAGGAGGAGGAGAAGGAGAAGGAGAAGGAGAAGGAGAAGGAGAAGGAGAAGGAGAAGGAGAAGGAGAAGGAGAAGGAGAAGGAGAAGAAGAAAGAAACAACCTCTTTAATAAGTGGTACTAGGAAAGCTGGATTTCCACTCACAGGAAAATGATACAAGATCTGTATCTTTCACCCTGTTTAAAACCACCACCACCACCACCACAACAACAACAAACATTTCAAAAGTTATTCAAAGCTTTAATATTAAGACACAAAACTTTGGTGAAAATACAATGAGAAATGTACATATACATACATACATACATACATATATACATACAAAGAACATAGGCAAGGATTTCTGAAAAGGAGTCTAGTTACACAAGAATATTCTCAAAAACTGACAAATTAGACTTCATGGAAATAACCTTCAGTGCAGCAACGGAAGCATTGCTAGAATGAGGAGACACCCTGAATGATAGGGGAACCCTTTGCCAGTTATACCTCAGATACAGTATTAATACAATTATTATATTAATTATATTAATAATAGATGAGTTAAAGCCTTCCAAAATTAAACATCAAGAACAAATCAACAAATCCAGTTAATAAGTGAGCTAATAAAAAACTACATAGCTTTCTCAGATAGAGAAATATAAATTACTGATAAATACCTTTTAAAGTTATCAATATGCTTGACCATCAGGAAACAAAAATTAAAACTGCTTTGAGATTCCATCTCACCCCTGTCAAAATGGCTGCTGATAACCATGCAACTCCTAACTGAAGGAAATGAGATCTGAAGAAGTGGTATCTAATTCTATCTAGAAAGCTGCCTGCCTAAGCAGGAAACTGAGTTATGAGCTGAAAAGCCCAAAGAGGAAGTAGGATAGTTCTGTGGCTCACAGATAGATAGATGAATAGATGGATAGATAGATAGGTTGATTAATTGATAAATAGATAGATAGATAGATAGATAGATAGATAGATAGATAGATAGATAGATAGACACACATGTACTCATACACACATACATATATAATAGTAGGTACATAAATATGTGCATGCATACATATATAATAATAGATACATACATGTATACACATGTAGTTGTATAATAATAATAATAATAATAATAGATAGATAGATAGATAGATAGATAGATAGATAGATAGATAGATAGATTAAAATATAACAAACACAAAATAATTAACACTCAAATCCCTTTCTCTCTTGTTGACTTAGTATGAATCTTAATTAGGGTCTTAATGCTGTGAAGAGACACCATGACCAAGGCAACTTTTATAAAGAAAACATTTAATTGGGGCTGGCCTACAGTTTCAGAGGTTCAGTCCATTATTGTCAGGGTGGAAAGCATGGCAATGTACAGGCAGGCATCATGCTGGAAGAGCAGAGAATTCTACATCCATATCAAGGGCAGCAGGAGGAGACAGTGAGCCACTAGACCTGAATCAAACTTCTGAGACCTCAAAGCCCACCCCCTAGTAATGCACTTCCTCCAACAAGACCACACCTACTCCAACAAGGCCACAGCTCCAATAATGCCACTCCCTAGGAGCCTACAGGGGCCACTGTTAGTCAAGCAAACACAGTAAGTATATGCTTTTTGTTTCCATTTTGCTTAGCGGCAACTCTGGGCTCACACTACCTGGGTTTGACTTGTCACAGCTGAGTTGCATGCTACTTCATGAATGATGCAGAAGCATTTCAAGGGAACACTAGGATTTAAGGAAGAGCGAGGAGAAAGAAAGAAGTGGGGAGAAGGCGGAGACCAAAACACCAAGAACAATCCGAAAGCCCAATATAGCTAAGGTTCAGAATTATTAAAGTTTAGTTTATAAGCACATTCTGAGTCTCAAGCTTCCCGGTATTTAGTAGGCTTTCTATTTGGTCTCTTCCCGCGGCCGGGAGAGGGCGGGCAAGGAGGAAATCAATGCCACCTCCATGCGCCCTGGGACCTGGAGCGCGCTCGCTGGGACCTGGAGCACGCACTGGGACCTGGAGCGCAAAGGACTTGGACTTCCCGGCTCTGATTCTTCACGAGTTGTTTAGAGACCCTCGGATCCCCTCCACCTTCACCGAGGTCTAGCCCACTAAATCTAGGACCGGGTAGCCTGAGCAGCCCAGAAGCCAAGGTGACATCCGTGTGTCTCTCCTGCCTGAAAGCTGGGATATTTTATCAGACTCAGCGCCTCGTTCCTTTAAAAGTAGGTGCTGGTTCTATGAAGGCTCTACACTCCAATATAGGGGAATGCCAGGACCAGGAATGGGAGTGGGTGGGTTGGGGAGCGGGGGGGGGGGGGGGGGTTGATAGGGGATTTTCAAAGGGGAAACTAGGAAAGGGGATAACATTGGAAATGTAAATAAAGAAAACATCTTTTTTTAAAAAGTAGGTGCTGAGTACTGCAGGGGCCTGAGGGTGAAAGGGGGTGATCAGGGTGGGTGAGAGACTGACCAACCAGTTCAGCACAGGAGAAAGGGGATGCAGAGGAGCGAAAGAATGGGGGAGGGAGTCTGTCTCTGTCTCTGTCTCTCTATCTCTGTCTTTCTCACTCTGTCTCTCTCTCTGTCTCCCCCCCCCCCCCCCACACACACCTCTCTTTCTCATTGAGCAAGCTCTCAACAGGAAGTCTCTATACTGGCAGACCCAATTACTCATAGCCTGTGCAAGTTAGAAACTACAAGCTGGGACTTGAGAGATGACTCAGTGGTTAAAAGCACTGACTGCTCTTCCAGAGGTCCTGAGCTCAATTCCCAGCAATCACATGGTGACTCACAAACATCTGTAATAGGATCTGATGCCCTCTTCTGGTGTGTCTGAAGAAAGCAACAGTGTATTCTAAATATTATTATTATTCTAAATAAAACAAATTTTAAAAGAAAGAAAAGAAAAGAAAAGAAAGAAAAAGAAAGTACAAGCTGAAGATTTGAAATGACAATGTTGAAAGGGATTCTGCAGATGCCACTGAGCGACCCCTCTCTCTAAGATACTGTCTTTAACTGAGCAAGGAGCCAAGAGGCAGAAATAGAATAGCTACTATCTCACCCAGGGTTTATAATCCAGAAGCTATGGAAAAGAGCCTAAGACCGGGGGATTTCAGTTTCCCAACTAGCACACCTTCTAAAGCCTGTTTCCTTTCTGTCCTGGTTCTTCCCCAAGATGGCCAGTCCCAATTTGTTTTGCCCAGTGTACTGCCCCAGCCCTTCTAGTGTCTTGTGTGTTCCACTCTTACTTTTCTACACACAGTCATCAGAGGCCTAATCTTTCACCGACTGTTTATATTGTTGTGTAAGGGAGACAGGATCACATTTCTGCAGGTCTCAGGGAATGGTGCCATTACTATAGACCAGTTGTCCCACAAGGCCCTACAATCCTTCAACATTGGCAAACATCCTCTAGTTAGGCCTTATTCTGGGTCATATGACATTTTTAGGATTTTACTCCCCCCCCCCAAAAAAAAAAAAACCACCTCAATTATATACATCTGGAGAGATGGCTCAGCAGTTAAGAACACTTCTTGTTCTTGCAGAAGACCCAGGTTCAATTCCCAGCACCTACACGGCAGTGAGCAACTCTCATAACTTTGGACCCAGGGGATCTGATGCCCTTTTCTCACCAGGCACCAGGCAGGAGATATACAGACATACAGACATCTGTAACCTAAACCTCTACCAGGCCCACTGCTTGCCTTTCTCCTCCTCTTCACCTTCTCCCAGCTCCTGGACCACCATCATTTCCAAACTTTGTTGCTCAGGATTCTGTTGTTTCAGTCCCTCAGCCTCCTGCTCCATCCTTAAGTTCATTCAGTGCTGGCTCTCTCTCCTCCATGGTAAATATTGTGAATATTCCCATCTTAAAGAGAACTTTCAACTTCTCTTTCTCTATATACATTCTCTCTCTCTCTCTCTCTCTCTCTCTCTCTCTCTCTCTCTCTCTCTCTCTCTCTCTCTCTCCTCTTTAATGGCTTTTTCTGTACCTGGTTTTCATTTCTCAATCCATTACGACAATTCATAGAGTTTTGCTTACTGACATCTATGAGCCAAAGCGTCTGGGGGCTTTTCTTTCTTTCTTTCTTTCTTTCTTTCTTTCTTTCTTTCTTTCTTTCTTTCTTTCTTCCTTCCTTTCTTTCTTTCTTTCTTTCTTCCTTCCTTCCTTTCTCTCTCTCTTTCTCTCTCTTTCTTTCTTTCTTCTTTTTTCTTCCTTTCTTTCTTTTTAAAGATTTATTTATTTTATATATGAGCACACTGTCGCTCTCTTCAGACACACCAGAAGAGGGTATCAGATTTCACTGCAGATGGTTGTGAGCCACCATGTGGTTGCTAGGAATTGAACTCAGGACCCCTGGTAGAGCAGTCAGTGCTCTTAACCTCTGAGGCCATCTCTCCATCCCCTTAGGTGCATTTCAAAGTCACCAGTTATGTCATTTCACTAAACACCTCCCCTCCACCACCACCATCTACCTCCAGACAGTGTTTCTCTGTGTAACCTTGGCTGTCCTGGAAATTGTTCTGTAGACCAAGCTGGACTCAAACTCAGAAATTCTCCTGCCTCTGTCTCCCAAGCACTGGGATTAAAGGCATGTACCACCATTGCCTGGCATTTCACTAAATCGTTTAATGAGACTTCCTCATCTCAATGTGCAGCACTTTATATAAACTTTATATAATTTTTTTAGCAGTTTATATACCCAGAGAATCTCAGCAGGTGTCCTTGAGCTCCATGCCAGACACCATACTCCTCTTGCTTTTCTCCCACCTCTGAGTTTTCACGTCCTGTTTGACATCTCCTTCCAGTATATTCTTCCTTCATCCCTTAATTTATTAGAAATATGTTCCAAACTGTGATATCTCACTCCATGGCATGCCCTTGGATTTATTGATTCCTCCGGGTCTTGTGCCTTAACGATGATGGTTTCACTCTGACAATTCTGGTAACTAGGTGACATTGTCTGCTCCTGAGAACATTATTGATCACAGTTTAATAGTGAAATTATTTCAGAAACCCCATTAATATGTTTTCCCTCCTGATGATGAGTTCTACTTTGATTGCCCCCTCAAAACAGTTTCTAAAGAGAAAGGACTATTTTTTGTAATTTATCTGTATTTATTTTATACTGAATTTATTCCCATGCCATGAGTTTTTGTTTCTTCAGTATCTTCTGGGATCTTTTTCTTCTGTGCTACCTCCTCTTCTGGCTTTGCAATAATCTTTTCCTTCTCAGTGAGGATCATCTTAATGTAGCAGAGGGAGCTCATGTATGGGTTAATCCGGCCATGAGCTCTGTAGGTTCATTGACGCATCTTAGATGCCTTGTTCACCTGGATGTGTTCAATAACTAGAGAATCTAGGTCTAAAACCCTTAGTTCAGCATTCCTCTCTGCATTTTTTAAGCATGTGCAGAAAAATTCAGCACTCTTTTTTGGCCCTACTGTTTTGCCTGTTAGCACGTACCCACTCCACCATTTTACCGCCGAAGTGGCACACATTGCTCCTTTAAAGTGACATCCTTCAGCTACTTAGTGACTTTGCAGATATGCATACCCTTGATAGCCTAGGCAGTTTTCTCAGTGTTCTTAAAGTGAACACGAAGGTTTGAACCTCTTGAGTTGCACGATTTTGTGGGGGTTTCTGGATCAAGAGTATAGCAAACCATCTTCACAGATCACCTCTGGCTGCTTACAGGAATAGATAAAGGACTATTCTTATCTTACTTGATGATTTATTGCTTTGGCAGAATATATTTAGCTCCTATTGAATATGTTTCAAATAGTAGATGAGTGAATTGTGTGCATGGGAGAAGTAAGTTTTTAGTAAAGTAAAATAAATGTGTGGATTGTTTGGCTATAGGATGAGCATGGAGACACATCCCTCTTTAGAAGTGAAAGGGTCGTGCCCAGACTTGATCATCTACGCAGGAGAAGTGACTCTGGGAGAAAAAGTTCGAAGTAAAATGGACTCAAAGGAAAGAAAGCTGGAGAAGAAAAGAATTACTGAGGCTGCTTGTGCTCTGTTAAACTCTGGAGGAGGATGAATTGCTATGCAAACGACTAACAAGAGTGAGCATCCTGTGGAGATGGGACAGGATTTGGAAAAGTCTTTGAGAGAGCTTATTATGTCCTCTAATATGCAGGGTTTCTTTGAGACCAAGCAACAAGAGGACCAGTTCTACATTTTTGTTAAATCTTGGAGCTGCAGCCCTGAAGATGCTTCCACTAAGCCTCGAATTTGCAGCCTGGGCTCTTCCCTGTACTGTAGATCTTTAACTTCTAACGTTGCCATGGATTCAAGGGAAGCATTTGACTTTCTGAAGGGCAAGAAGAGATGTGTTAAGTGCAGTCCTACTGATGACAGAGCCAATAAAATTCCAGGAGCCATGTATCAGAACAGCCTTGAAACAAATCCAGCTTTTGAAATTTTCCAAAGTAAGAAACTTGAATATGGCCAACACTTGCTTTTTTCTGAATCCACATTTATACAGTTTAAACAATTCTCTACCAAACATGTCCAAGAATATATAAAAAACAAAATTCCAGAGTACATCTCCGCATTTGCAAACACCCAGGGAGGCTATCTTTTCATTGGAGTGGATGATAAGAGTACCATCCTGGGATGCCCAAAAGACAACGTTGACCGTGACTCTTTGAAAACTGTGGCAAATGAAGCAATCTCCAAGTTGCCAGTTTTCCATTTTTGTTCATCTAAAGACAAGGACAAGGTGTCTTATGAGACCAGAGTCATAGATGTGTTTCAAGAGGGAAATTTGTATGGTTATCTCTGTGTGATCAAAGTAGAGCCTTTCTGCTGTGCAGTGTTCTCAGAGGCTCCCATTTCATGGATGGTAGACAAGGAGAAAGGTGTCTACAGACTGAACACCGAGGAATGGGTACGCATGATGGTGGATGTTGGCCCAGGTAAGAGGAGAGAGGTTTTCCTTCTCTGTCCTTTGCCTCTCTTGAGTGCCTCTGTATCCTTCACACTCTGGAAATCTGAGTTCATTACACCCACTGAAGTTGGCTTTCTCTGCTTTTTGTTTTGGTTGGTTGGTTTCAAGACAGTGTTTCTCCGTGTAGCTTTGGCTCTTGTGAAATTTGCTCTGTAGACAACTGGACTCAAGTTCACAGAGATCTACCTGTCTCTGCTCCCAAGTACTGGGATTAAAGACCTATGCCACCACCATCTGGGATATATTGCTTTTTGTATCCTACTACTGAAAGGGTTTTGTGGCAAAAGAGGAGGGCCAAGGAATGCCACAAAACCACAGCATGCAAACCTTCGGGATGGTATGCAAACGATTCGTCTGTGAGTGGGGTTGGAAAAGAGAGAGACCAGGCCATGATGGTGAAAGTTTTATAAAAGGAATTGAGCACACAAATATTGAACATACTTAATCATGGCAATGGTGGAAATGTCTGTTAGTGATGACAGGGCTGCTGCCACTGAATCACTGAGTGAGGTGTGGGGATTGGAGCACCTGGGTGGGGGATGGGAGCATCTGGATCTGGAATGTGGGAGGTTCTATTGGCTAGCAATGATTTCAGCTTGGTATGAATACTGGTTGCTAGCTTAATCAATCTACTTTAGACTTTAAGTAATTTCTCCATTAGAAATGATTGCTTGTTGCTAGGAGTGGAGAGGCTATTTGCCTGGAGAATTGTGATTGTTAGCAGGGTAACATGGCTCCTGAAACACCTTAGGATTTTTCCAGTAGATGATTTGATTCAGAAAGCAAATTAAACATCAAATTGAGTCTGAAAGCAAAATGAAGTTCTTATTGTTGAGCTGAGCCCTAAAGCTGGGCCCTTCAGCACTTAGCATGGTTGGAAGAAAAACCCAAAGTGATTGGAGAAGAAAAAAAGCCCATTAACATTGCAGAAGGCAGAGGAGGAATTCACCTGGAATTGTCTCCAGAGCAAACATCTCTGCTCTTTGAGTTTGGCTGGATATCATGAAAGACTTGGGAGACCCTGGAGCAAGCAACGACGTCACAGGGAATGAACAGAAGAAGACTGGGGAAAGAGAAAGGAGGGTCTTTAAACTGAAGGGTGTTTAAGCCAGCATGGGAAAGAAGCTTTTCTCTTCTGGGATGTGGGTGGAGTAGAAAGGTCAGCTGGGTGCTTTCTCTGGCTCTCTGAGCCTGCAGGATTTCACCACAGTGTCTGACTACTAAATTGTCATTTGGTAAATCAAACATTTGGGATTTTGTTTTTAAAACAACAACTGATTGATTGTTTGATTAGAGGTTTTTTGTTGCTGTAGAATCATACAGAAGAAGTTGATAAATCAGGGTGCAATTAGTAAAAGTAGGAAAATGAGAAGCAGGGGTCAGGAAGGGCAGTTATCCAACTCCCTAATCTCTAAAGGCCAAGGGGCTAGAGTCATCAAGTTGTTCATTACATTTTTGGAGATCTGTTTGAAGTTGTTGGATTTTGTTTTTTACTATGTCTGATTGATGGGCACAGAAGCTGCACTCCTCTTGGAGGAAGAAGCATTTCAGCTAGAAGAAGATCCAGTGCCCATCAGTTTGGGAGAACATCCAGGGAGCCAGGGTGGGTTGATGAGGAGAGCCAGTTGCTAGAGAGGGAGAAGGGAAGACCAAGGAGCTGGAGGAAGAGAAGGAGCTTGGGTGAAAACCAGCAAAGCAGGGCTTGTTAGCAGGATCAAAAGCAATGGAGGAATCATTTTGTTCAGACTTCAAAGCTAGAAGGAGCTGAGTTGGGGAACAAGAGGAACAGAGAGAAGACTTGGAGCAGACGTAAAAGAAAACTTTGATATAGGAACTGTCATTTCCTCCATCACTGGCGGTAGTTGTAAAGAATGGTTTGCCTGCTGATGAAATTGTCACCCACTATTATTGTAACTTGACCCATCTGTCCCTTAGTGCCGGTAATGTTTTATGAAATTCAATGCACTCACATACAGTGTATACATATTTATTCACTGCTAACAAGCTCATGAGTACTAAACCCTCAATTATCTTCAGGTTGTGGGCTCAGCTTTATACCACCCAGGGCAAGCTACCACCCACTACACCTTCACTTTCTTTAATTTTTTTAAGTGTGTGAACTTTTTCTTGCATGTATGTATTTGCACCATGTGCTCATGGAGCCTGAAGAGACCAAAAGAGGTCATTGGATCCTCAGAACTGGAGCTATGAATAATTGTGAACCACCATGTGCTGAGAACTGAACCCTGGTCCTCTCCAAGATGAGCCCATGCTCTTGAATTCTGAGCCACCTGTCCATTCCCAACCTTCACTTTCTGTGTCCAGCTTCCTGCTACCTGAAATATTTGACACATATATCTTTCATAGCTGTCTCCTACCCTGGAACTGTAGCAGGCTGGCACCAGGATCCCTGATCTGAGATTCTTACTGTCAGGATCTCAGGGTACCAACCAGCTTAGTACCAACCAGTGGTTCTCAATCAAGTTGCCAGCCAGAGAATTGACAAAATGGTCCTCCTCTCCACCACTTACCCAGGATGCCAGAGGGGTCGCTGCTTCCCCAGATCCTCTAATTGGATTTGAAGCTTTTGATGATGTTGCCTTTCTGACATGGGTAGGACTTCTGGTCTCTTCACCAGGGCTGCTTATATTACCTTCTGGATCAAGTTTCAGCTTCCTTTTTTTGTGGTTTCTGCTGCCCTTAACACACATACAATAGAGCCTATGCTCTTTGTTGTTCTAAGTCTTTTCATTTACTGTGTCTCACAGAGGCAGCTTCCAAAGATCTATCTAAAGATTTTGAATGTCAGCTGAGTCTATCCAACAGCCCCCCACGCTGCAGACCAGTGTATTCTAAAAAGGGACTGGAATATAAAGTCGACCTGCAGCAGCATTTATTTCAAGGTAACAACAGACATTTTTTACCATTAAGAGAAAGAGATCATTTATTAATTTTGGTTAAAAAGAAGTTATGGAGTGGCAGTGCGATAAACTTCTTGGGAATGAGATGACCCTTGAAGTCATTTAGCATGGAGCTACCAAAGTCTGATAGTTAAATATTCAGAGGCCGAGTCCCCCACCAGGGATTTAAACATATCATTCCAGCGCAGGGCCTAAGCAAATGCACTGGGAGCAGCTTCTTAAGGATCTGATCCTGTGTCTGGAACTCATTGACCAGAACAGTCACAGCAAAAGCCCTGCATGGGAGCCACAGTGATGGAATTGGCCGTTTAATCAGCTTTTAAGGATGGGGAGAAAAACATAAACATTTATATGGCAGATAAGAGGCCACCCAGGAGCTATTAGTCATTTGTCTCGAAAGAAAGTAGTGAGACAGAGGCACCAGGGTCTAACTTGGTACAAAGTAATTATTTCAGACCATGTATAATGTTAGACTTTAGCTAGGTTTTGTCTAAAAAATTGCTATTTAGAAAAGATTCATGTTTCTCAAGGTGGGAAATAGCTTCTTTAAGTTCGTTCATACTTTGAACATACCTGAGATCTATTAATCAAATCTGATACAGAGACATCCTGTGTATGGAATAAGCATTTATTAGTGCCCTGGAAATTAATATTTAGAGGGATCTTAGGTTTGCTTTCAGAATTAATTTATCTGAACCTCTTATTATTATTAACTTATCACAATTGTTTTTTGAACTTTCCACAAAGGAATCTGATGCAAGAATGACTGCATTTTTAAAATATTTCTTTAGGCTCAATAGACTCCATATGGGTTGGCACAGATCTCTCTAAGATAACAGGAGGACAACAACTTTCCATCAGCTTGGAGGGATATGACTGAATGGGGATATATACAGATGAAATTTCTCCTACTTGTCTCTTGTAGACTACACATTTTTATTTTTTTAATTTTTATCTTTATTGAGAATAGAGTTCTTTTTTGTTTGTTTGTTTGTTTGTTTGTTTGTTTGTTTGTTTGTTTGTTTGAGACAGGGTTTCTCGGTGTAGCCCTAGCTGTCCTGGAACTCACTCTATAGACCAGGCTGGCCTCGAACTCAGAAATCCACCTGCCTCTGCCTCTCAAGCGCTGGATTGAAGGAGTGCACCAATATTCTAATCATGATTTCTCCTCCTCCATCTCCACCAAGATCTTTCCCTACCTCCTACGTGCCATACTCAACTGGACACCCTTCTATCCTTTCTCGCGTTAGAAAATAAACAGGCGGCAAAAACAAAGCAGAATAGAACAAACGGGGGAGGGAGGAGCAGGAAAGAAACCTAAAAAAAAAGAACAAGAAACACATATGTAGCAGATACACTCTCTCTCACACATACACATCCAACAAGAACACAAAATCAGAAACAATAATAAATAAGCAAAGGATATGTAAGATGTGTATGTGAGTGTGTGTGTGTGTGTGTATGTGTATGTGTATATATATATATATATATCCAGACAAAGCATATGAGTCAAAATATTCCAAATATACCATTGAGATTGTTATATATTGGCCACCTACTTATTTCTGCATTTTAAACGTAATATGTGAGTTGTTTTGAAACAATGCAAATATTTATTTGAAATCTTGTCTATTGTTTTCATGTCCAGTGTCACCAGACCATTTAAAGTATACTCCTGAATCTCTCTGGAGTGAGCTGTGTTTCGAGCATGAGAGACTAGAGGATTTAGTAAAGCAGCAAATACGTTCTTTCTCCTGTGGTTTGCTGATCCTCTCTAGAAGCTGGGCTGTGGACCTGAACCTGGAAGAGAAGCAGGAAGTCATCTGTGATGCTCTGCTGATTGCAGAGAATAGCCCCCCCATCCTCTACACCATCCTTGGGGAGCAGGATGAGCAGGGTCAGGACTACTGCACCAGCACTGCCTTTACTCTGAAGCAGAAGCTGGTGAACACTGGTGGCTACACTGGGAGAGTGTGTGTCATGACCAAAGTTCTCTGCCTGAGTTCTCAGAACAGTATTGAGACTAATGGGGGCTCAGTCTCTCCTATTGATTACCCACACTCCTATAACCTTGCAAACATCCAGGAAATGCAGGACTTGCTGCAGGCCCTTGTGATTGTCTTGCTCAACTTCAGATCTTTCTTGAGCGACCAGCTTGGCTGTGAAATTTTGAATCTTCTCACAGCCCAACAGTATGAGATACTCTCAAAAAGTCTCCGCAAAACCAGAGAACTATTTGTGCATGGCTTGCCGGGCTCAGGGAAGACAATCATAGCCATGAAAATCATGGAAAAGATCAGAAACACATTCCACTGTGAAACAGATAGAATCCTCTACATCTGTGAAAATCAGCCATTGAGGGACTTCATCCAGTAAGTGTTTGGATCTTCGTCTGTGTGTTTTCAACCTAAGATGAACTTTTCCATTATGTTACCCTGGTTCTTGGGAACTAGTCAGTCAAATGATCTGAGATAGCAGTTCTGTGTTGCTAGGAATATTACATACTCAGAGAAACACCTAATGTCTTTTTCACTGTTACAGGGCAAAAAATATCTGCCAGGCAGTGACCCGGGAAACCTTCATGAAAGATTACTTTGAGACAAACAGGATCCAACATATCATTGTTGATGAAGCCCAGAATTTCTGCACTGAAGATGGGAACTGGTATGAGAAGGCAAAAGGAATCACTCGAAGAATGAAATGTTGTCCTGGAATTCTCTGGATCTTTCTGGACTATTTTCAGACCAGTCACTTGAAGAAGAGTGGCCTCCCAAATTTCTTATGCCAGTTTCCGACGGAAAAGCTCACACAAATGGTACGCAATGCAGATAAAATAGCTGAGTTCCTACAACAAGAGTTGCGAAAAATCAGAGCTAACCCTCCATTCAGCATCCCTCAAGGGTCCCTAAGCATGTTCCATGGATTTTACTGGGCTCAGGGTGTATCAGGCACCCATGAGATTACATACTTGACTTTGGAAAAGATGGTAAGCTATGTAGCAGATAAGTGTGATGTTTTCTTGAGTAAAGGCTATTCTCCCCAAGATATTGCAGTGCTTTTCAGCACAGACAGGGAAAAGAAAGCCTATGAGCATATGTTCCTGAGAGAAATAAGGAAGAGGAAGAGAGCATCTCAGATGAATGACGCGTCTGTCTGTCATTCTAACATGTTTGACAGCATCCGTCGATTCTCAGGACTGGAAAAAAGCATTGTGTTTGGTATCAATCCCAATGCAACTGAGCAGCCCATTTCCCACAACCTATTGCTCTGCCTGGCTTCCAGAGCAACGGAACATCTGTATATCCTGTATCTTTCAACTCCTGAGGGGTATAGCTCAACAGTGGCATGCTGAATGGGATGTATGAGGTCCTAGGTACAATCACTGATGACGAGAAAGTAAACTCAAAGAGGTCCTTAGGACAAGAAGAAAGATAGAACCTTGTTCTGTAGTTTTGGAAAATGTAGGGGAAAAAAATTACCAATGTGAATATTGTAACGAACTGAGGCTGAAAACAAAGCTGGAGAGAAGGCTGGCAAGGCAATGTACACATGACATAGGCTATGGGAACGTTGAGACCATAAGGACTGAAACCAGAGATGAAGACAACTCAATACAGTAAGTCATATCCAATCTTAAAACAAACTTCCATTTTAAATTGGTAAATACATTTATGAAAATATTGTATAAGGATAAAGAAAAAGACTAAAAACACAATATTAAGTAGTACTGGGGTCTGTGCCTGGAGCTGATCCTGTGCCACAGTGCTCCATACCCAAACACTGCTGGGAAAGAACTGGGCTCCCACAAGTGTGGACAAACCTGTGAGCGCAGGTAAGTCCACCACTCCTGCTCAGAGATATGCACCTGGAACCCTCAGGACACAGGAACCAGATGATGAGAGACAACGGCAAGAACATAAGCAACAGACACCAAGGCCACTTGGCATCATCAGAACCGAGTTCTCCAACCACAGTGAGCCATGGGGACCCCACACACCAGAAAAGCAAGACTCTGGTTTAAAATCAGATCTCAAAAAAATAAAAAATAAAAAATAAATAAAATAAAATCAGATCTCATGATGATGATAAAGAACTTTAAGAAGGACATAAAAACTCCCTTAAAGAAATGTAGGGGGGGTTCATCCGACACCAGCCGCCTCCACCATGCCGCCCAAGTTCGACCCCAACGAGGTCAAAGTCGTGTACCTGAGGTGCACCGGAGGCGAGGTCGGCGCCACATCCGCCTTGGCCCCGAAGATCGGTCCTCTGGGTCTGTCTCCGAAGAAAGTTGGCGATGACATTGCCAAGGCTACCGGTGACTGGAAAGGTCTCAGAATTACAGTGAAACTGACCATCCAGAACAGACAGGCCCAGATCGAGGTGGTGCCCTCTGCCTCAGCCCTGATCATCAAAGCCCTCAAGGAGCCACCGAGAGACAGGAAGAAGCAGAAGAACATTAAACACAGTGGGAACATTACTTTTGATGAGATTGTCAACATTGCCCGGCAGATGAGACACCGGTCTCTGGCTAGAGAACTTTCTGGAACTACCAAGGAGATCCTGGGTACTGCACAGTCTGTGGGCTGCAATGTGGATGGCCGCCACCCTCATGACATCATAGATGACATCAACAGTGGTGCAGTGGAGTGCCCAGCTAGTTAAGAAGCAACAAGAAAATATTTCAATAAAAGACTATCTGATAACCAGTGGAAAAAAAAAAAAAAAAAAAAGAAATGTAGGGGCTGAAGGGATGGCTAGCACTTATAAGCACTGACTCTTCTTCCAGAGGTCCTGAGATCAATTCCCAGCAACCACATGGTGGCTCACAACAATCTCTAATGGAGATCTGGTGCCCTCTTCTGGTGTGTCTGAAGACTGGGACACATACATGAAATAAATATTTTTTTTTTAAAAAAAGAAAGTCTTTAAAAAATAAATAAATAAATAAATGTGGGAGAACACAGGTAAACAGGTAGAAGTCGTAAAAGAGGAAACACAAAAATCCCTTAAAGAATTGCAGGAAAACATAACCAAACATTTGAAGGAATTGAACAAAACCATCCCGGATCTAAAAATGGAAATAGAAACAATAAAGAAACCACAAAGGGAAACAACCCTGGAGATAAAAAACCTAGGAAAGACATCAGGAGTCATAGATGCAAGCATCACCAACAAAATACTAGAGATAGAGGAGAGAATCTCAGGTACAGAAGATAACATAGAAAACATCCAGTGGGAAAAAAGACAGAATTTCCAACAAATGATGCTGGTTACACTGGCTGTCAACAAGTAGAAGAATGCAAATTGATCCATTCTTATCTCCCTGTACAAAGCTTGAGTCCTAGTGGATCAAGGACCTCCAAATCAAACCAGATACACTGAATCTAATAGAAGAGAAAGGGGAGAAAAGTCTGGAACACAGGGGCACAAGGGAAAAGTTCCTGAATAAAACACCAATGTCTTATGCCCTAAGATCAAGAATCAACAAATGGGACCTCATAAAATTGCAAAGCTTCTATAAGGGAAAGGACACTATCAATAGAACAAAACGGCAATCAACAGATTGGGAAAAGATCTTTACCAATTTCGTTTCCAGTAGAGGGCTAAGTGTGGGGTTGTGAGTGTTGGGGAAAGAGGGGAGTGGGAGAGAATCCATGTCCCACCAGACATGTCTAGGTGGTTGGACACGGGAGGACTGCCAGACGCTTTCCATGCGGCCCCGGGGTGAGCATCTGGCTATGTTAGGCCACTGACCCCACACAGTGGGTGGTGGACAAGGAACAGCCCCAGGTACCAGGTTCTCAGCCTCCAGCATCCACGTTGGATACTGCAGAGGAGCTGAGAACAGAATAGGGGCCCCAGAGTCACACTCGACACTGCGGAGAAAGGGAAGAGAGGGAAAGAGGAGAGGCAGCCCTGGGTGGTTCCCACACAGGCCAGAGTCCTTAGTCCAGTCTGTGGCTGCAATGTAGGAAGGCCTTCTGTCTGGAGGTTATATGTGGCTCATTAGGAGAAAGCAAATCCCATTGTTCAAGCACCATGGGCCTTCATGATCAGAGACAGTCTATGGTTTCAGAGCTTTATTGTAGAAAGACGGGGGAAGAGAGAAAGTAGAAAGAGAGAGGGAGAGGCTGGCCATGGCCATGTGGAGAGAAGGGGGAAGAGAGAGAGAGAGAGAAGGCAGGCTAGAGAGTAAGAGAGGTAAAAGCTTAGAGAGAGTGAGGTGGGGCCAAGCAGCCCCTCTTATAGTGGACTGGGATATCTTGCTGTTGCTAGGTAACTGTGAGGAGGAGTCTAGCCAGAATGCCAGAAGCTTGGGACATTGTCTATGTGATTGATAGCCACATGCCTCTCCTGTGGGGGTGGTAACTTCAACAGGAGCCAGGGGTCCAGGAGACATGATCGAACGCCTTCTGTCCCATGTAGGTGGAAATTACCACCCACTGGGTCCCACCAGGGTTCAAGAGCTAAGTTCAACTGGAGACCAGGCAGTCTGTGCATAGCCCATTGACCCACAGCTAATATCCAATATATACAAAGAACTCAAGAAGTTAGACTCCAGAGAACCAAATAATCCTATTTAAAAATGGGGAACAGAGCTAAACAGAGAATTCTCAACCGAGGAAATTCAAATGGATGAGAAGTACCTAAAGAAATGTTCAACATCCTTAGTCATCAGGAAAATGCAAATCAAAACAACCCTGAGATTCTGCCTCACACCAGTCAGAATGGCTAAGATCAAAACTCAGGTGACAGCAAATGCTGGTGAGGATGTGGAAAAAGAAAAACACTCCTCCATTGCTGGTGGAACTGCAAACTGGTACGACCACTCTGAAAATCAGTCTGGCCGTTCCTCAGAAAATTGGACCAATTATACCACTCCTGTCCATATACACAGAAGATGTTCCAACATGTAATAAGGACACATGCTCCACTATGTTCATATCAGTCTTATTTATAATAGCCAGAAGCTGGAAACAACCCTGATGTCCCTCAGTAGAGGATTGGATACAGAAAATGTGGTACATTTACACAATGGAGTACTACTCAGCTATTAAAACCAATCACTTCATTATTTAGAAGGCAAATGGATAGAACTTGAGAATATCATCCTTAGTGAGGTAACTCAGTCACAAAAGAACACAAAAGGGATTACTCACTGATAAGTAGAAATTAGCCCAAAAGTTTAGAATATCCAATATTTCAATTCACAGACCATATGAAGCCTAAGAAGAAGCAAGGCCAAACTGTGGATGGTTCAGTATTTCTTAGAAGGGTGAACCTATTACTTATAGGAGAAACTATGAAGACAAAGTAGGGAACAGAGACTGAAGGAAAAGCCATCCCGGGACTGCCCCACCTGGGAATCCATCCCATATCCGGCCACCAAACCCAGATGATATTGTGGATGCCAGAAAGTGCTTTTGATGGAAGCCTGATATGGCTGTCTCCTGAGAGGCTCTGCCAGAGCCTGACAAATACAGAGGAGGAAGCTTGGAGCCAACCATTGGACTGAGCAAGGGGGTCCCTGATGGAGGAATTGTAGAAGGGACTGAAGGAGCTGAGGGGGGTTGCAGCCCCCACAGAGGAAGCAACAGTGTTAACAGGCCAGACCCCCCAGAGCTCCTGAGGACTGTATCACCAACCAAAGAATACAAATGGAGGGACCCAGGGTGCAGGCCACATATGTGGCAGAGGTTGGTCTTGTTGGATGGACATCAGGTGGGAAGAGAGGCCCTTGGGCCTGAGTGTGTTTGAAGCCCCATTGTTGGGGAATGCCAGGGTGGGGAAATGAGGCAGCACCCTCAAAGAGGCAGGGGGAGGGGATAAGGGGTTTCCGAATGGGACACCTGGAAAAGTGAAAACATTTGAAATATAAATAAACAAATATCCAGTACAAAAAAAAAAAAAGAAAGAAAGAAAAAATATGGGTTGATGAGATGGCTCAGCAGGTAAGAGCACTGAGTGCTCTTCTGAAGGTTCTGAGTTCAAATGCCAGCAACCACATGGTGGCTTACAACCACCTATAATAAGATCTGACACTCTCTTCTGGTGAGTCTGAAGAGAGCTACAGTGGTCTTATGAATAATAAAAAAATAAATCTTTTTTAAAATGCTTAAAATAAAGAAAAATTTTTTTGAATTTGTCTTTAAGGTCTATGTTTAAAAGAGAGGAAGAGAAACTGACTCAAAAATGTAATTTGATACTTTACTTTTTTTGTTATTGTTGTTTTTAGATAGATTCTCCTATAGCTCAGGCTGGTCACATACTCACTATGCAGTGGAGGTTGTCCTCGAATGACTGACCTTCTTGCTTTACCTCCTAATTTCTAGGAGTATAAACCTTATAGACCTTCATAACACACTCAGAAACCTCAACTTTTTAAATAAAAAATGTTTTTAATAACCTGAAATCATTGCCTTGTCCTTTTGACTTTCAAGGTTTATTACCAGTTTTCAGAAAAAATAGCCTGAAAACATTCTGTGTTTCAAAGTTATGATGGATTAACTTTGGTTAAAAGAATCTTAGAAGAAAATAAAAGCAGTACTGGATAGTCTGGTTCTTTCCACCTAAGTTCCAGCTTTCTGCAACCGTGGATGCAGCCAGATTAAGAGGGCAATGGAAGGTGAGAGTGCACTTGAATTCAGCAGTGTCCTTGCAGCTCTGTTCTTTGTACCACTCGATGTTTAAAAGAAGAAGAAGAGGAAGGAGGAGGGGGAGGAGAATGAGGAGGAAAAGAGGAAGAAGAAGAGGAAAAAGAAAAGGAAGAGGAAGAGGAGGAAGAGGAAGAAGAAGAAGAAGAACAAGAACAAGAACAACAAGAAGAAGAAGAACAAGAAGAAGAAGAACAACAACAACAAGAGGAAGAGGAAGAACAAGAAGAGGAACAGGAAGAGGAAGAGGAAGAAGAAGAACAAGAACAAGAACAAGAAGAACAAGAAAAAGAAGAACAAGAAGAACAAGAAGAAGAACAAGAAGAAGAAGAAGAAGAAGAAGAAGAAGAAGAAGAAGAAGAAGAACAAGAACAAGAAGAAGAACAAGAAGAAGAACAAGAAGAAGAACAAGAAGAAGAAGAAGAAGAAGAAGAAGAACAAGAAGAAGAACAAGAAGAAGAACAAGAAGAAGAAGAAGAGGAAGAAGAAGAAGAAGAAGAAAACAACAAAGAAGCCATTCTCAATTCTCTATGTCCTTGTGATTGTGGGTTAAGATGAAAGCACTCAGCTACTGCTACAGCATTGTTAGTCCCACTGAACAAGAATGAGACCACTACCTCAGTTTTTAAGGCAAGTTTGAAGCAAGCTTTATTAAATATGGCCAGGTCCATGCCTGGCATTCCCAGAGAATGACTGTAAATTACATTAGACAGGGGTTTATAAAGGCCCTGTCAGGCTTGATTATGTTGGTGCTGCAGATGCAGCCCCTTCTGCAATGCAACTGCCACTGTTGCTGCTGCCATCTCATGGGACAGCAGGGACAACTGGCAAGGGGAGGGGAGGGAACCACTCCCTTGAAGTGTATGCTATCTGGGCTATTGTGGATCCTCCTGGTCTTCCAGCTTCAGGATGAGCATCTCCTGTCCTAGCCAGAGCATGGGCATGCCTGGTGCACACAAGCATGCACCTGTCTCCCACTCTGTGAACCAGCCGGGGTTGGAAATGGAGCAAGTCAAATCTCCCGTGCTGATCAGGAGTGGGATTGCGCCTATAAAGAGCCATCTACTCTCTTTACATTATTTCCTACAATGCCAATCCCTAGAGCCTCTCCCCAGCTCCTAAGTCTGATGCTCTCCATTTCATTCTCAGTTTTTTTCCTGGGGAATCAGCTCTGCTTGCCCATAGTCTGCAGCCTAGAGCTGGGGCTCCTCTGTTTCCCTATTCATTTGGCCTGTTTGCACAGCCTGAGCACCCACACGTGGCACTTGTGGCACTGGCCTGAAGCTGCCCTAACACACTTGCTTTCTGACCTCCCCTCGCCCCTGGCCCCACCACGCCCTCAAGCCACTGCTGTCAGCCCTCTGATTTCTTTCCATTCTGGTCCACATCAACTCGAAGCCATGTGTACACTAGACAAAACTCTGTCATTTGTCTCTTTGGGTGTGTATCTCTTCATGTGTTTTTATCTACTGATACAACCTGTCAAAGTCACTTAACAAGATAAGGTTTTTGTTCTATCCTGCCTTAGTAAATAATGATTTGTAAACAATATGAGGTTAAAGATCACTGTCTTTTATAAATATATGTTTACCCTTATTTCTTAACTGCCATTAAGTTATAGTGTACCCTATTTGCTAGTACATTCTCAAACAAGTAATTAAGCAATCACAGGTCGTCTAACTCAGATATGCTCAATAGAGACTACTGTCAAACTTGTCAGAAATCTGCTAAATGTATTAATTTTTAAGCTCATGACAGACAGAGACTCCCAAAGCCTGAGAGTTATCTTTTATGTTCTCCAAGGAAAAAAGGACACAAGAGTCTACTAGTCTTGGCTGCTGCTACGGCTTGGTTTACACTGTGGACAAACAGGATACCCTGAGAGTCAAATGCCTCATATTGCCTAAGCCAAGGTGGGTCATTTCTCATTTCACACATATCTAACTCCACAGAAAAAAAGGTTTTTGTCTTTTGGCCTTGAAATCTAGACTGACTCTGCCCAAGATGCCATGGAGACCTCAAGTACCTGGGAGCTGTTTATGTAGTGAACCGTACATGAAACTCTGTCATTTTAATTAATACATGACTCCTAGATTATACTTTATTTTCAGATTTCTGACTCCATTGATAGCTAAGGTAACTGTAGCTTGACAGCTAGAAAACAGACGTAGCTCCTTACCCTAAGGGAATCCACCACTGTGTGTGCTCATTAGTACATTATTTAACTAGGTAAGACTGCCAGACTTCTTACAGACTTCACGATAAAGGATCATAAGTTCAGATGTAAGCTTTCACAGATATAACCTGCTCCTTTCTTACCTAAGCTCAGTTTCCAGTGAGTGAACGCTTCGTGTTTCCTCTTCTAGCTATGCCACCGTTCTAACACTGTTCGGTAGAGTTCTTATACATTTGCTTAACCCTAAAAAAATCCCACTATATGAAATATTATGTTTTCTTTGATTGTCCTTTCCACAGCAGGGAACCCCTTCAGGCTGAGAAGGCTATAAGTCCTTGCTACAGTGAGGAGGCCCACGAATAGCTAAGAATGGGGGCTTAGCTGGAAACACAGCAAGACAGTCAGATCCTTCAAAACCAGAAGTGAGCTCAATCTGGCAGCATGCCTGCAGCTGGCCAGAAAATTTGAGCAGTTTCGTTTTCCCCAAAAGCAAGTAACGCAACCACAAGAAGAACTGAGCCAGTTCGCTGTTACCACTGCTAGCCAAACTCACAGTAGAACCAGGGCTGCTTTTCTGGACTTCACAGGCAGGTGACTAGTCCACAAGTGGAACACTACCCGGCCACAGACCAGAAGGATCTTGTCAGGAGGCTGGCTTCTGGAAAGAAAGGGAGACTTACATTCCTGTCTGTTTCCAAATTCTGCTTTCCAAGGTGGCCAGGGAACAGGGATCAAGAGAACTCCACTGGAAGTGGTGAGTGAGGGTCCAGGTGTGACCTTCAAGGGAGCCAGGGAAAGATGGGAGGCCCGGCTCCAGAGGGAAGGGGCTGGAGAAGAGCTCCAGAGGGAAGGGGCTGGAGAAGAGCTTATCTCCTTTTGAAAAAATTTTATCCTGTCTTGTGTAATTTGTATGAAAAGATCCCATAAACAGATTGATTAGTCGGTATATAGATGCAGACAGATAGGTCCATGAGGGAACACTAGCATTTAGGACGAGCAAGGAGGAAAGAGGAAGTGGGGAGAAAGCAGAGACCAAAAGAAACTAAAAACACCAAGAACAATCCGAACGCCCAATATAGCTCAGGTTCACAATTATTGAAGTTTAGTTTCTGAGTTTCAAGCTTTCCAGTATTTAGAAGGCTTCCTATTGGTCTCTGCCCACGGGCGGGAGAGGGTGGGTGGAGAGTCAGGCAGTGAAAAGGAAAGGCTGGAATTCCGCGCCACCTCCGCGCGCTCTGCGCTCTGGGATCCGGAGCAACCAGGACCTGGTGAGACCCTCAGCTCCCCTCCACCTTCCCTGAGGTCCAGCACACCAGAACTGGGACCTGAGCAGCCCAGAAGCCAGGGTGGCACCACTGTGTCTCTCCTGTCTGAAGACCCGGATATTTTCTCAGACTTGGCGACGCGTTCCTTTAAAAGTAGGTGCTGAGGACTGGAGGGGCCTGGGAGTGAAAGGGGATGATTCCAGTGGGTGAGAGACTGACCAGCCCAGCACAGGAGAAGGGGGACCCAGATGGGTGAAGGGATGGGGGAGGGAGGCTGTCTCTGTCACTCTGGCTTGCTCTGGCTGGCAATCTCAACAGGCAGTCTCTGAGCTGGTAGAGCCTGTTACTCTTAGTAGGTGCAAGTTAGAGTACAAGCTTTAGGCCCAAGGTTCAGCTTTGAAATGACAATGTTGAAAGGGATTCTGCAGATGCCACTGAGCGACCCCTCTCTCTAAGATACTGTCTTTAACTGAGCAATGAGCCAAGAGGCAGAAATAGAATAGCTACTATCTCACCCAGGGTTTATAATCCAGAAGCTATGGAAAAGAGCCTAAGACCCTGGGATTTCAGTTTCTCAAATAGCACACCTTCTAAAGCCTGTTTCCTTTCTGTCCCGGTTCTGCCTAAGATGGCCAGTCCCAATTTGTTTTGCCCAGTGTACTGCCCCAGCCCTTCTAGTGTCTTGTGTGTTCCACTCTTACTTTCTACACACAGTCATCAGAGGCCTAATCTTTCACCGACTGTTTATATGATTGTATAAGGGAGACAAGATCACCTTTCTGCAGGTCTCAGGGAATGGTGCCATTACTATAGACCAGCTGTCCCACAAGCCCCTACAATCCTTCAACATTGGCAAACATCCTCTAGTCTGGCCTTATTCTGGGTCACATGACACTTTTAGGATTTTACTCCCTTAAAAAACCTCAATTATATACATCTGGAGAGATGGCTCAGCAGTTAAGATCACTTCTTGTTCCTGCAGAAGACCCAGGTTCAATTCATAGCACCCACACAGCAATGAGCAATTCTCATAATTTTGGTCCCAGGGAATTTGAAGCCCTTTTCTGACCAGGCACCAGGCAGGAGATGTACAGACATACAGACATCTGTAACCTAACCTCTACCAGGCCCACTGCTTGCCTTTCTCCTCTTCTTCACCTTTTCCCAGCTCATGGACCACTGTCATTTCCAAACCTTGGTGCTCAGGATTCTGTTGTTTCAGTCCCTCAGCCTCCTGCTCCATCTTTAAGTTCATTCTGTGCTGGCTCTCTCTCCTCCATGGTATATATTGTTAATATTCCCATCGCAAAGAGAACTATCAATTTCTCTTAATACAAATTTTTCTGTGCCTCTCTCTCTCTCTCTTTCTCTGTCTGTCTCTCTCTTTCCCTCTCTCTTTTAGTAAGTCTATCTAGTGGCCTTTTCTGTACCTAGTTTTCATTTTTTTCATTTCTCAATCCATTGTGACAATTCATAGACTTTTGCTTATTGACATATATGAGCCAAAGAATCTGGGAACTTTTTAAAGTTAAAAGTTATGTCATTTCACCAAACATCCCCCACCCTCCCCTTCTCCTGCCCACAGACAGGGTTTCTCTGTGTAGCTCTGGCTGTCCTGGAACTTACTCTGTAGACCAGACTGGCCTCAAACTCAGAGATCCTACTGGCATGCCTTCAAGCGCTAGGATTAAAGGCGTGCACCATCACTGCCTGGCATTTCCCTACATCATTGAATAAGACTTCCTAATCTCAGTGTGCATTTCTGGTCAGCAGTTTAGATACCTGGAGAATCTCAGCATCTACCCTTGAGCTCCATGCCCAACACCATACTCCTCTTCCTTTCTCCCACCTCTGGGTTTTCACCTTTTTTTCGACATCTTCTTCAAGTATATTCTTCCATCATCTCTTAATTTATTAGAAATATATACCAAGCTGTGATATCTCACTCCATGGCACACCCTTGGATTTATTGATTCCTCCTGGTCTTGTACCTTAATGACAATGGCTACATCCTGACACTTCTGGTACCTAGGCATCATTGTCTCCTCCTGAGAGCTTTATTGAATCGCAGGTTAACAGCCAAATTAGTTTAGACACCCCATCAATTGTTTGTCCTACTATAACCCATATCACATTTGATGATAAGTTCTACTTTGATTGCCCCTTCAAAACAGTTTCTAAAGAGAAAGGACTATTTTTATCTTACTTGATATTTTATTGCTCTGACAGAATATATTTACCTCATATTAAATATGTTTCAATACGTAGATGAGTGAATTGTGTGCATGGGAGAAGTAAGTTTTTAGTAAAAGTAAAACAAATGTTTGGATTGTTTGACTATAGGATCAGCATGGAGACACATCCCTCCTTAGCAGTGAAATGGTCGTGCCCAGACTTGACCATCTACGCAGGAGAAGTGACTATCGGAGAAGAAGATAGAAATAAAATGGACTCAAAGAAAAGAAAGCTGGAGAAGACAAGAATTACAGAGGCTGCTTGTGCTCTGTTAAACTCTGGAGGAGGATTAATTGCTATGCAAATGACTAACAAGAGTGAGCATCCTGTGGAGATGGGACAGGACTTGGAAAAGTCTTTGAGAGAGCTTATTATGTCCCCTAATATGCAGGCTTTCTTTGAGACCAAGCAACAAGAGGACCAGTTCTACATTTTTGTTAAATCTTGGAGCTGCAGGCCTGAAGATGGTTCTACTAAGCCTCGAATTTGCAGCCTGGGCTCTTCTCTGTACTGTAGATCTATAACTTCTAAGGTTGCCATGGATTCAAGAGAAGCATTTGAATTTCTGAAAGATAAGAAGGCATGTATCAAATACAGGCCTACTGATGACGGAGCTCCACCGGCTAAAATTCCGAGAGCCATGTGTCAGAACAGCCTTGAATCAAATCCAGCTTTTGAAATTTTCCAAAGTAAGAAACTTGAATATGGCCAATGCTTGCTTTTCTCTGAATCCACATCTATAGAGTTTAAACAATTCTCTACCAAACACGTCCAAGCATATATGAAAAACATAATTCCAGAATACATCTCCGCATTTGCAAACACCCAGGGAGGCTATCTTTTCATTGGAGTGGATGATAAGAGAATCATCTTGGGATGCCCAAAAGACAACGTTGACCGTGACTCTTTGAAAACTGTGGCGAATGAAACAATATCCAAGGTGCCAGTTTTCCATTTTTGTTCATCTAAAGACAAGGACAAGGTGTCTTATGAGACCAGAGTCATAGATGTGTTTCAAGAGGGAAATTTGTATGGTTATCTCTGTGTGATCAAAGTAGAGCCGTTCTGCTGTGCAGTGTTCTCAGAGGCTCCCATTTCATGGATGGTAGACAAGGAGAAAGGTGTCTACAGACTGAACACTGAGGAATGGGTACGCATGATGGTGGATTTTGGCCCAGGTAAGAGGAGAGAGGTTTTTCTTCTCTGTCCTTTGCCTCTCTTGAGTGCCTCTGTATCCTTCACACTCTGGAAATCTGAGTTCATTACACCCACTGAAGTTGGCTTTCTCTGCTTTTTGTTTTGTTTTGTTGGTTTCAAGACAGTGTTTCTCCGTGTAGCCTTGGCTCTTGTGAAATTTGCTCTCTAGACATCTGGACTCAAGTTCACATAGATCTACCTGTCACTGCTCCCAAGTACTAGGATTAAAGGCCTATGCTACCACAATCTGGCATATATTGCTTTTTGTATCCTACTACTGAAAGGGTTTTGTGACAAAAGAGGATGGCCAAGGAAATGCCACAAAACCACACCATGCAAACCTTGGGGGTGGTATGCAAATGAGTTGCCTGTGAGTGGGGTTGGAAAGAGAGAGAGCAGGCCATTATGGTGAAAACTTTATAAAAGGTATTGAGCACATAAATAATGAATATACATAACCATGGCAATGGTGGAAATGTCTGTTAGTGATGACAGGGCTGCAGGCACTGAGACACTGAGTGAGGAAGGGGGATGGGAGCACCTGGATCTGGAATGTGGGAGGTTCTATTGGCTAGTAATGATTTCAGCTTGGTATGAATACTTGTCGCTAGCTTAATCAATCTACTTTAGACATTAAGTAATTTCTCCTTAAGAAATGATTGCTTGTTGCTAGGAGTGGAGAGGCTCTTTGCCTGGAGAATTGTGATTGTTAGCAGGGTGACGTGGCTCCTGGAACAACTTGGATTTTTTTCCCAGTAGTTGATTTGATTCAGAGGGCAAATTAATCATAAAATGAAATCTGAAAGTAAAATGCAGTTCTTATTGCTTAAATGAACCCTAAAGCTGGGCCCTTCAGCACTTAGCATGGTTGGAAGAAAAACCCAAAGTGATTGGAGAAGAAAAAAAAGCCCATTAACTTTGCACAAGGCAGAGGAGGAATTCACCTGGAATTGTCTCCAGAGCAAACATCTCTGTTCTTTGAGTTTGGCTGGATACCCAGAAAGACTTAGGAGACCCTGGAGCAAGCAACCACGTCACAGGGAGTGAACAGAAGACAGAGGAGAGAGAAAGGAGGGTCTTTAAACTGAAGGGTGTTTAAGCCAGCATGGGAAAGGAGCTTTTCTCTTCTCGGATGTGGGTGGAGTAGAAAGGTCAGATGGGTGCTTTCTCTGGCTCTCTGAGCTACCAGGATTTCACCACAGTGTCTGGCTACTAAATTGTCATTTGGTAAATGAAACATTTGGGATTTTGTTTTAAAAACAACTGATTGATTGTTTGATTAGAGATTTTTTGTTGCTGTAGAACCATACAGAAGAAGTTGATAAATCAGGGTGCAATTAGTAATAACAGGAAAATGAGAAGCAGGGGTCAGGAAGGGCAGTTATCCAACTCCCTAATCTCTAAAGGCCCAGGGGCTGGAGTCATCAAGTTGTTCATTACATTTTTGGAGAATTGTTTGAAGTTGTTGGATTTTGTTTTTTACTATAACTGATTGATTGACACAGAAGCGGCACTCCTCTTGGAGTGTTGCATCCACCCCAACCAGCAGGAAAGAAGCAACACCAAGTTGTCCTTCTTCAAGCAGGTTTATTCAGGAACACTTAGCATTACAATACAGGAACAGGAATTCCCCCCCCCCCAACAACCCTGGCACACACCTTACATACCCTACTGACTCCTCCCAATCACCCCAGTCACATAACACAGTCCATAAGTTCACAGCAAGTGAGGACACCTCAGGCCAGCTGACGAGGCATGGCATCTGGGCAGTGCAGGCAGCTGGGATGTGGCTAAGTCTGAGATAATGAGGTAGTCAGGCACAGGTCATAAGACCTGGCAGTCATCCGCGGCGCCAAATTGGGATGGCAGCCGCACCCACTGGAGGAAGAGGCATTTCAGCTAGGAGAAGATCCAGTGCCCATCAGTTTGGGAGAACATCCAGGGAGCCAGGGTGGGTTGATGAGAGCCAGTTGATAGAGAGGGAGAAGGGGAGACCAAGGAGCTGGAGGAAGAGAAGGAGCTGTGGGTGGAAACCAGCAAAGCGGGGCTTGTTAGCGGGATCAAAAGCAATGGAGGAATGATTTTGTTCAGACTTCAAAGCTAGAAGGAGCTGAGTTGGGGAACAGAAGGAACAGAGAGAAGACTTGGAGCAGACGTAAAAGAAAACGTTGATATAGGGGCTGTCATTTCCTCCATCACTGGCGGTAGTTGTAAAGGATGGTTTGCCTGCTGATGAAATTGTCACTCACCATTCTTGAAACTTGACCCACCTGGCCCTTAGTTCCTGGAAGTATTTTATGAAATTCAATGCACTCACATACAGTGCATACATATTTATTCACTGCTGGCTGGGCCAGTGCTTCTAACAATCTCATGCCTACCACACCCTCAATTATTTTCAGGTTGTGGGCTCAGTTTTATACTAACCAGGGCAGGCTACAACCCACTACCCCTTCACTTATTATGTTTTAAATGTGTGAACTTTTTCTTGCATGTATGTATTTGCACCGTGTACTCATAGAGTCTGAAGAGGTCATTGGATCCTCAGAACTGGAGTTATGAATGATTGTGAACCACCATGTGGGTGCTGGGAACTGAACCCTGGTCCTCTCCAAGATCAGCCAGTGCTCTTGAATTCTGAGCCACCTGTCCATTCCCAACCTTCACTTTCTGTGACCAGCTTCCTGCTACCTGAAATATTTGGCATGCTTATCTTTCATAACTGTCTCTTACCCTTGAACTGTAGCAGGCTGACACCAGAATCCCTGATTTGAGATTCTTACTGTCAGGATCCCAGGGTACCAACCAGCTTAGTACCAACCAGTGGTTCTCAATCAAGGTGCCAGCCAGAGAATTGACAAAATGGTCCTCCTCTCTACCACTTACCCAGGATGCCAGAGGGGTCCCTGCTTCCCCAGATCCTCCCATTGGATTTGAAGCTTTTGATGATGGTGCCTTTCTGACATGGGTAGGACTTCTGGTCTCTTCACCAGGGCTGCTTATATTACCTTCTGGATCAAGTTTCAGCTTCCTTTCTTTGTGGTTTCTGATGTCCATCCAACTCCCAACCCCCACCCCCAGAATAGAACCTACTCATTGTTATTCTAACTCTTTTCATTCACTGTGTCACACAGAGGCATCTTCCAAAGATCTATCTAAAGATTTTGAATGTCAGCTGAGTCTATGCAACAGCCCCCCACACTGCAGACCAGTGTATTCTAAAAAAGGACTGCAGCATAAAGTTGACCTGCAGCAGCGTTTATTTCAAGGTAAGAATGGACATTTTTTACCATTAAGAGAAAGAGATCATTTATTAATTTTGGTTAAAAAGTAGTTATGTCGTGGCAGTGCTATAAACTTCTTGGGAATGAGATGACTCTTGAAGTCATCTAGCATGGGGCTACCAAAGTCTGATAGTTAAATATGCAGAGGCCGAGTCCCCCACCAGGGATTTAAAACATATCATTCCAGCGCAGGGCCTAAGCAAATGCACTTGGAGCAGCTTCTTAAGGATCTGATCCTGTGTCTGGAACTCACTGACCAGAACAGGCACAGCAAAAGCCTTGCCTGGGAACCACAGTGATGGAATTGGCCGTTTAATCAGCTTTTAAGGATGGAGGGAAAGCATAGGGCAGATCAGAGGCCACTGAAAAGCCATTAGTCATTTGTCTTGAAAGAAAGTAGTGAGACAGAGGCACCAGGGTCTAATCTTGGTACAAAGTAATCATTTCAGACCAAGGATATTGTTAGACTTTCCCTAGGTTGTGTCAAAAAATTCCAACTTAGAAAAAGATTCATGTTTCTCAAGGTAGGAAATAGCTTCTTTAGCTTCACACTTTGAACATACTTGAGATCTAGTAATCAAATCTGATACAGAGACATCCTGTGTATGGTATAAGCATTTATTAGTGCTCTAGTAATCGATATATTAGAAGGACCTTAGGTTTGCTTTCAAAATTAATTTATATTAAATTCTTATTATTATTAACTTACCAGAATTGTTTTTAAACTTTCCACAAAGAAATCTGATGTAAGAATGACTGCATGTTTTAAATATTTCTTTAGGCTCAATAAATTACATTTAGGTTTGCACATACTACTATAACATAAGAGGAGAACAATGTCTTTCCATCAGTTTGGAGGGATATGACTGAATGGGGATATATACAGATGGAATTTCTCCTACTTGTCTCATGTAGACTACACATAAGGCTTAGTACTCTTTATTTTTTAAATTTTTTGTCTCCTCCCAATTTTTAAATATTTTAATAAATTTATTCTTTATTGAGGATAGAGTTTTTCACACAATATATTCTTTTTTTGGCACACAATATATTCTAATCATGATTTCTCCTCCCCCAACTCCACCCAGATCTTTCCCCACCTCCTACTCCACACTCAACTCCACACCTTTATATCTTCTGTATCGTTAGAAAACAAGCAGGTGACTAAAACAAACAAACAGGAATAGAACATAGCGGGAATAAGGGGGCGAGAAAGGAACCTAAGGAAAAGAATAAGAAACACATACACATATGTAGGAGATACACATACATACACTCTCACACACACATCCCATAAGAACACAAAATCAGAAACCATAATAAAAAAGCAAAAGACCTATAAGATTTTATATATATGTCCCAACCAGCGGGACAGTCGAACATGGTCTGAAGAATTACCTGTGCAGAGAATGGGGGACAAGAAACACAAAGAACAGACTGCAAGACTGATTGATCAAGCTGACAAATTTTATTTTTCCCAGGCAGGTTTTATACCAAATAGAAGCAGGATATGAGGAGGGGGATGACACAGATTCAGTTTGTTTCTGGGGGAACGCACCTGTTCCCAAAAGCAGGATATTGGCAAGGTAAAAAGTTTATCAGGAGGAACAGAAGAGTCTGGGTTGCTAGGTACCTGCCAACAAGATCTATAGCTATTTTTCTTAACTAGGGGGTAGTACTTTCCTACAGAGGCCTCAACTTTTCCCACAGAAATCCCAAATAAGCTAGTACTTTTCCATAAGGCCAAGACTTTGTAAGTAAGCACGTATGACTGACAAGGCAGTTAACATTCAAACAGGGTCACTCCCAACAGCTTCCCTTCCTTTTAGTACAGAAGGAGCGTGGCAATTTTATTCTTTGCTAAGGCAGGGATAGAGGCCTGACCTCCAGTGACTAAAGGGGATCTTGTAATGGCTCTGGTCCTCCTGGTGTTGTTCAGTGACGCATGGGGGCCATACCTGTCCTGATGCCTTTTTCCTGGAGAGGGGATAGTTTGGACATCAACCCCTATGCAGTCAGGCTTGTCCCTGAGGGAACACAGAAAGATATTTTTAGTTTTTGCTTTATATTCCCTTGCAGTGCTTTGCCTCACAGCCCAAGCAAGAACTTAATCTGCCAGTCAGAGGGGGTTCTGGGTGGCCCCTCTCTATTTGTTCCTGGTGCGGGAGTCCCCTTTCTTAGGTTGGGCAGAGATGGCCTTTGGGAACACCCTGGAGGGAATAACAACCTCATCTCCAGTCTTTTGGTCCTCCATAGCTAACTTATGATAATGCACCTAGAAAGGTTTTGCTGCCAAATCATCTATCTGACATTTCACAAAGTTGGTAAGTCTGTTAAGGGCCCAGGAAGGAAGGAAGTAGGGTTAACAACCACAGAGAGGTTGAAAACCAATTTTTATTCTCTCTCTCTCTCTCTCTCTCTCTCTCTCTCTCTCTCTCTCTCTCTCTCTCTCTCTCTCCCTCCCTCCCTCCCTCCCTCCCTCCCTTCCTCCCTCTCTCTCTCTCTCTCTCTCTTTCTGTCATTTTTTTCTAGACGTTCTCTGACTTTTTTTCATGCTTTCTTTGACCATCCCTGTCTTATTTACATAAAACCAACATTCTTCCCTAAGAGCTACACACAGCCCTCCCTGCTATAAAAAGAGTAAATCAAGTCCTCTGCGGTTTTGTAGGACAACTTCAGCTAAGGAGTAGAGGGAATCAGTGAGGTCGTCGATACCTTGTTGTAGACACTGGACGTCTCTGTCAATGGTGACACTGAGTTCTTGATCCCTAGACTTAGAGAGAACATATGGGGAGATGCCAGTCCCAGTGCCCACAGCACCAAGGCCTAGGAAATGATGAAATGGTGATGGCAGTTAGGGGCTCTCTTCCCTGGTGGACCAGTGAAGGGGAGGAATCAGTAGACCGATCCCACAAATGAAAAATTTCTTCTGAACGATAATAAATCGATCAAGGAACCAATTGCACAAGAATGCAAAAATCAGAATTTTCTCTAGAAAAGGCACTGGCTGAGAGGCACGGGGTAAGGCCATCAAGGCAAACCCATCAAGTATCATTTGGAGAAACTAAATATTGGATACTAATCTCAGGTGCAAGGGTAACATTGCAAAGATGGGCATACTGTGGAGGAGGTGGATTATGAGTCACACAGGGCCCAATCCCGAGACCTGAAAGAGAGATAAACCATTCGACATTCCTGGTTGCCAGCGACAATGGTGGGAGTTATTTGCAGGGATAAAATGGCAAGGAAGAGCAATACCTTCATAAAAAGGTGGTTGGGAATTGTTGCGGTCGGCCAGCAGCTCGCAACGAACGGTTCTACTGAGATGGCAACTCGGGCTGTAAGAGAAGAACTAGACGGGCGGAAGAAAAAACGAAGCCAAGTCAAAGTCACTCTGATCAAAGCTCAATTTTACTGTTGTGGACACTCAGTTATGAAGGAAGGGGGAGGGGACCTGATTCCTGCCAAATAATCTCAGAGTTCAGTAGCAGGGTGAGAATGTGTGTGGCTCCAAACAACAAAACGGCACGGTCCAGCAGTGGGCGTGGCAGAACAAATGAACAAAAACCTCCATCCCTGAGCAAGCAGGTTTCAGGCTGGGGGAGAGAAGACTACAGGGAATGATAACACAGCCAGCAATCATCAAGATTAGGGGAAGTGGCATTAAGTGCAAGAAAGGTTTGATTCACTAAGGTGAGGATATGAAGGGGGGAGGATTGGCTATGGGAGCAAGAGAAATTTCTGAGGTAAAGATATGAGCAGTTTCTGTAAAAGATGGAGGGTCAGGTTTTTTGGGTGGCTGTGGATAGGGGACTAGAACAGGGTTGGGACCAATAAAAACTGGCAATTTGGCATAAACAGGTTCTTTAAGGAGTTTAATGATAAAGGTGAGGCCAGTATCTGTGCCTGATTGATAAAGGTGGAGATCCCATGAGAAACCCTGCTCCCAATCTATGGACTTAGTATGGTCTGTAAATGTAATGGACAGGGGGAGGCACCAACCCAAGGTGACATGGTCAGAATTTTTACAGAGAGGTTTGACATCTAAAAAATTCTGGGGGTGTGAAAATGTTCGGGAGAGAGTAATATAATCCCGGGAGTCGTAGGATTCCAATAAACCGTCCCTGAGGTCTCACAACCCCAGCTGGCGCAATAAAGATCAGCTTTGCCATCGCACTTATGATGGAGGGAGTGGCCACAGTGGTGCCCTGGGCAAACATAAAAATCTGTATCTTGAAGTAAGGTTCACCTAATGGAATTTTCCCAGCCAGGTTAACTGACCAATAATACGAAAAAATTAAAGAAAGAAAACTATGAGGCTTATAACTCTGGGTGCTGGGCACATTATCTCTGGGGCTTTATATAAATCTGGCTGATCTTCAATACCCCAAGGGACCTCTGCTCCCTGCACTAGTTTACAAAGATTGGGGCTAAGGCTGGCTGGCCACCAAATATTAGTGGAAGTCTTGGGAGTGGCCCAGACAACATCATTTCTCTCTGAGAGGACCATCCAAGTATAATTCCAAGGGAGGTGTCTATGACTAGGAGGTTTGGGTGGAGGCAGGTGAAGGTTGGTGGTCATTCTGGTTAGCCACGGGATCAGGAGTAGGATCGGGAATATCTTCATTTGGAGCAGGATCTGGAAAAGAAATAAGATTTGTCTCAGGAGGGGATGATTGCTCCATTCTGTACACAGACAGGATAACAGTTTTTACTAGCCTCTCTGGTAACCATCTTGGGCCAGCATTTTTTTTTTGTCATAAATGCAAGCAGACCCTCGTCCCCATATAAGGATGGGATCTGGTCCTTTACATTGTCCAGTAAGGGGATCTCTCCATCACAGTAGTGCGTGAGAATCTCGTGACTTAGGATGCGACAGGCAGTCAGCTGCTGACCTACCTTCATTATCCAGGGACAAGAAGTTAAGAACAAAGAGAGCATGATTGAGCCTGTTTCAGGGAGTCAAGGGGGAGTAAGCATCTGTAACTTCAGTCAACCGCTGAAGCATATTTTTTAGAGTCTGATGGGCTCATTCTACGATGCCCTGGCCCTGAGGATTATAGGGAACACCAGTGACATGTTTAATGTCAAACTGGGAACAAAACTGTTGGAACTTGGTTCCTGA
Source organism: Mus musculus (assembly GCF_000001635.26). Classification (NCBI taxonomy): domain Eukaryota; kingdom Metazoa; phylum Chordata; class Mammalia; order Rodentia; family Muridae; genus Mus; species Mus musculus. The sequence continues at coordinate 73,680 of NW_019168514.1, read as the reverse complement.
ATAACTGGGGCCATTGTCAATTTTAATAATCTGTGGTTTTCTCATGGCAGCCATGCACTGTAAAGTATGTGTTATCACGTCATGTGATGCCTCTCCAGAATGGGGAGATGCGTGTATAAATCCACTATAGGTATCAAATGTAACATGCACATATTTTAACCTTCCAAAGTAGAGAAAATGGATAGCATATATCTGCCATCATTCATTAGGAATGAGTCCCCTGGGGTTGACTCCCAGGTGAGGAACTGGCAGGTATCAAATGTAACATGCACATATTTTAACCTTCCAAAGTAGAGAAAATGGATAGCATATATCTGCCATCATTCATTAGGAATGAGTCCCCTGGGGTTGACTCCCAGGTGAGGAACTGGCAGCAGAGTGGCACATCCACCACAGGACTTAACAATTTCTCTTGCTTGATCTCTAGAAATCTTGAACATTTGGCATTTAAATGATGCAAAGCATGAGCCCGTTTAGCCAAATCTATGGAATCAAGTAAGGTGGGGAATGCTGCTCAAGTGGCCCCATCGGCTAGGGCATTTCCATATGACAGAGGATCATGCAGGCCAGAATGGGCACTCAAGTGTCCCACAAGAAATGGCACTGTCCTTTTAATGATTAGGGATTGGATCTCCACAAATAATTTGGAAGCGGTGGGAGCAGACTTAATATATGTGAATGTGTCTAAGACAGGAATAGAATGAACCACGTAAGCACTAGCAGTATACAGATTAAATGGGATCATTGGTAAAATTTTAAAAACCTGAAGAACTGCAAACAATTCCACCAGCTGGGCAGAGGAATATGGGGACTGCACTGAAGTAACCCGATCTTGTACAACATAGGCAGTTTTGCCCGTTGAGGAACCATCTATAAACACCAAGGTGCCATCATGGAGTGGAGTTTTGGAGGTAACTTTGGGGAAAACCAAGGAATGCATCTTTACAAATTGTATAAGGGGATCATTTGGATAATGATTATCTATAATGCCCGCAAAAGAGGCACAGGCTATGGCCCAATCATCATTAGATTGAAGAAGCCATTCAACTTGATCTGAGGTATAAGGGATAATGATAATATCAGGACCTTTGCCAAAATACTGTCTGGACATTTTTCTTCCTTTGACAGTTAGGGCAGCAGACAAGGAATAATAGGTTGCCAAAATCTTACTTGGATTTAAGGGGAGATATACCCTTACAAAGGACATCCCTTTTTGGTGGGAGTCCGGGTCTGTGCCAGAAGACCTCTACCAGAGTATATATTGCAGCACAAACTATAAAATAAAGTGGGGCAGGGTAATAAATTTGAAATGAGGTTTGGGAAGAAATGGCTTGACCTATCTGCTGCAGGGCTCCCATAGGAATCATAACTTTATTAATCGCATGGAGATCTTGTAAGAGTCTCCACTTACCCAACTTTTTCTTAACTGTGATCCGGCCCAGGCGGGGAGGACAGTCAAGGCTGTCCCTGAGTCCCCAGGCCACCTCCTTCCTGCAGGCTGCGACTTTGCTATGGTCTCCACTGAGGTCTCAAGAGGCACACGTGTACCCCGGTTTGTGAGCAACTTACACGACTGCCTGCGCCATGCTGGACGGACTGGAACGGCCTCCACTTTGCTCCTCACCTCAGAAAACTGCAGGCACTTGTCCACTGGCTAGCAGGGTGTTTGCAGAGCGTTCAGGCAGCACTCAGACTGGAACTTAGGGCAGGAGAAAAGCAGCCACAGCAGACAGAGCCAAAGGGAGGAAGGGACTTTTGGATTGGCTCAGCCAGTTAGCAGTGGAGGAGGATGCTTACAGAGCAGAGGTTTTAAATCTCATCAAACTCAAAAATCCCAGGGTGCTGCTAAAAATCAGGAAAACTCTAAAGGCAATACATAGAAGCTCAAATTGCTTCGCAAGCAGTTCCCCCTGGTGACTTTTATTAGCCTATACAGGGGATACACAGCTAGCCCTGGAACTCACTGCCACCAGAAAGAAGACACATTGCTCCGGTACAGCAGCATCTATAGGTGCACATGGGAGACAGGAGCAGGAGTGGGGAAATCTGAAACACCATCAGCCACAGAAGGTGGAGCAGACAAAGGATCCTCTTGAAGGGTACAAAGGAGGTGTATGAGTCACAAGATTAGCAGAAGGAGGACAGGGGACAGGTTCTTTAAGAAACTGTTCTTCCAGGAACGTCACAGGTGAAGGAGGGCAAGGGGAAGAGGCAGAGTTTAAGGGATCGCTCTCCCTCAGACACGAAATGCTGGAAATCTGGCCATTCAGGGGAGGTTCTAAGAATGTCATTAATGAGGGACCAGTAACTAAAGGCAGTAAAAGGTATTTTTGTAGGTCCAAATGCTTCATAATAATCTTTGAAAGGATCACCAACTCTGCACCAGCGTTTCTCATCAATTCTCCCCTCTTGGAGATTCTCCCACAAAATCTAAAAATGTTATTATTTCCCTTTTCTTAACCCTAGTTCCTCATGTTTTGAGTGACTCCTTAAGCCCTATCACAAAAAGTGACTGCTTAGAAAATTCTTGACCCATATCTCACCACATTTTTTCCTAAGATCTGCACCACATTATTTTTTCCTCCCTGACTGTCTCAAGGCAGGAAGGACTGTGGCTTCATGTCAAACTGAAGTCACTCTCTGGCGCTTCTCAAGACGACCGGGTAGGCCTACTCTCCAATGATGAGTGGCGTGCTCTTCTCTGTGACCCCCTAGAGTCTCTTTTCCAGTGTGAATTTGTCCCGACCCATGGGACAGTCTAACAGAGTCTGAGGAACCACCTGTGGAAAGAATTGGGGAACAAGAAACACAAAGAATGGACAGAAAGTCTGATTGATCAAGCTGACAAATTTTATTTTTCACAGGCAGATTTCATACCCAGTAGAAGCAGGATATGGGGAGGGGAATGACACAGATTCACTTTGTATCTGGTGGAACGCACCTGTTCCCAAAGCAGGATTTGGCTAGGTAAAAAGTTCAGCAGGAGGAATAGAACAGAGAGGGTTGCTAGGAATCTGTCCACAAAATCTATATTTTTTGTTTTTTAACGAGGGGTAGTACTTACCTACAGAGGCAGCAACTTTTCCCACAGAACTCTAAACTAAGCTAGTACTTTTACAATAAGGCTAAGACGTTGTAAGCAAGCATGTAGGGCCAAAAAGACAGTTAACATTCAAACAGAGTTGATTATAGATATAGATATAGATGATACAGATACAGATACAGATAGATACAGATACAGATACAGATACAGATACAGATACAGATACAGATACAGATACAGATACAGATATAGATATAGATATAGATTCCCCAGGCAAAGCATATGAGACAAAAATCTTGCAGAAGTATTGGTCACCTACTTAATTCTCCATTTGAAACGTAATATGGGAGTTGTTCAAAATGATACAAATATTTATTTGAAATCTTGTCTATTGTTTTCATGTATAGTGTCACCAGACTGTTTAAAGTATACTCCTGAATCTCTCTGGAAGGAGCTGTGTTCCCAGCATAAGAGACTAAAGGGTTTAGTAAAGCAGCAAATACGTTCTTTCTCCTGTGGTTTGCTGATCCTCTATAGAAGCTGGGCTGTGGACCTGAACCTGAAGGAGAAGCAGGAAGTCATCTGTGATGCTCTGCTGATTGCACAGAATAGCCCCCCAATCCTCTACACCATCCTTGGGGAGCAGGATGAGCAGGGTCAGGACTACTGCAACCACACTGCCTTTACTCTGAAGCAGAAGCTGGTGAACACTGGTGGCTACACTGGGAGAGTGTGTGTCATGACCAAGGTTCTCTGCCTGAGTTCTCAGAACAATATTGAGACCAATGGGGGCTCAGTCTCTCCTATTAATTACCCAAGTTCCTATAACCTTGCAAACATCCAGGAAATGCAGGACTTGCTGCAGGCCCTTGTGATTGTCTTGCTCAACTTCAGATCTTTCTTGAGCGACCAGCTTGGCTGTGAAATTTTGAATCTTCTCACAGCCCAACAGTATGAGATTCTCTCAAAAAGTCTCCGCAAAACCAGAGAACTATTTGTGCATGGCTTGCCGGGCTCAGGGAAGACAATCATAGCCATGAAAATCATGGAAAAGATCAGAAACACATTTCACTGTGAAACAGATAGTATCCTCTACATCTGTGAAAATCAGCCATTGAGGGACTTCATCCGGTAAGTGTTTGGATCTTTGTATGGGTGTGTTCAATCTAAGATGAACTTTTCTGTTCTTACCCTGGTTCTTGGGAACTAGTCAGTCAAATGATCTGAGATAGCAGTTCTGTGTTGCTGGGACTATGACATACTCAGAGAAACACCTAATGTCTTTTTCACTATTACAGGGCAAAAAGAATCTGCCAGGCAGTGACCCGGAAAACCTTCATGAATTATAGATTTAAGACAAACAGTTTCCAACACATCATTGTTGATGAAGCCCAGAATTTCCGCACTGAGGATGGAAACTGGTATGGGAAGGCAAAAGCAATCTCTCGAAGAGTGAAAAGTTGTCCTGGAATGTTCTGGATATTTCTAGACTATTTTCAGACCAGTCATTTGAAGGAGAGTGGCCTCCCAGATTTCTCACGCCAGTATCCAAGGGAAGAGCTCACACAAGTAGTACGCAATGGAGATAAAATAGCTGAGTTCCTACAAAAAGAGTTGCAAAAAATCAGAGATAACCCTCCATGCAGCATCCCCCGACAGTCCCTAAACATTGTCCATGAATTTAAGTGGTCCCAAAGTGTATCAGGCAACATTAAAACTGAACAATTCACTTTGGAAGACATGGTAATCTATGTAGCAGATAAGTGTTATGATTTCTTGCGTAAAGGCTATTCTCTCCAAGATATTGCAGTGCTTTTCAGCACAGATAAGGAGAAGAAAACCTATGAGTCTATGTTCCTCGGAGAAATGAGGAAGAGGAGGAGAGCATCTGAGATGAATCACGCGTATCTCTGTGATTCTAACATGTTTGACAGCATCCGTCGATTCTCAGGACTGGAAAGAAGCATTGTGTTTGGTATCAATCCCATTGCAACTGAGCAGCCCATTTCCCACAACCTATTGCTCTGCCTGGCTTCCAGAGCAATGAAACATCTATATATCCTGTATTTTTCAACTCCTGAGGGGCATAGCTCAACGGAGGCATGCTGAATGGGATGTATGAGGACCTAGGTTCAATCCCTGATGATGAGAAAGTTAAATCAAGTCGAGGTCCTTCAGGACAAGAAGAAAGATAAAGATATAACAAAACCTTGTGCTGTAGTTTTGACACATGTAGGAAAAAAATTACCAATGTGTATATCGTAACTAACTGAGGCTGAAAACAAAGCTGGAGAGAAGGCTGGCAAGGCAATGTACACATGACATAGGCTATGGGAACGTTGAGACCATAAGGACTGAAACCAGAGATGAAGACAACTCAATACAGTAAGTCATATCCAAATCTTAAAACAGACTTCCATTTTAAATTGTTGAAAACATTTATGAAAATATTGTATACAGTTAAAGAAAAAGACTAAAAACACAATATTAAGTAGTACTGGGGTCTGTGCCTGGAGCTGATCCTGTGCCACAGTGCTCAATACCCAAACACCGCTGGGAAAGAACTGGCCTCCCACAAGTGTGGACAAGCCTGTGAGCGCAGGTAAGTCCACCACTCCTGCTCAGAGGTACGCACCTGGAACCCTCCGGACACAGGAACCAGATGATGAGAGGCAACAGCAAGAACATAAACAACAGACACCAAGGCCACTTGGCATCATCAGAACCCGGTTCTCCCACCACAGTGAGCCATCGATACCACAACACACCAGAAAAACAAGACTCTGATTTAAAATCACATCTCATGATGATGATAGAGAACTTTAAGAAGGACATAAATAATTCCCTTAAAGAAATACAGGGACAGGAGGGATGGCTTAGTGGTTATAAGCACTGACTTAGGTCCTGAGTTCAATTCCCAGAAAAGACATCGTGGCTCACAACCATCTCTAATGGGGATCTAATACTCTCTTCTAGTGTGTCTGAAGGCTGGGACCGTGTACTCACATACATGAAATAAATAAAATAAGGGGAAAAAAAGAAAGTCTTTAAGAAAGAAAGAAAGATGGGTGGGTAGGGGAGTGGGTGGGAGGGTATGGGGGACTTTTGGGATAGCATTGGAAATGTAAATGAGGAAAATACCTAATAAAAAGTATTAAAAGAAAGAAAGACAGAAAGAAAGAAAGAAAGACAGACAGACAGACAGACAGACAGACAGAAAGAAAGAAAGAAAGAAAGAAAGAAAGAAAGAAAGAAAGAGAAAAAGAAAGACAGGAGAACACAGGTAAACAGGTAGAAGACCTTAAAGAGGAAACACAAAAATCCTTAAAGAATTGCAGGAAAACATAAGCATTTGAAGGAATTGAACAAAACCACCCAGGATAAAAAATGGAAATAGAAACCATAAAGAAATCACAAAGGGAAACAACCTTGGAGTTAAAAAACCTAGGAAAGAGATCAGGAGTCATAAATGCAAGCATCACCAACAGAATACTAGACATAAAAGAGAGAATATCAGGTGCAGAAGATAACATAGAAAACATCCAGTGGGAAAAAAGACAGAATTTCCAACAAATGGTGCTGGTTACACTGGCTGTCAACAAGTAGAAGAATACAAATTGATCCATTCTTATCTCCCTGTACAAATCTCAAGTCCTAATGGATCAAGGACCTCCACATCAAACCAGACACACTGAATCTAACAGAAGAGAAAAGGGTTGGGGGGGGGGGGGAGTCTGGAACACAGGGGCACAGGGGAAAACTTCCTGAACAGAACACCAATGTCTTATTCCCTAAGATCAAGAATCAACAAATAGGACCTCATAAAATTGCAAAGCTTCTATAAGGCAAAGGACATTATCAATAGGCCAAAACGGCAATCAACAGATTGGGAAAAGATCTTTACCAATTTCATATCCAATAGAGGGCTAATTGTAGAGCTCTTGGGTGTTGGGGAAAGAGGGGAGTGGGACAGAATCCGTGTCCTGCCAGAGTTCCGGTGCTCTGTGCAGGCAGACACAGCAGGCATGCCGGATGCTATCCAAGGGGCCCTGGGTGGGCATCTGGCTGTGTTAGGCCACTGATCCCACAAGGAAGGCAGGTGGTGGACAAAGGGCAGCCCCAGGTATCAGGTTCTAAGCCTCCAGCATCCCATGCTGGATACTGCAGAGTAGCTGAGAACAAAATAGGGGACCCAGAGTGGCACTTGGCCCTGGGGAGGTAGGGAAGAGAAGGCAGGAGGAGAGGTTGCACTGGGTGGTTCCCACACAGGCGAGAGTCCTTAGTCCAGTCTGTGGCTGCAACATAGGAAGGCCTTTTGTCTGGAGGTTAGATGTGGCTTATTAGGAGAAAGCCAATCCCATCGTTCAAGCACCACGAGCCTTCATGATCAGAGACAGTCTATGGTTTCAGAGCTTTATTGTAGAAAGACAGGGGGGAAAAAGTAGAAAGAGAGAGGGAGAGGCTGGCCATGGCCATGTGGAGAGAAGGGGAGTGAGAGAGAGAGAGAGAGAGAGAGAGAGAGAGAGAGAGAGAGAGAGAAGGAAGGCTAGAGTGTAAGAGAGGTAAAAGCTTAGAGAGAGTGAGGTGGGGCCTAGCAGCCCCTCTTATAGTGGACTGGGATATCTTGCTGTTGCTAGGTAACTGTGAGGAGGAGTCTAGCCAGAATGCCAGAAGCTTGGGACATTGTCTATGTGATTGATAGCCACATGCCTCTCCTGTGGGGATGGTAACTTCAACAGGAGCCAGGGGTCCAGGAGACATGATCGAACGCCTTCTGTTCCATGTAGGTGGAAATTACCACCCACTGGGTCCCACCAGGGTTCAAGAGCTAAGCTCAACTGGAGACCAGGCAGTCTGTGCATAGCCCATTGACCCACAGCTAATATCCAATATATACAAAGAACTCAAGAAGTTAGACTCCAGAGAACCAAATAATCCTATTTAAAAATGGGGAGCAGAGCTAAACAGAGAATTCTCAACCGAGAAAATTCAAATAGATGAGAAGTACCTAAAGAAATGTTGAACATCCTTAGTCATCAGGGAAATGCAAATCAAAACAACCCTGAGATTCTACCTCACACCAGTCAGAATGGCTAAGATCAAAACTCAGGTGACAGCAAATGCTGGTGAGGATGTGGAAAAAGAAGAACACTCCTCCATTGCTGGTGGGACTGCAAACTGGTACGACCACTCTGAAAATCAGTCTGGCCATTCCTCAGAAAATTGGACCAGTTATACCACTCCTGTCCATATACACAGAAGATGTTCCAACATGTAATAAGGACACATGCTTCACTATGTTCATATTAGTCTTATTTATAATAGCCAGAAGCTGGAAACAACCCTGATGTCCCTCAGTAGAGGATTGGATACAGAAAATGTGGTACATTTACACAATGGAGTACTACTCAGCTATTAAAACCAATCACTTCATTATTTAGAAGGCAAATGGATAGAACTTGAGAATATCATCCTTAGTGAGGTAACTCAGTCACAAAAGAACACAAAAGGGATTACTCACTGATAAGTAGAAATTAGCCCAAAAGTTTAGAATATCCAATATTTCAATTCACAGACCATATGAAGCCTAAGAAGAAGCAAGGCCAAACTGTGGATGGTTCAGTATTTCTTAGAAGGGTGAACCTATTACTTACAGGAGAAACTATGAAGACAAAGTAGGGAACAGAGACTGAAGGAAAAGCCATCCAGGGACTACCCCACCTGAGAATCCATCCCATATACAGCCACCAAACCCAGATGATATTGTAGATGCCAGAAAGTGCTTTTGATGGAAGCCTGATATGGCTGTCTCCTGAGAGACTCTGCCAGAGCCTGACAAATACGGAGGAGGAAGATTGGAACCAACCATTGGACTGAGCAAGGGGGTCCCTGATGGAGGAGTTGTACAAGGGACTGAAGGAGCTGAGGGGGGTTGCAGCCCCCACAGAGGAAGCAACAGTGTTAACAGGCCAGACCCCCCAGAGCTCCTGAGGACTGTATCACCAACCAAAGAATACAAATGGAGGGACCCAGGGTGCAGGCCACATATGTGGCAGAGGTTGGTCTTGTTGGATGGACATCAGGTGGGAAGAGAGGCCCTTGGGCCTGAGTGTGTTTGAAGCCCCATTGTTGGGGAATGCCAGGGTGGGGAAATGAGGCAGCACCCTCAAAGAGGCAGGGGGAGGGGATAAGGGGTTTCCGAATGGGACACCTGGAAAAGTGAAAACATTTGAAATATAAATAAACAAATATCCAGTACAAAAAAAAAAAGAAAGAAAGAAAAAATATGGGTTGATGAGATGGCTCAGCAGGTAAGAGCACTGAGTGCTCTTCTGAAGGTTCTGAGTTCAAATGCCAGCAACCACATGGTGGCTCACAACCACCTATAATAAGATCTGACACTCTCTTCTGGTGTGTCTAAAGAGAGCTACAGTGGTCTTATGAATAATAAAAAATAAATCTTTTTAAAAATGCTTAAAATAAAGAAAAATTTTTTGAATTTGTCTTTAAGGTCTATGTTTAAAAGAGAGGAAGAGAAACTGACTCAAAAATGTAATTTGATACTTTACTTTTTTTGTTGTTGTTGTTTTTAGATAGATTCTCCTATAGCTCAGGCTGGTCTCATACTCACTATGCAGTAGAGGTTGTCCTCGAATGTCTGACCTTCTTGCTTTACCTCCTAATTTCTAGGAGTATAAACCTTATAGACCTTCATAACACACTCAGAAACCTCAACTTTTTAAATAAAAAATGTTTTTAATAACCTGAAATCATTGCCTTGTCCTTTTGACTTTCAAGGTTTATTACCAGTTTTCAGAAAAAATAGCCTGAACATTCTGTGTTTCAAAGTTATGATGGATAACTTTGGTTAAAAGAATCTTAGAAGAAAAATAAAAGCAGTACTGGATAGTCTGGTTCTTTCCACCTAAGTTCCAGCTTTCTGCAACCGTGGATGCAGCCAGATTAAGAGGGCAATGGAAGGTGAGAGTGCACTTGAATTCAGCAGTGTCCTTGCAGCTCTGTTCTTTGTACCACTCGATGTTTAAAAGAAGAAGAAGAGGAAGGAGGAGGGGGAGGAGAATGAGGAGGAAAAGAGGAAGAAGAAGAGGAAAAAGAAAAGGAAGAGGAAGAGGAGGAAGAGGAAGAAGAAGAAGAAGAACAAGAACAACAAGAAGAAGAAGAACAAGAAGAAGAACAACAACAACAACAAGAGGAAGAGGAAGAACAAGAAGAGGAACAGGAACAGGAAGAGGAAGAACAAGAACAAGAAGAACAAGAAAAAGAAGAACAAGAAGAAGAAGAAGAAGAAGAACAAGAAGAACAAGAAGAAGAACAAGAAGAAGAAGAAGAAGAAGAAGAAGAAGAAGAAGAAGAAGAAGAAGAAGAAGAAGAAGAAGAAGAAGAAAAGAAGAAGAAGAAGAAGAAGAAGAACAACAACAACAACAACAACAACAAGAGGAAGAGGAAGAACAAGAAGAGGAACAGGAACAGGAAGAGGAAGAACAAGAACAAGAAGAACAAGAAAAAGAAGAAGAAGAAGAACAAGAAGAAGAAGAAGAAGAAGAAGAAGAAGAAGAAGAAGAAGAAGAAGAAGAAGAAGAAGAAGAAGAACAAAAGAAGAAGAAGAAGAAGAAGAACAAGAAGAACAAGAAGAAGAAGAAGAAGAAGAACAAGAAGAAGAAGAAGAAGAAGAAGAAGAAGAAGAAGAAGAAGAAGAAGAAGAAGAAGAAGAAGAAGAAGAAGAAGAAGAAGAAGAAGAAGAAGAAGAAGAAGAAGAAGAAAACAACGAAGAAGCCATTCTCAATTCTCTATGTCCTTGTGATTGTGGGTTAAGATGAAAGCACTCAGCTACTGCTACAGCATTGTTAGTCCCACTGAACAAGAATGAGACCACTACCTCAGTTTTTAAGGCAAGTTTGAAGCAAGCTTTATTAAATATGGCCAGGTCCATGCCTGGCATTCCCAGAGAATGACTGTAAATTACATTAGACAGGGGTTTATAAAGGCCCTGTCAGGCTTGATTATGTTGGTGCTGCAGATGCAGCCCCTTCTGCAATGCAACTGCCACTGTTGCTGCTGCCATCTCATGGGACAGCAGGGACAACTGGCAAGGGGAGGGGAGGGAACCACTCCCTTGAAGTGTATGCTATCTGGGCTATTGTGGATCCTCCTGGTCTTCCAGCTTCAGGATGAGCATCTCCTGTCCTAGCCAGAGCATGGGCATGCCTGGTGCACACAAGCATGCACCTGTCTCCCACTCTGTGAACCAGCCGGGGTTGGAAATGGAGCAAGTCAAATCTCCCGTGCTGATCAGGAGTGGGATTGCGCCTATAAAGAGCCATCTACTCTCTTTACATTATTTCCTACAATGCCAATCCCTAGAGCCTCTCCCCAGCTCCTATGTCTGATGCTCTCCATTTCATTCTCAGTTTTTTCCCTGGGGAATCAGCTCTGCTTGCCCATAGTCTGCAGCCTAGAGCTGGGGCTCCTCTGTCTCCCTATTCATTTGGCCTGTTTGCACAGCCTGAGCACCCACACGTGGCACTTGTGGCACTGGCCTGAAGCTGCCCTAACACACTTGCTTTCTGACCTCCCCTCGCCCCCGCCCCCACCACGCCCTCAAGCCACTGCTGTCAGCCCTCTGATTTCTTTCCATTCTGGTCCACATCAACTCGAAGCCATGTGTACACTAGACAAAACTCTGCCATTTGTCTCTTTGGGTGTACATCTCTTCCTGTGTTTTTATCTACTGATACAACCTGTCAAAGTCACTTAACAAGATAAGGTTTTTGTTCTATCCTGCCTTAGTAAATAATGATTTGTAAACAATATGAGGTTAAAGTTCACTGTCTTTTATAAATATATGTTTACCCTTATTTCTTAACTGCCATTAAGTTATAGTGTATCCTATTTGCTAGTACATTCTCAAACAAGTAATTAAGCAATCACAGGTCGTCTAACTCAGATATGCTCAATAGAGACTACTGTCAAACTTGTCAGAAATCTGCTAAATATATTAATGTTTAAGGTTATGACAGACAGAGACTCTCAAAGCCTGACAGTTTTTCCCTAAGTTCTCCAAGAAAAAAAAGGACACAAGAGTCTACCTGTCTTGCCTGCTGCTAAGGCTTGGTCTACACTGTGGACAAACAGGATACCCTGAGAGTCAAATGCCTCATATTTTCCAAACCAAGGCGGGTCATTTCTCATTTCACACATATCTAACTCCACAGACAAAAAGGGTTTTGTCTTCTGGGCTTGAAAGCCAGACTGACTCTGCCCAAGTTGCCAGGGAGACTTCAAGTACCTGGGAGCTGTTTATGTAGTGGACCATACATGAAACTCTGTCATTTTAATTAATACATGATTCCTAGATTATACTTTATTTTCAGATGTCTGACTCCATTGATAGCTAAGGTAACTGTAGCTTGACAGCTAGAAAACAGACCTAGCTCCTTACCCTAAGGGAATCCACCACTGTGTGTGCTCATTAGTAAATTATTTAACTAGGTAAGACTGCCAGATTCTTACAGACTTCACGATAAACGATCACAGGTTCAGATGTAAGCTTTCACACATATAACCTGCTCCTTTCTTACCTAAGCTCAGTTTCCAGTGAGTAAACGCTTCGTGTTTCCTCTTCTTACTATGCCACCGTTCTAACACTGTTCGGTAGAGTTCTTATACATTTGCTTAACCCTAAAAAAAATCCCACTATATGAAATATTATGTTCTCTTTGATTGTCTTTTTACTAATTTTAAAAGGTTTCTCGGTGCTGAATCTACATCATCATGCTCAAATATAAGTGTCCCTTGCTTGTCTTTTAACTACAGGCTTAAGGTGTTTCTCTTGCTAAACCATATGATGCACCTGTATAATCACAAGCTCAAGTATAAGTTTCCTTGATTGCCTTTTAACTACAGACTTAGGGTGTTTCTCGTGTTAAACTATACAATCAACTATATTCACAAGGTCAAAGCTTAAATTTCCTTTGTCTCTCAGATGTAAACTTAACATTGTCTTTCATTTTGATAAATTTACATGTAGTGTGTTTCCTAGACAGCAGGAAAGATAGATAGATAGATAGATAGATAGATAGATAGATAGATAGATAGATAGATAGATAGATAGATAGATAGATAGAGTAAAAAATATAACAAATACAGAATAATAAACACTACCTTCCCTTTCTCCCTTGTTGACTTAATATGTATCTTAGTTAGTCTTATTGCTGTGAGGAGACACCGTGACCAAGGCAACTTTTATAAAGAAATACATTTAATTGGGGCTGACCTACAGTTTCAGAGATTCAGTCCATTGTTGTCAGGGTGAGAAGCATGGCAATGTACAGGCAGGCATCATGCTGGAGGAGCAGAGAATTCTACATCCATATCAAGGGCTGCAGGACGAGACAGTGAGCCACTAGATGTGAATGAAATTCTGAGATGTCAAAGCCCACCCCCTACTGATGCACTTCCTCCAACAAGGCCACACCTACTCCAACAAGGCCACCGCTCCAATAATGCCACTGCCTAGGAGCCTATAGGGGCCATTGTTAGTCAAGCAAACACAGTAAATATATGCTTTTTGTTTCCATTTTGCTTAGTAGCAACTCTGAGCTCATACTACCTGGGTTTTTTGAGTTTTGTTTTGTTTTGTTTTGTTTTGTTGTTTTTTTATTTGGTTTTTCCAGACAGGGTTTCTCTGTACAGCCCTGGCTGTCCTGGAACTCACTTTGTAGACCAGGCTGGCCTCAAACTCAGAAATCTACCTGCCTCTGCCTCCCAAGTGCTGGGTTAAAAGGCGTGCACCACCACTGCCCGGCTACTACCGGGGTTTAACTTGTAAGAGCTGAGTTACATGCTGCTTCACGAATGATGCAGAACCGTTTCAATACTCTCACACTTTCCCTTCCTCCTTTTATCTTCTTATTTTTACAAAATCTTAAACATTTATCTTTAACCATGCATGTATTATGTATGCATGTATGTATGTGCGCATGTATGTAACAGTAACTATTTATGCCCACCCTTGCTCTGAATAAGGACACAGAGACTCATTGTATTTATTGTAAGCTTTGGGCACTGTAGCTGGGCAGATTCTCAGTTACGCTAACCCAACAACAATGGCCTACCCTAAATCTCACTGTAAGGGCCCAAAAATTGCTGAAGGAAGACCCCAGACTCAGCTAGGATGCAAGGGTTACCATTTTTTCCAAGTAGCAGCACCCACAGAAACATTCCTTATAACAGGACTGCTTCAGTGCTTCTGAGATAACAACAGACTTCTAAAACTTAGGGCCCATTCCAAGGGGTTACAGAAACCAAGGTGCAAAAATAGGAGCTAAGATATTGACTGAGTTTCTTAAAACTTCAAGGATGGTTTAGTTTTAAGCTAAAACTTCTCCATGACCCTACAAGCTAGTAACCAATGATGAAGTTAAGGCAGATCATTGCTCCTAGTGCATATGCAGGTAGGCATTCTCTGTTATAACCTCTTATTCAGTTTATGATCTGACTTATGTGCAGACCTGCAGAGAGTATTTTCACCAAGTGAACACTTGCTCTGAGAGTCTTCCAAGTACTGAGAACAAAAGGCAGAGATAAGTGCCCCACCCCCTTTCTCCCTGAGACTTCAATTTAGGGAAGAACAACTCCCTGCAGAGACTTTACCTAGCCTCCCTCTGTGTCAGGAGGTGGTGGAGAACAATGATTAGAAAATACTAAGACAGGATAATCTTCTAAATAATGACAATACCAAAGTTTTGCTGTAATCAGATCTCTGTCAGGATGGAAATTAGCATTTGCTTAACACAAGGATAGTCTCTATATGTGGTACACAAAAACTTCACTCCAACACAGGAGGTGTCTTAGTCAGGGTTTCTATTCCTGCATCATGACCAAGAAGCAAGTTGGGGAGGAAAGGGTTTATTCGGCTTACACTTCCATACTGCTGTTCCTCACCAAAGGAAGTCAGGACTGGAACTCAAGCAAGTCAGAAAGCAGGAGCTGATGCAGAGGCCATGGAGGGATGTTCTTTACTGGCTGGCTTTTCCTGGCTTGCTCAGCCTGCTCTCTTATAGAACCTAAGACTGCCAGCCCAGAGATGGTCCCACCCACAAGGGGCCTTTCCCCCTTGATCACTAATTGAGGAAATGCCTTACAGTTGGATCTCATGGAGGCATTTCCTCAACTGAAGTTCCTTTCTCTGTGATAACTCTAGCTGTGTCAAGTTGACACAAAACTAGCCAGTACAGGAGGGTACATGCATCTGAGAGCAAGTGTTCAACATGGCCAATGACATTGACTCCCTGGAACTGGAGTTACGGGGTCCCTGAGCCAAAGGTGGGTGTTGGGACTCAAACCCAGGTCAACCACAAGAGTGTGCTCAGAGTCTCTGAGCCATCTTCCCAGCCCCCGTAATTATCACAGTTTTGTATTTCTACATTTTATAAGCACCATAATATAGTTGTATCTTTATCTTTTCAGTAATTTTTGAACACTGAAAAAGATAAATTACCTTTTAATATTCACTTAATTACTCCTGTAGTACTGGTTTTATTCATGTGACTCTAAGTGTTACTCTGGTACAAATTTCCATCAGCCTTTAACATTTTTTGTGACAAAGGTCTCCTGGTGACCAAGCCCTTGCTGAATTGTTTTGTTTCACCAGAAAAGGACATCATTAGTTTCTATCCACTAGGTGAAGTGGTGTGTGTGTGTGTGTGTGTGTGTGTGTGTGTGTGTGTGTGTGTGTGTGTTGAATTCTAGGTTGACAGTGTGTATTGAATTCTAGGATGACAGTCTTTTTCATTCAACACTGTACAATCTGGAAAATTAGAATTTTAAAGAAAAAGGACTATGGTGGTAAGAAAATATACTGAAAGGGGAAGTTTGGAACCATGGAAAAACAGGTTTTTAACTAGAATACACATCCTGATGCAGTTAACGGTGTTAACCATGTGTAACAAGTGTACATGCAGTAGGAACACAGAACAGATGAAGATCTGCAAGTACCAGGGGTTAACAGTGGTTAGTTCTCAACTCTGAGCTCAGGAGGTGAGATCCTCACAAAAGCTTCACTCTCACTCTGCTTCCCCCAGACCAGCATGAATCTGAGCTCCTTCAACAGCCCTTCCACAGCAGGGAACCCCCTCAGGCTGAGAAGGCTGTAAGTTCTTGCTATAGGGAGGAAGCCGCCCACAGCCAAGGATGGGGGCTTATCTGGAAAAAGGGCAGCAAGACAGATTCATCAAAACCAGCAGTGAGCTCAGTCTGGCAGCATGCCTGCAGCCGGCCAGAAAATCCGAGCAGTTTCGTTTTCCCAAAAACAAGTAACCCAACCACTAGAAGAATTGAGCCAATTCGCTGTGACCACTGCTAGCCAAACCCATGCTAGACCCGGGGCTGCTCCTCTGAACCTCACAGACAGGCGACCAGTCCACAAATGAAACACCACCTGGCCACAGACCAGAAGATTCTGGGCCGGAGGCTGAGTTCGGGAAGGAAAGGGAGACTTACATTCCTGCCTGTTTCTAAATTCTGCTTTCCCAGCCGGCCAGGGAACAGCGATCAAAAGTCTTTTCTCACAAAATGAAAGTGGTGAGTGAGAGCCACAGAGCTGCGACCTTCAAGGGAGCCAGGGACAGAAGGGTGGCCCGGTGCCAGAGGAAAGGGCCTGGAGAAGAGCTTATCTCCTTTCGAACAAGTTTTATGCTGTCTTGTGTAATTCGTATGAATAGATTCCATAAATTAGTTGGTAAATAGGTACACTTGGGCCGGTGACAGAACACTGGGATATAGGAAGAGCTAGGAGGAAGGAGGAAGAAAGAAGTGGGGAGAAAGCAGATACCAAAAGAAACTAAAAACACCAAGAACAATCCGAACGCCCAATATGGCTAAGGTTCAGAATTATTAAAGTTTAGTTTATTAAGCACATATGAGTTTCAAGCTTCCCGGTATTTAGAAGGCTTCCTATTGGTCTCTGCCCGCGGGCGGGAGAGGGTGGGTGGAGAGTCAGGCAGTGAAAAGGAAAGGCGGGAATTCCACGCCACCTCCGCGCTCTGCGCTCTGGGATCCGGAGCGACCAGGACCTGGTGAGACCCTCAGCTCCCCTCCACCTTCCCCGAGGTCCAGCACACCAGAACTGGAACCTGAGCAGCCCAGAAGCCAGGGTGGCACCACTGTGTCTCTCCTGCCTGAAGACCCGGATATTTTCTCAGACTTGGCGACACGTTCCTTTAAAAGTAGGTGCTGAGGACTGGAGGGGCCTGGGAGTGAAAGGGGATGATTCCAGTGGGTGAGAGACTGACCAGCCCAGCACAGGAGAAGGGGGACCCAGATGGGTGAAGGGATGGGGGAGGGAGGCTGTCTCTGTCACTCTAGCTTGCTCTGGCTGGCAATCTCAACAGGAAGTCTCTGAGCTGGTAGAGCCTGTTACTCTTAGTAGGTGCAAGTTAGAGTACAAGCTTTAGGCCCCAAGGTACAGCTTGAAATGACAATGTTGAAAGGGATTCTGTAGATGCCACTGAGCGACCCCTCTCTCTCTAAGATACTGTCTTTAACTGAGCAAGGAGCCAAGAGGCAGAAATATAATTGCTACTATCTAACCCAGGGTTTATAATCCAGAAGCTATGGAAAAGAGCCTAAAATCCGGGGATTTCAGTTTCCCAACTAGCACACCTTCTAAAGCCTGTTTCCTTTCTGTCCTGATTCCGCCTAAGATGGCCAGTCCCAATTTGTTTTGCCCAGTATACTGCCCCAGCCCTTCTAGTGCCTTGTGTGTTCCACTCTTACTTTCTACACACAGTCATCAGAGGCCTAATCTTCCACCGACTGTTTATATGGTTGTGTAAGGGAGACAGGATCACCTTTCTGCAGGTCTCAGGGAATGGTGCCATTACTATAGACCAGTTGTCCCACAAGCCCCTACAATCCTTCAACATTGGCAAACATCCTCTAGTTCAGCCTTATTCTGGGTCACATGACAGTTTTAGGATTTTACTCCCTAAAAAAAACTCAATTATATAGGTCTGGAGAGATGGCTCAGCGTTAAGAACACTTCTTGTCCCTGCACAAGACCCAGGTTCAATTCCCAGCACCCATATGGCAGTGAGCAACTCTCATAACTTTGGTCCTAGGGGATCTGATGCCCTTTTCTGACCAGGCACCAGGCAGGAGGTATACAGGCATATAGGCAAGCAAAATACTCATAAACCACTGAGCCGTCTCTCTGGGTCTGTTGTCTTTAATTTTTATGCAAATACTATCATAAGGTAATGCCTTGCTAGAAGATTGTTTTTTCAAGTCATTATTACAATTTACAAATTTGTAGATTTGTTTATTGTTGTGTCCGGCCAGCAGCTCACAGGTCTGGGTTCTAGCCCGGAAAGGCATTTTGGAAACCTGGAAGAGAAGAGGGGCTAGGCGGGGCGAGATAAAGACGGAGCTAAGACAGTCATCCTGATCAAAGCTCAATTTTACTGTTCCAACAAGCAGTTATGAAGCAGGGGAAGGGGGGCCCGATTCCCGCCAAATAATCCTGGAGTCCAGTGGCAGGGTGACCACGTGTATGGTTCCGGAACAGCAAAGCGGCGGGCTCCAGCAGTGGGCGTGGCAGAACAATTGAGCGGGAAGCTCCATCCCAATGTAAACAGTGGAAACTGGGCGGGCAGGTTTAAGGCTGGGGGAGGGGAGGCTACAGTTTATGTGGGATGCATGAAGATTAGGTATAACGGCACTCACCATCAACTTATTGGATGTGAAATCTCCTAGGGAAAAGGCCTCCAGGCACACACATGGGAAAGGGTGTGGCATTAGAAGACTCTCCCTACTACCTCCCTGACATCTGTAACCTAACCTCAACCATGCCCCCTGTTTGCCTTTCTCCTCTTCTTCACCTTCTCCCAGCTCCTGGACCACCACCATTTCCAAACATCGTCGCTCAGAATTCTGTTGTTTCAGTCCCTCAGCCTCCTGCTCCATCTTTAAGTTAACTTCTGTGCTGGCTCTCTCTCCTCCATGGTAAAGATTGTTAACATTCCCAACTTAAACAGAACCTTGCCAAACTTTCTTTCTTTCTTTTTTTTTTTTTTTTTTAGGGGGGGGGGGGAGTCCGAGACAGGGTTTCTCTGTGTAGCCCTGGCTGTCCTGGAACTCACTTTGTAGATAAGGCTGGCCTCGATCTCATAAATCTGCCTGCCTCTGCCTCCCAAGTGCTGGGATTAAAGGCATGCACCTTTACTGCCTGACATTTCACTAAATCATTTAATAAGACTGCCTAATCTCAATGTCCACCTCTGCTCAGCAGTTTGTATACACAGAGAATCTCAGCAGGTGTCCTTGAGCTCCATGCCCAGCACCATACTCCTCTTCCTTTCTCCCACCTCTGGGTCTTCACCTCTGGTTTGACTTCTCCTTCTAGTATATTCTTCCTTCATCCCTTAATTTATTAGAAATATATACCAAGCTGTGATATCTCACTCCATGGCACACCCTTGGATTTATTGATTCCTCCTGGTCTTGTACCATAATGACAATGGCTACATCCTGACACTTCTGGTACCTAGGCATCATTGTCTCCTCCTGAGAGCTTTATTGCATCACAGTTTTATAGCCAAATTAGTTTAGACACCCCATCAATTGTTTGTCCTCCAATAGCCCATGTCACATTTGATGATAAGTTCTACTTTGATTGCCCCCTCAAAACAGTTTCTAAACAGAAAGGACTATTTTTATCTTACTTGATATTTTATTACTCTGACAGAATATATTTACCTCATAGTAAATATGTTTCAATACGTGGATGAGTGAATTGTGTGCATGGGAGAATTAATTTTTTAGTAAAAGTAAAATAAATGTGTGGATTGTTTTGCTATAGGATCAGCATGGAGACATATCTCTCCTTAGTGGTGAAACGGTCTTACCCAGATTTGATCATCTATGCAGGAGAAGTGACTCTGGGAGAAAAAGTTCGAAATAAAAAGGACTCAAAGAAAAGAAAGCTGGAGAAGACAAGAATTACACAGGCTGCATGTGCTCTGTTAAACTCTGGAGGAGGAGTGATTGTTATACAAATGGCCAACCAGAGTGAGCAACCTGAGAGGATGGGACAGGACTTGGAAACATCTTTGAGAAACCTTATTCCATCCCTTGATTTGCAGGCTTTCTTTGAGACCAAGCAACAGGAGGATAAGTTTTACATTTTTGTTAAGTCTTGGAGCTCCAGCCCTGAAGATGATTCCACTAAGCCTCGAATTTGCAGCCTGGGCACTTCCCTGTACTGTCGATCTCTCACTTCTAAGGTTGCCATGGATTCAAGAGATGCATTTTACTTTCTGAAAAAAAAGAAGGCATATATCAAATGCAGTCCGACTGATGACAGAGCTCCACCTGCTAAAATTCCCAGAACCATGAGTCAGAAAAGCCTTGAATCAAATCCAGCTTTTGAAATTTTCCAAAGTAAGAAACTTGAATATGGCCAACGCTTGCTTTTTTCTGAATCCACATCTATAGAGTTTAAACAATTCGATACCGAAAATGCCCAAAAATATATGAAAGACATAATTCCAGAGTACATCTCCGCGTTTGCAAACACCCAGGGAGGCTATCTTTTCATTGGAGTGGATGATAAGAGTATCATCCTGGGATGCCCAAAAGACAACGTTGACCCTGACTCTTTGAAAATTGTGGCAAATGAAGCAATATCCAAGTTGCCAGTTTTCCATTTTTGTTCATCTAAAGACAAGAACAAGGTGTCTTATGAGACCAGAGTCATAGATGTGTTTCAAGAGGGAAATTTGTATGGTTATCTCTGTGTGATCAAAGTAGAGCCATTCTGCTGTGCAGTGTTCTCAGAGGCTCCCATTTCATGGATGGTAGACAAGGAGAAAGGTGTCTACACACTGAACACCGAGGAATGGGTACGCATGATGGTGGATGTTGGCCCAGGTAAGAGGAGAGAGGTTTTCCTTCTCTGTCAGTTCTGCCTCTCTTGAGTGCCTCTGTATCCTTCACACTCTGGAAATCTGAGTTCATTACACCCACTGAAGTTGGCTTTCTCTGCTTTTTGTTTTGTTTTGTTGGTTTCAAGACAGTGTTTCTCCATGTAGCCTTGGTTTTCCTGAAATTTGCTCTGTAAACAGCTGGTCTCACATTCACAGAGATCCACCTGCCTCCACATCCCAAGTATTAGGATTAAAGGCCTATGCCACCACCATCTGGCATATATTGTTTTTTGTATCCTACTACTGAAAGGATGTTGTAGCAAAAGAGGAGGACCAAGGAATGCCACAAAAAACACACCATGCAAACCTTGGGGCTGGTATGGAAATGATTTGCCTCTGAGTGGGGTTGGAAAAGTGAGAGACCGGGCCATAATGGTGACAGCTTTATACAGGGTATTGAGCATGCAAACCATAATCATGGCAATGGTGGAAATGTCTGTTAGTGATGATGATAGGGCTGCTGGCACTGAGTCACTGTAGATGATTTGATTCAGAGAGCAAATTAATCATTAAATGGAGTCTAAAAGGAAAATGCAGTCCTTTTTGTTAAAATGAGCCATAAACCTGGGCCCTTCAGCACTTAGCATGGTTGGAAGAAAGACCCAAAGTGATGGAGAAGAAAAAAAATCCCACTAACATTGCAGAAGGCAGAGGAGGAATTCACCTGGAATTGTCTCCAGAGCAAGCATCTCTGTTCTTTGGGTTTGGCTGGATATCATGAAAGACTTGGGAGACCCTGGAGCAAGCAACCACGTCACAGGGAGTGAACAGAAGAAGACTGGGGAGAGAGAAAGGAGGGTCTTTAAACCGAAGGGTGTTTAAGCCAGCATGGGAAAGAAGCTTTTCTCTTCTGGGATGTGGGTGGAGTAGAAAGGTCAGCTGGGTGCTTTCTCTGGCTCTCTGAGCTACCAGGATTTCACCACAGTGTCTGTCTACTAAGTTGTCATTTGGTAAAACAAGCATTAGGGATTTTGTTTTAAAAACAACTGATTGATTGTTTGATTAGATATTTTTTGTTGCTGTAAAATCATACAGAAGAAGTTGACAAATCAGGGTGCAATTAGTAATAGCAGGAAAATGAGAAGCAGGGGTCAGGAAGGGCAGTTATGCAACTCCCTATTTCAAAGGTTCTCAAAAGGCCCAGGGGCTGGCTCATCAAGTTGTTCATTACATTTTTGGAGATCTGTTTGAAGTTGTTGGATTTTGTTTTTTACTATGTCCGATTGATTGGCACAGAAGTAGCACTCCTCTTGAAGGAAGAGGCATTTCAGCTAGAAGAAGATCCAGTGCCCATCACTTTGGGAGAACATCCAGGGAGCCAGGGTGGGTTGATGAGGAGAGCCAGTTGATAGAGAGGGAGAAGGGGAGACTAAGGAGCTGGAGGAAGAGAAGGAGCTGTGGGTGGAAGCCAGCAAAGCGGGGCTTGTTAGCGGGATCAAAAGCAATGGAGGAATCATTTTGTTCAGACTTCAAAGCTAGAAGGAGCTGAGTTGGGGAACAAGAGGAACAGAGAGAAGACTTGGAGCAGACGTAAAAGAAAACGTTGATATAGGAACTGTCATTTCCTCCATCACTGGCGGTAGTTGTAAAAAATGTTTTACCTGCTGATGAAATTGTCACCCACCATTATTGTAACTTGACCCATCTGTCCTTTAGTACCGGTAATGTTTTATGAAATTCAATGCACTGATATACAGTGTATACATATTTATTCACTGCTAACAAGCTCTTTCCTACCAGACCCTCAATTATCTTCAGGTTGTGGGCTCAGTTTTATACTACCTAGAGCAAGCTACCACCCCCTACACCTTCACTTTCTTTAATTTTTTTAAGTGTGTGAATGCTTTCTTGCATGTATGTATTTACACTTTGTACTCATAGAGTCTGAAGAGATCAAAAGAGGTCATTGGATCCTCAGAACTGGAGCTATGAATGATTGTGAACCACCATGTGGGTGCTGGGAACCGAACCCTGGTCCTCTCCAAGATCAGCCAGTGCTCTTGACCTCTGAGCCATCTGTCCATTCCCAACCTTCACTTTCTGTGACCAACTTCCTGCTACCTGAAATATTTGGCATGTTTATCTTTCACAGCTGTCTCCTACCCTGGAACTGTAGCAGGCTGGCACCAGGATCCCTGATTTGAGATTCTTACTGTCAGGATCCCAGGGTACCAACCAGCTTAGTACCAACCAGTGGCTCTCAATCAAGGTGCCAGCCAGAGAATTGACAAAATGGTCCTCCTCTCCACCACTTACCCAGGATGCCAGAGGGGTCTCTCCTTCCTCAGATCCTCCAATTGGATTTGAAGCTTTTGATGATGGTGCCTTTCTCACATGGGTAGGACTTCTGGTCTCTTCACCAGGGCTGCTTATATTACCTTCTGGATCAAGTTTCAGCTTCCTTTCTTTGTGGTTTCTGATGTCCTTAACACACATACAATAGGGCCTATGCTCTTTGTTATTCTAACTCTTCATTTACCGTGTCACACAGAGGCAGCTTCCAATGATCTATCTAGAGATTTTGAATGTCAGCTGAGTCTATCCGACAGCCCTCCACACTGCAGACCAGTGTATTCTAAAAAGGGACTGGAACATAAAGTCGACCTGCAGCAGCGTTTATTTCAAGGTAAGAACGGACAGTTTTCACCATTAAGAGAAAGAAACCAATTAATAACTTTGGTTAAAAAGAAGTTATGTGGCAGCAGTGCCACAGACATCTTGGGAGTGGGATGACCCTTGAAGTCATCTAGCTGGGGGCTAGCAAAATTTGATAGTTAAATATTTAGAGGCTCAGTCCCCTACCAGGGGTGGGACCTAACCATATGCATATGAAGACACTTCTTATGAAGTTCTGATCCTGTGTCCAGAACTCATTGACCAGACAATCATAGCAAAATCCTTGCATGGGAACCACAATGATAGAATTGACCGTTTAGTCAGCTTTTAAGGATGGAGGGAAAACATAGGACAGATAAGATGGCACAGAGGAGCCATTAGTGATTTGTCTCGAAAGAAAGTAGTGAGACAGAGCCACCAGGGTCTAATCTTGGTACAAAGTAATCATTTCAGACCGGAGATATTGTTAGACTTTCGCTAGGTTTTGTCATAAAATTCCAACTTAGAAAAAGATTCATGTTTCTCAAGGTAGAAAATAGCTTCTTTAGCTTCACACTTTGAACATACCTGAGATCTATTAATCAAATCTGATATAGAGACATCCTGTTTATGGTATAAGCATTTATTAGTGCTCTCATAATCAATATATTAGAAGGACCTTAGATTTGCTTTCAAAATAGATTTATCTGAACTTATTATTATTAACTTATCAGAATTGTTTTTAAACTTTCCACAAAGGAATCTGATGCAAGCAAGAATGACTGCATTTTTTAAAGGAATATAAAACTATTTATTGACCACTGTTCACCATTATTTACAATAAAGTAAATATACAGTTGGATGACATTCTGAAACTACAAAGTTACTTTTCTGGCTCATTGAATCATAACTCAAATACTGAAAAGATTGATCCTACCCGTAAGGAATGAGTCAGGGGAAAGTAAAAACATGCAGGTCATTAAATGATATTAGCAAATTTTGTTCACTCACTTAGTCAGCAGGTCTTAAATTGCCAAAGTCAGCTCCAACCACGATTCCCTGGCTTGGGGGAAAGGGGAGGCGGGAGGCAGGCGGGCGGGCAGGCGGGACCTCGGAGGCTTCTCTCACTGGGCGTGGGATCCCAAGGCTTGTGGCATCAGGGGTGGTACTTGGACTAAATGTCCTTCTGGGAGGGACCGAGTGAGAATCCCTTTGGGACGGGTAGAAATATTTGTGTGGCTCGAGACTATTTGTGCGGACAGGCTTGGCAAAGGCGTAGCTGCAGAGAGCACACTTGGGTGGAGAGGGCCGCACGCCCCAGCGCAGACCTAAGCCCCTCCCGACGGCCTTATTTCAAACTGAATGACTGCATTTTTTAAAACTTTCTTTAGGCTCAATAAATTCCATTTCGGTTGGCACAGATGTATGTATGTATGTATGTATGTATGTGTGTGTGTGTGTGTGTGTATAGATATAGACATGTGTGTGAGTCTGTCTGTTTGAGCACACGTGTGCATGTGTGTGTATGTGTATTCCCCAGACAAAGCATATGACACAAATATCTTCCAAAAATATTGGCCACCTACTTGACTCTCCATTTTAAACAATATATGAGTTGTTTGAAACAATGCAAATATTTATTTGAAATCTTGTCTATTCTTTTCATGTCCAGTGTCACCAGACTGTTTAAAGTATACTCCTGAATCTCTCTGGAGTGAGCTGTGTTCCCAGCATGAGAGACTAGAGGATTTAGTAAACCAGCAAATACGTTCTTTCTCCTGTGGTTTGCTGATCCTCTCTAGAAGCTGGGCTGTGGACCTGAACCTGGAAGAGAAGCAGGAAGTCATCTGTGATGCTCTGCTGATTGCAGAGAATAGCCCCCCCATCCTCTACACCATCCTTGGGAAGCAGGATGAGCAGGGTCAGGACTACTGCACCCGCACTGCCTTTACTCTGAAGCAGAAGCTGGTGAACACTGGTGGCTACACTGGGAGAGTGTGTGTCATGACCAAAGTTCTCTGCCTGAGCTCTCAGAACAATATCGAGACCAGTGGGAGCTCAGTCTCTCCTATTGATTACCCAAGCTCCTATAACCTTGCAAACATCCAGGAAATGCAGGACTTGCTGCAGGCCCTTGTGATTGTCTTGCTCAACTTCAGATCTTTCTTGAGTGACCAGCTTGGCTGTGAAATTTTGAATCTTCTCACAGCCCAACAGTATGAGATACTCTCAAAAAGTCTCCGCAAAACCAGAGAACTATTTGTGCATGGCTTGCCGGGCTCAGGGAAGACAATCATAGCCATGAAAATCATGGAAAAGATCAGAAACACATTCCACTGTGAAACAGATAGAATCCTCTACATCTGTGAAAATCAGCCATTGAGGGACTTCATCCAGTAAGTGTTTGGATCTTTGTCTGGGTGTGTTCAATCTAAGATGAACTTTTCTGTTCTTACCCTGGTTCTTGGGAACTAGTCAGTCAAATGATCTGAGATAGCAGTTCTGTGTTGCTGGGACTATGACATACTCAGAGAAACACCTAATGTCTTTTTCACTGTTACAGGGCAAAAAATATCTGCCAGGCAGTGACCCGGAAAACCTTCATGAATTATAAATTTAAGACAGAGAGGTTCCAACACATCATTATTGATGAAGCCCAGAATTTCCGCACTGAGGATAGAAACTGGTATGAGAAGGCAAAAGGAATCACTCGAGGAATGAAAAATTGTCCTGGAATTCTCTGGATCTTTCTGGACTATTTTCAGACCAGTCACTTGCAGGAGAGTGGCCTCCCAGATTTCTCACTCCAGTATCCAAAGGAAGAGCTCACACAAGTGGTACGCAATGCAGATAAAATAGCTGAGTTCCTACAACAAGAGTTGCAAAAAATCAGAGATAACCCTCCATGCAGCATTCCTCAAGAGTCCCTAAATATTCTCCATGAATTTAAATGGTCCCAAGGTGTATCAGGCACCTATGAGATTACATACTTGACTTTGGAAAAGATGGTAATCTATGTAGCAGATAAGTGTTATGATTTCTTGAGTAAAGGCTATTCTCCCCAAGATATTGCAGTGCTTTTCAGCACAGATAGGGAGAAGAAAGCCTATGAGCATATGTTCCTGAGAGAAATGAGGAAGAGGAGGAGAGCATCTCACATGAGTGACGCATCTGTCTGTCATTCTAACATGTTTGACAGCATCCGTCGATTCTCGGGACTGGAAAGAAGCATTGTGTTTGGTATCAATCCCATTGCAACTGAGCAGCCCATTTCCCACAACCTATTGCTCTGCCTGGCTTCCAGAGCAATGAAACATCTGTATATCCTGTATCTTTCAACTCCTGAGGGGCAGAGCTCAATGGTGGCATGCTGAATGGGATATATGAGACCCTAAGTTCAATCCCTGATGATGAGAAAGTTAAATCGAGTTGAGGTCCTTCGGGACAAGAAGAAAGATAAAGATATAACAAAACCTTGTTCTGTAGTTTTGACAAATGTAGGAAAAAATTACCAATGTGTATTTTGTAACTAACTGAGGCTGAAAACAAAGCTGGAGAGAAGGCTGGCAAGGCAATGTACACATGAGATATGCTATGGGAATGTTGAGACCATAAGGATTGAAACCAGAGATGAAGACAACACAATGCAGTAAGTCATATCCAATCTTAAAACAAACTTCCATTTTAAATTGGTTAATACATTTATGAAAATATTGTATAAGGATAAAGATAAAGACTAAAAACATAATATTAAGTAGCACTGGGGTCTGCGCCTGGAGCTGATTCTGTGCCACAGCGCTCCAATCCCCAAATACCACTGGGAAAGAACTGGCCTCCCACAAGTGTGGACAAGCCTGTGAGCGCAGGTAAGTCTACCACTTCTGCTCAGAGGTACACACCTGGAACCCTCAGAACACAGGAACCAAATCACATGAGGCAACAGCAAGAACACAAGCAACAGATACCAAGGCCACTTGGCATCATCAGAACCCAGTTCTCCCTCCACAGCGAGCTATCATGGGTACCCCCACACACCAGAAAAGCAAGACTCTGATTTAAAATCAGATTTCATGATGATGATAGACTTTAAGTAACTCCCTTAAAGAAATACAGGAGAACACAGGTATACAGGTAGAAGCCCTTAAAGAGGAAACATAAAATTCCCTTAAAGAATTGCAGGAAAACACAACCAAACAGGTGAAGGAATTGAACAAAACCATCCAGAATCTAAAAATGGAAATAGAAACAATAAAGAAATCACAAAGGGAGACAACTCTGGAGATAAAAAACCTAGGAAAGAGATCAGGAGTCATAGATGCAAGCATCACCAACAGAATACTAGAGAGAGAAGAGAATCTCAGGTACCGAAGATAACATAGAAAACATCCAGTGGAAAAAAGACAGAATTTTCAACAAACAGTACTGGTCAACTGGCAGCGAACATGTAGAAGAATGCAAATTGATCCATTCTTATCTCCCTGTACAAATCTCAAGTCCAAGTGGATCAAGGACTTCCACATCAAACCAGACACACTGAAACTAATAGAAGAGAAGGTGGGGGAAAATCTCGAACACATGGGCACAGGGAAAAAGTTCCTGAACAAAAT
This sequence comes from Mus musculus, assembly GCF_000001635.26. NCBI lineage: Eukaryota > Metazoa > Chordata > Mammalia > Rodentia > Muridae > Mus > Mus musculus. The sequence goes on along the minus strand of NW_019168514.1, from coordinate 45,430 downwards.
ACCAATGGCTTATGCTCTAAAATCAAGAATCAACAAATGGGACCTCATAAAATTACAAAGCTTCTGTAAGGCAGAGGACACTGTCAAAAGGACAAAACGACAATCAACAGATTGGGAAAACATCTTTACCAATCTCACATCCAATTGAGGGGTAATATCCAATATATACAAATAACTCAAGAAGTTAGACTCCAGCAAACCAAATAACCCTATTAAAAAATGGGGAACAGAGCTAAATTAAGAATTCTCAACTGAGGAAACTGGAAGGGCTCAGAAACACCTAAAGAAATGTTCAACATCCTTAGTCATCAGGGAAATGCAAATCAAAACATCCCTGAGATTCCACCTCACACCAGTGAGAATGTCTAAGATCAAAAACTCAGGTGACAGCAGATGCTGCCGTGAGGATGTGGAGAAAGGAATACTACTCCATTGCTGGTGAGATTGCAAACTGGTACAACCACTCTGGAAATCAGTCTGGTGGTTCCTCAGAAAACTGTACATAGTACTACTTAAGGACCAGTTATACCACTCCTAGGCATATACCCAGAAGATGCTCCAAAATGTAATAAGGACACATGCTCCACTATATTCATAGCAGCCATATTTTTAATAGTCAGAAGCTGGAAAGAACCCAGATTTTCCTCAACAAAGGAATGGATACAGAAAATGTGGTACATTTACACAGTGGAATACTATTCAGCTATTTAAAACAATCACTTCATTAAATTTGCAAGCAAATGGATGGAACTTGAAAATATCATCTTGAGTAAGATAACTCAGACACAAAAGAACACACGGTATTACTAACTGGTTAGTGGATATTAGCCCAAAAGTCAGAATACCCAAAATTTCAATTCACAGACCATATGAAGCCTAAGAAGAAGCAAGGCCAAACTGTGGATGGTTCAGTATTTCTTAGAAGGGTGAACCTATTACTTATAGGAGAAACTATGAAGACAAAGTAGGGAACAGAGACTGAAGGAAAAGCCATCCAGGGACTACCCCACCTGAGAATCCATCCCATATACAGCCACCAAACCCAGATGATATTGTGGATGCCAGAAAGTGCTTTTGATGGAAGCCTGATATGGCTGTCTCCTGAGAGACTCTGCCAGAGCCTGACAAATACAGAAGAGGAAGATTGGAGCCAACCATTGGACTGAGCAAGGGGGTCCCTGATGGAGGAGTTGTAGAAGGGACTGAAGGAGCTGAGGGGGTTTGCACCCCACGCAGGGAGCAACAATGTCAACAGGCCCCCAGAGTGCCTGAGGACTGGACCACCAACCAAAGAATACACATGGAGGGACCCAGGGTGCAGGCCGCATATGTGGCAGAGGTTGGCCTTGTTGGACATCAGGTATGAAGAGAGGCCCTTGGGCCTGAGTGTGTTTGAAACCCCATTGTTGGGGAATGCCAGGGTGGGAAGATGAGGCAGCACCCTCAGAGAGGCAGGGGGAGGGCATAGGGGGTTTCTGAATGGGACACCTGAAAAGGGGGAAACATTTAAAATGTAAATAAAGAAAATATCCAATAAAAAAGAAAGAAAACATATTTTTGAATTTGTCTTTAAGGTATATGTTTAGAAGAGAGATGGAGAAACTGACTCAAGCGTGTTTAATTCTCAACAATGTAATTTGATATTTTGCTTTTTTTTTTTTATAGATAGATTGTCTTATAGCTCAGGCTGGTCTCATACTCACTACGAAGTTGAGGTTGTCCTCGAATGCTTGACCTTCTTGCTTTTACCTCCTAATTTCTAGGCGTATAGACCTTATAGACCTTCATAAAACCCTCAAAAACCTCAACTATTTTTTTAAAAAAAAATGTTTTTACTAACCTGAAATCATTGCTTTGTCCTTTTGACTCTAAAGGTTCATTACCAGTTTTCAGAAAGAATAGCCTGAAAACATTCTCTGTTTCAAAGTCATGATGGATAACTTTGATTCATACACCAGCTGGTATGAGGCCCCCAACACACATACAGTAGAGGACTTCCAGGTCTATGTTCATTCAGAGATGATGCACCTAACCCTCAAGAGACTGGAGGCCTCCAGGGAGTTTAGAGATCAGATGGGGTGGAGGGTAGGGACATCCATGTGGAGACGGGATGTGGTGGGGAGGGGGTGTGGAATGTGGAGCAGTTGGAGGATGAGAGTGGAGGGGCATGGAATGGAATATGGAGTATAAAAAATGAATTACAAATAAAATTCAATTTTTAAAAGTATCTTAAAAGAAAAATAAAAGCAGTACTGGATAGTCTGGTTCTTTCCACCTAAGTTCCAGCTTTCTCTTGGAGGCTGCCAGATTAAGAGGCCAATGGAAGGTGAGAGTGCACTTGAATTCAGCAGTGTCCTTGCAGCTCTGTTCTTTGTACCACTCAGGGTTTAAAGGAAGAAGGAGGAGGAGGAGGAGAAGGAGAAGACATTCTTAGTTCCCTCTGTCCTTATGCTTGTGGGTTAAGATGTAAGCACTCAGCTACTGCTGCAGCATTGTTAGTCCCACTGAGCAAGAATAAGATCACTATCACAGTTTTAAAGGCAAGTTTGAAGCAAGCTTTATTAAATATGGCCGGGTCCATACCTGGGATTCCCAGAGAATAACCCTAAATTACATTAGTCAGGGGCTTAGAAAGGCAAAACTCACGAGGCTGCATACCTCCCACCTTTGCCAGTCAGGGGCAAGCATACATCCTAACATGGTTCCTGCCTATATGTCTCCTGCCTACATACCTCCTGTCTGTGTGTGATCAAGCACATATCTTACACAATTAGTGCAACCATGCTTGTTTGAAGAAGGAAAAACACTAGGCTTGTTATCTTTCATGAGCAGCCCCCAGAATTCCAGGAAATGATCTGTTCTTGGACAAGTGGCACTTACTGATTAGAAACATTTTTGTTTAAAGATTTCTTAAGCACAGTAATTTAAACATAAAACATAATGTTAGCCATCACACACACACACACACACACACACACACACGTTATATCCTGTGTCAAATCCTTGACTCTATGGTGAGAACCTGTTCATATTGGGATCTAATAACCATCAGCTTCATGACACCCAGATGTGTATTTCTGTATCTAGTTAATGAATTAATGATGCAAGGGCCAACAGTAACTAGAAGAAACAGAAGGACTAAAGACATCCAAGTTACTATCTAGGAAGAGCTTGAAAAAGAGAATAGGAACCAGTCATTTATTTCCTCTCAGGTCCCTTTTTAACAATGTGTTGTGTTGTGTTTTGTTTTGTACAGTCAGATTATCTCCAATGATTACTGAGTGGTTTTCATAAAAACATTTTCTTTTCTTAAAGCTACAAAATAGCCCCCTTCTTTTACAGAGTAGGTTGGGTGCTCTGTCAAAAAGAACTATTTCAGCTAATGAATCTACCTATTTGGTAGATCTGGGTCTATTTGATTTTAAGAGGCATCTTTCCTGGTATGCCAACAGACACTTTAGGTCGTCATTTTGTCCCCTATAACAGGGACTTTCCATTTGACCTAACATTCATCCTTTTGTTGAGGATAAGGAATAAATAAAGTATTTTCTTCTGTAACTACTTCCTGCTGAAATTAATGTCAAGATCCCATGGGACCTTGACACCCAGGTACTGAGAAGGGACACATCAGATGAACCAGAAACTGATGACTTCTGGTAATTAACTCTCTCTTGCTATTCTGAGACCAAAGGCTGCCAGCTTCTGGCATTAACACTCCTTTAATATTTTGAGGGCCAAAGCTTCCAACAATTGACTCCTGCTGCTAGCAGCAGGGGATTTATAAAAGAAATTTGGTTACTTTGGGCTCTTTATTCTTTTAACTCAGGGTGGTGGGGTAGGGGTCTGCTTGCTGGCCAGGGAGAGCCATAGAGTTCATTAACTCTTCATGAGCCAGAGAGAAAGGGAAAGGAAAGGCAGGCACATGCACACTGGATGAAGGGAAAAGGGGATTCTTTGCCACTTTATTTGTGTTCTTAGCTTTCATTCTTTCTCAGACAAAAATTACCTCATAGCAACTACCAAGTAGAAACATTACAGCAGGGTCATGGCTTATGTTTACATCGCATAATTTCATAGTGAGTGTAAGGCAATAGTTCACATCATAGGTGGATACGGTTTAAGGAGTTACAGCAGAATTATTTACATGTCTTTCCTTTAAGCCTAGTACCTGACGAAACATCCCTTAGCTATTTTCTAGCTCCGTAAGTTCCTTATAAGTTTAAAGCTTTTATGGCACAAGTTAGCAAGGTTTTGTCAAGAGAGAAACCATCTGCCTTGTGACTTATTTTGAAGTCTTGTATAGATAAACTAGTCAGTTATTTACTTTCTGTTCTTATACCTACCATAAGTTTCTCATTCCCAGTTTATGACCTTTAGTTACTGAGATTAGTAGCCTCGGTCCTAACCTAGAAGGAAGGTTTTCCTTGATTGTAAATTTATTCCAAGCCTATTTGCTTTTCCTGGTGCAATTAGCTCATGACACAGAATTCTATTTGCAGCTTTTTATTCTACAGGGGGGCTTAAAATTACTCAAATCAATTCAGTAGTTCTATAAAATCATCATCAGAAACTATGAAATCATCAATTCATCTGAACAGCATTATTACATGAAAGTACATCTTCAGATTGATCTGCCGGAAATTTGCCAAAGAGGGTGGGCTGATATTCAGGATTCAGCGGGTTGTGTGACGGTGGTAGGAAAGGCATATCAACATCGAGAAGCCATCCTGGGATGAAGCCTCTGGGATCCATGCCTCTCAGCTCTCACCCACTGCAGCCATACAAAACAGTGGACCATCTCCAGAAAAACTCCCTTGCTCGCCATAACCTTTCCTGCGTGGCTCTTGTCAAATTAAAATGCTGTCCAAATGGAATGTTAGTCAAAGGCTAGGAAGGGATTCAGTCAAGGGGCATTCGTGCAATGGGGCATTTATGAGAAGCAGCTGGTTTGCTGACCCAGATGAAGAGACTGGGAGCAAACATATTGACTGTCACATCAGCTTCAGCAAACCCAGGGCTTGCAGCTATTTGGAATAGTATATGCAGCTGATTCCTGGATGGCGTCTGTTAGCCAATTCAAACTGCTGGGACAGATATAACTAGGGACAGAAGTTAAAGCTTAGGAATTTAAAGGAAGTATTACATTTGGAACTCTGAGGCCCATGGTACTGGTAGTTGGGAGAAGGGAAGAGTTCCAAAACCAGGAGAGAGAGAAAGATCCTACCCTCCGGAGGCATGGCTTCCACCCTTGAGGTCTGAGAAAATCACAAAATGTCCCTGGCAGTTGCAAAATAGACACAGCAGCTGCAGCTGGCTGATAACAACAGAGTGGGCTAAGAAAACCTATGTTGTTCCCAGGTGAAGGTGGTCCTTTTGAATGTATGCTCCCTCCTTGTGGTTTTACCAGGTGCTGTAAACCAATTAGCTTAAAGACCAACATTCCTTTACCCTCTAATGTAATGCCAAGGCTTGGAAACCCCTGCTTGTGGTTTTTGTTGTTGTCGTCGTTGTTGTTATTGTTGTTGTTATTCCTTTATAAACCCACTTCCCCTAGACCTCGGGTGCTCTCCTCTCCTGTTGCATCAGGAAGATTTGTGGCCTGCCCTCAAGCTTGAATAAAGACTCTCATGTGCTTGCTTGCATCGGAGTTGTGGTTCCTGGTGTTTGTTGTCTTTGGAGTTTTCACAGTCTGGGCACAGCAATACTGATCTGCCTAGCAGGGGTTTTCAGTGGGGATCTAAAGGGCTCTGGCCAAGCCAAAGAGCAGCAATTCTCTGAGGGGAGCTAGTGGCCCCTTCCACAGCAGCTGCTGCTCCTGAGTCAGAGGCAGGAAGTGGGAAGCAGGGGACAGCTAGGAGCCAAGGTCACTGCCCTGGAGTCAGTGGCAGGCGGTGGGACAGTAGGAGACAAGGTCGGGGCCACTGAGCAGGAAGTGACAGCAGTAGACTAGAGCAGCTTCCAACAAGGGAAGCTTGGGGAGAGAATTCTCTTCCCTTAGGGTGTTACAGCTCGATACAACAGGCACGCTCAGACAGGCTTCAGTGAAGTAACTCCTGCACTTTATTCCTGTGGATAGGATCTTATAAACATTTTGAAGTGGGTTGGGGTCTAAAGGCAGATGCTTTCTATTGGCTTGCTCTGAGATGTTAGAGATGCCTCATCTGCATGTGCAGGGCCTTCAAGTGTTGCTCCTACATGACTGATTGTCACAGTCCTCTCTATGGGGTGTCATGGTCATGTGTTCCAGGACAGGAACCTGGTCGGGAGTAGATTTAAATGCCTACCATTCTCAATTATGAGACTTGTCGGGGTTCCTAAATTACTCACCAGGTTTTCTGTCTGGTGGCATAGTCCACCACCTCACATCCTCAGACCTTTCTATACCTCAGAACTTACATAAACTTAAAACCTTTTCTTAAAATATTTTAATTTTTTGCTTTATTCTTAAGATGACAAGTAAGTTTCAAGTTTATTTCCTTTTTTGTTTTCTATTTATATACAAAGCTAAGCCACAAACAGGTACAACCAAGACATTTTTATCTCACAGGTACACCTTCCTGTCGGATCCTCCTCCAAGTCTGACCACTGATAGGCTAGCAAAGGGTTCAGGGAAGACTTTCTTAGGTCGCACCATCACGAGCCTGGGAGATGGGGGTGTTGGGGCAAGGGTAGGTTCTTATACCTGGCTCCTGAACCCCAGTCCCCTGGATTGAAGGTGAATGGTGAGTCCTCCCCAGGGAGGGAGAAGGAAGCCACCTACTCTTGTTCTCACAGGTCAAAACGAAGCATCATCCTGGTTCTCTGCCGGCTGCCGGGTACCCTAGTGCCAAACACATCTGGTGCCTAATGCTCGCAGGGGTCCTAGACTGACAGCTGGCAGCATCTTCATGGGATACCAGGAGTTCTGCCTTGACAGCAGGTAGAGAACTTCCCACACAGCAGAATTAGGGTTGGGGAGGGGGTGCGGGCTTAGTAATTTCTGATCCCACTACAAAACCTCACTTTTGATTAGAATAGGGTACCATTTCAAATCTTCTCTATACAAACCAACCAGCTAAGCACCCCCCCCCCACAAAAAAAAAAAAAAACAGAAGAAAAGAAAACCACATTCATTTTACTCCCTTCAAAACCTATTTACATGTTGTTTTCTGTGGGTTTTTTTTTCCAAATTTTTTTTAAAATTTTTAATGTTTTGTTTTTATTATTTTTTAAAATAAATTCAGTGTTCACATTTCTATAAAGAATTAATGCAGTTTCGGGAGACCTGCCCTTCTTGGGCAGGAGAACAGTGCTTTTCCTGGCCCACCTCTAGTCTGACTGTCCACCCTGACATTTCAAGGTGCCTGGACAAGCTTAAGCCTGGGGAAGAAGTCTATTCCTGGCCGGACTGCCGATCCCCGGGCTCAGTAAGCTTTGAAGAAAGCAGAGGAGAAGACTAGCTTACTGTGAAACTTTTGCTAAAAAATATTCATACACACGAGTATGTACACCTATCAGGACGCTGAAGAGAACAAGAGCTTGGAGACAACCGTTCCAGGTTGGGGGGGCACCCTAACACCGGCCTGTCCTTGGTTGTGGGGTGCGGGGGAGTCCTGGCTTTCATCTTGGGCAGAGCCCAACTTCCTAGTTCATGTTCAACTCCATTCTCTAAATCTGCGAGGGAAGCACAGATGTTCAGCTTGTATGCAAAGAGGTACAAAAACATCTAGACTATAAAAGTTTTGGTAATATAAGGCCATCTGTTCAAGTCCACCTTGGAAACCTGTAACAGATACTTATAGACTACATGAAAAAGCATCTTTAATATACTTTTCAAACATTTGAAGTAATTAGCCAAGAGTGTGTGTGTGTGTGTGTGTGTGTGTGTGTGTGTGTGTGTGTGTGTAAAACTCATTTCCCTTTGAGGGCACTTTGTCCTTTGAAGGAGGCAGGGTGGCAGGGAGACTGGGAGTCCACATGGTTAGTGCTTCAGCCAAGGGTAGGCTTCCATGGAGGCCTTGCTTCGGTCCCCATCGTCATACAGGAGCTCCTCCGCAGCTGCGATGTCTCAGGGCTGCGATGTCTCAGGAGGCGCTGACGATGAGGTGAGGCACTGATGGCACTGAGGAGGTGAGGCACTGAGGAGGTGAGAGGCACGCCTCATGCAGTTTGGTCTGGCAGTTCCCACACAGTGACTGATGAGTCTCCCCAAGCAGTTTGTTGAGTAGCATTCACACAGTAGGTTTTGCTCAGATATTGAAAATAATACAGGTAGCAGCCGGTGGAGGGGTCCTGTGTGTACAGAGCCTCCCGCTCCTTGGCATCGGTGATTTCAATGAGGTCCCCATGGTATCTACCACGAAGTCTCCCCGGGAGAACTGCTTGGTAGCGATCGCACCCACCCACCCCCCGCCGCCTTTGCCATCAATTAGAACAATCTTCGTGCCTTCTTCCTTCCCATTCTCAATCAGCTCATCTATTTTCTTCCGTTCTTCAGACTGCAGCTCAGCTTTGCTCTTCCTCGAGCTCCTTTGCACAGGGTAGAAATCTGCATTTTCTATTCTGCTGTGTTTTCCCTTGAGACGTTTTCTGAGGGGCCTGCTTGCCATGAGGGAGGGGCTTTTTCAGGGCCTGCTTAGCAACTGCTACATTTGGCAGACTCACAAGATGAGGGTGGGGTTTTTGGAGGCTCTGCTGCTTCGGATTTTTGGTTTGGAAAAGGTGCCAGGGGACCTCGCCTGGTATCTTTGCTCTTCTGTTCATCTGACTTCACAGCGCTTCGGATAACATTCCCAGCGTTTCTTTTCTCTTCTCGTTTCCTGTAGATTCCGGGCATTTGACCTCGTGATGTGCAACTGAGTTCTCTTCCTGAAGTGGAGAGCACATTACAGAGCATTTGTAAGCATAGATCTTTGACTGCCCAGCAAAGACGTTCTCCTGCAGCCCGGCTAGGCCCATGGCGCCGCCGCTACTGCTACTGCTGCGACCATCAGCGCCGCCCAGCGGACTCGGCGCCCGCGCACGCCGAGGGGGAGGGGGGGGGGGCTTTTTTTTATCTGATCCAATACCATGAAACACAGGTGGTTGATTACTGAGAGCAGTCACTGCAAAGCAAGTTCCGTCCAATAAAGAATAATATAGTTACATCTGAAGCTTATAGGGAACCAGCCTCGACTGAGGGCAGGGCCTGAAGAAGGGTGGATGCAAGAGTGGCGAAGGGAAGGATCAGACACGGACATCATGAGAGACGGAGACAGGGAGGGAGCACATCTCCGTATGACTTCTCCTACTCTGACAACCTGTGTCTCTTCCAGGCATTATTTATACGTAAAATCATTTCCTCAGAAATTGTATTTATTGATTACACAGCTTTTCAAAATGCATTTTGTTCTAAAGTCTTCCTTGATTACATAAGAATATTGAAAGAACAAAGCAAGCTAACAGCAGTTTTATGAGAACTAAACATTAAATTATGATAAAAATCAATTTTCTTTAAACTCGACACCTTCTTCCTTAAGATTGGTGTCATAAAGTCTTGTGGTTACAGAAGTACTAGACAGGATGACTCTAAATTTTATTCTGTTTCAGTTTGGCATAAGATTAATTGATCAAAAGTGATTTCCTACTACATATTATATCAAAAGATAATATGGCTTTCTACAAAAGTGAAATCTCTGACCTTTATTTTATTCTTCCCTTCTTTCCTCTATATTTCTTTTATGTTTGGCATAAGACCATCATCATTTTTCTTTACTTCTTAAAGTATTGTTTATCCCCTTTGCTTAAGCAAGGGCAGTCTATCAGAAAAGTTCTGGTCTGACATGTCTTTTCAGGAAGGCAGGCAGTTCCCTGAGCTGGGATGCCTTCCTCCGTGTCTCTGTCATGAACCCTTGTTACAATACAATTCCTAGCTTTGTTACAATTCTGTAAAGAACAGGCGAACATCGGGATTTCTAAAACTGCTTATTTTTGCCTTCAGAAAGGTACCAAGGTCTGTCATCTACTGTATGACCAAAATCTCTTTCTATTTATACAAGTTCCTTGTTTCTAAAGCTAAACAAACAAACAAACAAAAAACTAGCAATTCAATTACAGTTTGTCAGCTTCTAGAATTTCCCTAAGTTTTTCTTCTTTAATAATTCTCAAATGCTCTCATGCTTACTAACAAATAATCTTTAATGATCCAAATGTTTATGCAAGTAGGAAACACTCAATTTTCTACATAACTAGGTTTTTTTTTTCCCGGTGAACTTCCCTTAATTTTATTTTTGTTTACACCAGCTTTTTGCTATCCCAGCTCTAGCTTTTGGAGAGAGGCCTTTAGCAGTGAGAAACGTAAGTATAGCAAAAGATGTGTAGTGAAAGTCCACCAGGGCTGGTGAGATGGCTCAGTGGGTTAGAGCACCCGACTGCTCTTCCGAAGGTCCAGAGTTCAAATCCCAGCAACCACATGGTGGCTCACAACCATCCGTAAAGAGATCTGACTCCCTCTTCTGGAGTGTCTGAAGACAGCTACAATGTACTTACATATAATAAATAAATAATTTTAAAAAAAAAAAAAAAAAGAAAGAAAGTCCACCAAGGACAGTGGAGAGTCAGACCATGTTACCCAAGCACTGAAACTTTGTCAAACGCACATTCAGGACCCAGGGCATCACCAGGAACTTGTTTGTTCTTTCATATGAAGCCTGTCAGCAAGGCAAACCAGTCTGTGAATTTATGTTTTTTTCATCAGGAGACCTAGTAGCTCTGGAAAGACAAAGCCTAGTTTTCATATATGATATCCACTGACCAGGCAACTGCAACCTTGAGGGAGAAGCTGGCTGGCTGTGGCTGACAAACTGACAAAGCTACAGTTAGCTGTCAACACCACCAGGAATCACAGAAGGATAAATTATAGCAGGAAGTATAAACCAAATGGCCTCTGTATTGATTAAAAGACTCACCAGCTACCTGGACAAATACTCTAGTAGGCTGCCAGGATCTCAATGGCTTTGTTGTGAGACAGAAGCCATAGGTCTTCAGCTGTCATACAAGACAGCATTGCATCTTCAGCTGCTGCACAAGACAGCATAGGCCTTCAGCTACCAGACCCAGGAGGTCTTCAAGATCTTCATGTGGAGGAGGAACATGAAAAAATTGGCCTATGTTAACTTAGGCACAGTAGAGCAGTCAACCCAACAGTGTCTACAGTTTTTTCAGGGCCCTGGCATGAGGTAAGGGGTGGAGCAGTTTGCCCAGTGGTTACTGTCACCATGCTCCATCTATCAAGAACCTCATGTAGGTAGTACAAATGTTTTGCTTTTTGCCCTGGACAGGAGAGTATTTGTTCCCATAGAACACCTCCTTGTCCCAGATTGGGATCCTAACAGAAGTGATGTCACAGAAATTTGCTATGACCTACCAGGGGAAGACTCTGAGGAGGTTTGCAGCTTTTCTCAGCACAGCAGTTCACACCAAGAGTTTACAAAACCAAAAGTTTCAGACCCTTGAAAAGTCTCGGGGCGTGCTTCCTGAGTCAGCGCTTCAAACGCTGAGCTATGGCTTTAGAATTTGGATAGGTAGGCTGTTCTTACTGGGGCCTTGAGAAAATGTTAGTCCCATCAGACAAGAATAAGAACACTACCACAATTTTTGAGCCAAAGTTGAAGCAAGCTTTATTAAATGTTCATGGACCTGGCCAGGTCCTTACCTGGGATTTTGAGAGTATGGCCCTGAATTACATTAGACAGGGACTTATAAAGACAAACCCCATAAGGATATACATATTTCCCACCTTCATCCAGTCAGGAGCAAACATACATCCTGACTTACTTCCTGCCCACATGTGACCAAGCATACATCCTGTACAATTGGTGCTGCCATGCTTTTTCAGAGAAATGAATTCACGGGGCTTATCTTACAAGAAGAGCCCCCAACATTGCAGTAAATTATCTGTCCTCGGACAAGTGGGGTTACAGGTTAGAGGTGATTTTTGTCTTCTATACTTCTTAATAATTAAAACATAATTAAAGCATAACTATAGTGATCACAAATGCCCACCCATGAAGTGGAAACTTAAGGGTCTTCTGGAAAGTCAGTTGTGTTGGATGGCGTTTTGCTGCGGCAAACATGTGAAGAGAGTGTTTTCCTGAAGTGGACACAAGCGAAAAGCTGTTTTACTAAGGCAGACAAGTGAAGGAACTTTTCGCTGAAGCAGGCACAAGTGAAAAGATGTTCTGCTAAAACAAGCATGTGAAAAGACATGTGATGAAGGATTCATCATTAATGACACACATGTATTGGTCCAATGTACATTGCGTAGTTGAGCTCCATTTGTTGCAACCCCATAGAGAGAAATGCACCAAAAAACTTATGGTGGCCTCCCGAGGCTTCTTGCTACTTCCGCAGACTCGGGTCAATTGGCTGAGTGATGTCCACTGAAACAGACTCACATGGAGTTTTGTTAAGTCAGACTCATGTGCTGAAGCAAGACTCGTAGAGGACATGTGATGTTTAGAGGGTATAAAAAGGGCTCAATGGACTGTGACAGAGGCTAAGCTTGGCTTGCTTATAGAGCTAGCTGTGCAATGCTTGTTGGTCTTATATCTTTGCTGATCTTCACTTTTCCGAAGAGACACAGCTGAGAACTTTCCCTGTCGTTCCTGTTGACCCCGGTTCTTCCTGCTGACTGGTGCTGGTTGGGCTGAGGCCTGGCTGTCCCTGCTAGGTTGTGCCACCACTGCTGCTATCCCAACCGTACCAAACTAGACTGCTGGTGTTGGAGTCTGCCAAAGGACCCTCACTCACAAAGACCACAGAGACCAAGATCACTGCAAACTGCAAGAGACTTTTTTATTGATCCAACGCATTGCCCCCCACCTCCCAGCACGCAGGCAAGAGGAGAGACCCTGAAAAAACAAAGAACACACTTTTTATACCTTGTAAGGGGCAGATTTAGGCAACAGGGCTAGCTGGCTTATTCTCATTGGTATAGCAAGTAACCCTTTCAGGCATTGGTTGGTTTGCATAGGGTGACTACCTTTGCCCTAGTCCCTCACTCCACCTGCCCTTATGAGTTTTTTTTTTCAACATTGTTTAGTCAGCCAGCTTCCTTCTCTGGCCCTGCACTTGGCCTGCTGGTATAGTTTGGAAAGTCCCTTCAGAGGGGGAAGGGGCTGGGTGGTCTTGAATTTATTTTGGATTCTACACTGGTTTATCCATGAAGTGTTTGGGACTGGTCTGAGCTGCTGTTGTTGACCTGTGAACTAAACTACCGATTTCCTGACAACACAGATGGGATATGCTTCAAAGAACAACTTCTAGACTGGTCCACTTCCCCCGTATCCTTTCTTTTCCATTACCTCTGGTGGGTAGTAGGCTACTAGGGAGGTTTAAAAAACATTATTAAAAACCGGGTTTAAAAACATTAAAGTTACACACCTGCCTGCTGCCATGCTCTCTACCATGATATGATGGTCATAGATTCTAACACTCTGGAACTGTGAGACTCTAAATTAATTGTGTGTGTGTGTGTGTGTGTGTGTGTGTGTGTGTGTGTGTGTGTGTGTGTACATACACATACAGTCTTGGTCATGATGTTTTGTCACAGCAATGGAAAGTAACTAAGACAGGCTCACCCCTATATGAGTGGATTCAGGACCCCTGAATAAAAAAACCCCAAGCTTCTTTTGTTTGAGAAGAGCCTTACTTTGGAAATGACTCCTGTGTTATTTGTCTGCTGCAGGCAATAAACCCTTCTCTACTGTGCTTATTCTGGCTTTGTGTTTACCAAGATTCAAGCACACAGCACATAGCATTCTCTCAGTTAGTGTCAGCTTATTTTCCCAAAATGTCACTATGGGATTGATTAGAGAGCTTAACCTTCCCCAAGGGGATGTCTGTCTGTAAAGGCATCTGGCTGGGAGTTAAATGCTGGATAAACTCCACTGGAAATAAAGGATTTAATGTTACTTAGATCTTGAATGAAAATGAGGACATGAAGCCAGGCGTGGCAGGCAGATTTCTGAGTTCGAGGCCAGCCTGGTCTACAAAGTGAGTTCCAGGACAGCCAGGGCTATACAGAGAAATCCTGTCTCGAAAAACAAAAACAAAAACAAAAACAAAAACAAAGAAAGGAAAGGAGAAGAGAAGAGAAGAGAAGAGAAGAGAAGAGAAGAGAAGAGAAGAAAAGAAAAGAAAAGAAAGGAAAGGAAAAGAAAAGAAAAGAAAAGAAAATGAAGACATGAACACCGCCTGGGGAACATTGAGGGGAAGGTTTTACTGTAGACATGAGGAAGAGCACAGCCAGAGGCCTCTGGAAGGGTCCAGACTGAACATGGACAAGAGAAGAGGCAGAGGAAGCATGAGAGAAGAAGAAGAGAGAGAGGATTAGGAGAGAGAGGGCAAGAAGACCAAGAGAATGCAAGGCTGAAATGGCAGGTTTGTAAAGAATGAGAAGCTGGGGCAGGAGAAGCAAAGCCCAGACCCTGGGCCACAGAGGGTTAAGGTAGAAGGCTTGGTGAGAAGCCACAGGTACTGAGTGAGCCTTGCCCCAGGTTTCTCTGGGGCCTGACAGATCTCTGTTACAAACACTAGGAAGTCTCTCTTTTAAACAACTGAAGCAGTGAGCAAAGGAAGCTTTGTTGCAACTACCTAAAGTAAGGCAGAGAGATGCCGGACCCCAGAGCCAATACAGCCATCCTCCACAGGCCCAGACTGTTTAATACTGTCTTAGCTAGGGTTTCCATTGCTGTGGAGAGATGCCATGACCAAGGCAACTCTTATAAGGACAACATTTAATTGGGGCTGGCTTACAGGTTCAAAGGTTCAGTCCATTATCATCAAGGCAGGAGCATGGCAGCATTTAGGCAGGCATGGTGCAGGCAGAGCTGAGAGTTCTACATCTTCATCTGAAGGATGCTTGTGGAAGACTGGAATCCAGGAAGCTAGGATGAAGCCCACACCCACAGCGACACACCTACTCCAACAAGGCCACACCTACTCCAACAGGGGAGCCACACCTTCTAATAGTGCCACTCCCTGGACCGAACATATACAAACCATCACAGAGAGGGTTTATTTTGCTTCTTTGCTTTCACGTCCAGGTACCAGAAGGTCAGGGTAGAAACTCAGGTAGGGCAGGAACCTGTATCCACTCTCCCCAGAGCAGGGATTACATGTGCTTCGCCATGGCCCACTTCTTTATATGGTTTCTAGGGTTTGAACTCAGCTCCATTAACTGAGCTATTTCCACAGCCCTCTATTATCTTTATAATTACTACTGTTGCCATAGAAACCAATCACCAGTCATTCGGATTCTCAGTGCCTTACCTCCCACCCTCACTTTATTCTACTGTTTAGTGTGGTCTGATGCCATTCACCTGTGTGTGTAAAACGTTAACAAATATCCCAAAGTCATTGTTCTTGAGGGAAGTGGGAAAAAGGCAATAGAAAGCAGAAGAATAAAGAAAAGTTCCATTTTAGTTGCAATATCTTATGTCCTTTATTTTATTTTTTAAAAAAAGCTTGAACAGTGTGTCAGCACTTCTACATCCTACATTGTATAGTTTTCAAATTCCCCATTCACTACCCACTATTAATACCCACTATGATTATGAAATGTTTACCAGGATACAGGTTGATAAAAACTGAGAAAGTCATTTATAAATCCATTACATTTATAAGTAAAAACATATGCAAAGCAAAACTTCATCAAGTGCCACATGGTAGAGAACCTAGAGTCCAAAAGAGCAGAAGCTGTCTTTCTCCCTGGGCACCGATGCCCCTGCTCCAGAGATTTTAAGGTTTATTTTAAAAAAAAAATCCTGAAAGCATCTGCAAGCATGTGTGTCGGCCCTAGAGGCACAGGATAGGTAGTGGTCACAATACAGAACATCTTAGAGATGGCCCCACATAAATACAAGGGCGATCTCACTTTTTATGGCTTCGTGATATGATGGTGTGTTGTGATTTTCTGTAAATTACTCCCTTCAACTCATCTGTATTGTGTTTACTACTGCTGTGCTTTCTGCTACTAGAAGCAAAACTCTATACGTCAACCCAGAAGCTTTTTACATGTGTGCAAGCTGTCTGTGCAGAATAAGTTCCTTAGGAATGAATCTCAGGGTAAAAGGTTACAAACATCCAAGCATATCATGGCCATTGCCAGGTCTTTCTCTCCAAACAGCATGTTGTCACACACCTGGTTATGTGACACTCATGCCACCGTAAGGGATGTCTCCCCCATGTGTAGGAGCTTTTTAAACTCCTTCTGTGCTCTTCCTGTCAAATTCTTTGTCCAGTTTTCCTTTAATCTTGGAAAATTTTCTTTTATGTATAAAAAAAAAATTTTGAGACAAGGTCTCAGAATGTAACCCTGGTTAGCCTGAAACTCACTATGTAGACCAGGTTGGACTCAAACTCACGGAGATCCACTTGCCTCTGCCTCCTGAGTGCTGGGATTAAACTACCATGAATAGAAACTTTAGGGAAAAAATATTTATGACATTTGCTGCCAGCATTTCCCCAGCATATTGTTTCTTGACCTTTCTGGCTATCCTGACACTCACTCTGTAGACCAGGCTAGCTCAAACTTAAGAGATCCTTCTGTCTCTGTCTCCATAGTGCTGATATTAAAGCTATGCACCACCACTACCTGGCTCTTTGTCATTTGTTTGGAGTTTTTTTGTTGATGGTGGTTTTTGGGTTTGGTTTGGTTTGGTTTGGTTTGGTTTGGTTTGGTTTGGTTTGGTTTGGTTTGGTTTGGTTTGGTTTGGTTTGGTTTGGTTTGGTTTGGTTTGGCTTAGCTTGGCTTGGCTTGGCTCAGCTTTGCTTTTTGAGACAGGGGTTTTCTGTATAACCTTAGATGTCCTAGAACTCACTCTGTAAACCAGGCTGGCCTCCAACTCAGAGATCCACCTGCCTCTGCCTTCTGAGTTCTGGGGTTAAAGGTGTGTGCCATCACTTCCTGGCTAGAAGTAAATTTCTTTGATATAAATTCTCTAAGAATGTAACTAGATGCCTAAAGCAAACCAATTCTATGTTCAAGTTTATTTTTTTACAGTATTTTGCTAATATCTGTGCCCCTCCCCTCCCTGAGCCTTCCCTTGTGACTCCACTTCCATCTCCCCACAGCATCCTTTCTGCTTCATAGCACATGTGTCCTGATGCCCTACTCTCCAGCCCTCCATTTCCCCAAGCTTCTTTGTCTTTTTTTTCTGATTATTATCCACACCCACACTCACCCATACCCACACACTCTCTGATAAACATGGTAGGTTCCGATCCACCCATTAGAATGTGTGATTTTTTTTTCTCTAAGTTATTCAATTTATATCATACTCTCTATGTTTATTCATTTTCCTTAAGTTTTCATGATTTGCTCCTGCAAATCATCCCTGGAAATGAACTCTGGATTTTTGTTTGTTTGTGTCTCCCAGAAAAGTTTGCTCTGTTTGGCTCTAAATATTGAGTTTCAGAGAAGCCGAGCGTGGTGGCACATGCCTTTAATCCCAGCACTCGGGAGGCAGAGGCAGGTGGATTTCTGAGTTCGAGGCCAGCCTGGTCTACAGAGTGAGTTCCAGGACAGCCAGGGCTATACAGAGACCTAAAGCAAATGACAAATGAGTATTTTTTCAGCAACGGCCTTCGAAAGGCTGGTTGAACTGGGGAGCGCACAGAGAGCAGAGAGATTTGACTTATGTTTGCATACTGTGGTTACTAAATTAAGTGTGGAGTGATGCCAAGCTTAGACTCTGTACATTCTTCCTCTTCGGCCCTCTACCTTCCAAACCACTGCACCCATACTTTGGCACTTTGACGGTAGTAACTCTGGGTCCCCACAGGAATAGTATTAAGGCGGAGTCAAAGATTCTGAATAAACAAGTCATGTAGAAGGCAAAGATCAGAAACAGCAATGCTGATGAAAGGCAAAACAGGAAGCAACTCGACAAGCTAAACTGAACTGGACTCACCCTGAAATCATAGCTTGCAGTTTGTGAACTTACATTTCAAACTATGTCCTGCTAAAGATGGACACACTCTCCCCCCTCTCCCCTTCATGCTCCCTCCACACACCAAGATCAAGCATTTCTGCCGGTGGCTGTGTTAAAAACAAGGAAAATATCTGAGTCTACGAGAAGTCAGCAGTCATCTCATAATTAGCTCTTTCCTGCCTACCTCAAACAACCAGTCCTTCCTGATACACACACACACATACACACACACACACACAGAGAGAGAGAGAGAGAGAGAGAGAGAGAGAGAGAGAGAGAGAGAGAGAGAAAGGATATCTCAGTGCCAGCTAATTGCTCTGCTGTCTCTTCCTACTGTCTACATCCCCCATACTCATATTTGCTTGCCCTGAGTGTGGCTGATTGTACATGAAATGTTTTTGGTGCTTAAATGTTTAGATCAAAGAGCTTCAAAGACAGCTAGAGACCAACCCAAGCTAACTGAAAACTGGCATCTTCCTATCAAAACACAACCTTTACAATATACAGATGTGTCCTTGCCCTGGAAGCCAGACAGAGCAGAGCATTGTAGAAAATGGCCGTCTCAGATCCCATTGGAATGATCCCAAACACAATACTTCTTTCCATGCCTGAAAATCGGTGAACACTCTCCAACACGACGTGACTACCCAGACTATCCAACCCCTCCCTGACCTGCACTAGTAAACTGGGCTCCTCAGCGAGCTGAGACATGGACCTCCTCCTCATTGCTAGCAGAAGCTTGTCTCTACATTTTTCTATATCTCTGGCTCTAGTGAAAAGAACAGCAACATCCGTGAAATAGCCAGACCTCCAAAGACTCTGGCATTTCTCTGCTACATAGACTGACATCTGCTCCAAATTCAAGTTATCAGTAATCTCTAAGTTGCCTGTGACATCTGGACCCCATTCAAGTTCTTCACCCACCATCAAGGCTTCTTGGGGGACATTTGGGGGAGGATTTTCTCTGATTTGATGCATTATATCCTGAAGGTAGCTGGTTATGTTGTCTCCGCTGCGGAGCATTCTGGTGAGCTTCAATAACGGCTTCTGGTGTTGGAGCTCAGGGAGGCCACTGCAACACAAGTGATTGATCTGAAAGTAATCCAGAAAAATGTAGAGAACTCCTGGGCCATCTCTCGCTCTCTGAGTGATGGCTTTGGCCTTTGCGTACCAGTTCCCGTCCTCCGTTCGGAAATTCTGAGCTTCGTCCACGATGATATGTTGCACGTTATCAAAGGTATTTTTCATGAAGGTTTTCCGTGTCACTGCCTGGCAAACGTTTTTCCTGATGCAAGTGTAAGAAACACAGTCAGATTTCCTCAGCTAAGCAAAGCAAGGCAGCCCAATAGATAGGAATAGTTCCTGAGCATGGAAGCAACAACCCAGAGCTTAGCCCTCGAAAGCCACGCCCATTCAAATTGCCCACCAGAAAGAAATGAATAGTCAGGTTGCTTACCTCACAATGAACCTCTTCAAGGACTGGTTCTCACAGATGTAAAGAATGTCGTCAGCTTGACAGTTGAACACATTCCTAATCTTCCCCACGATCATGAGAGCTAGAGTGGTCTTCCCTGATCCAGGTAAGCCGTGGACAAACATCTCTCTGTGCTTGCTCAGGTTAGTTGAAAGCAACCCGTACTGCTGGTCTGAGAGCAGGGCCACAGTCTCAGACTCCAAGTTTAACTCTTCATTTAACAGGGGTCTGAACCCAAACAAGATGATCACAAGAGATTGCAACAGAGCTTCCACCTGCTTTGTGGTTGTGAAGTTATAGGATTCGGGGTACACTGGCATTTCTAAGTCATTCCTTACTCTTTGGTGAGAACCCAGTGGTAAGACCAAGGGAATGATGCCTAATCTTCCAGGGTAGCCACCCATGTTCACCAGCTTCTGCTTCAGGGTACGGGCGACTTTCATGGAATAGTGCCTGTTCCCCAGATCCCACTTGTTGCAAATGGTGTACAGGATTGGAACGTTGTTCGGGGAAATTAGAAGAGCGTCACAGATGACATCTTGCCTCCTCTGAAGACCTAGATCTACAGCCCAGCTGTGGGAGAAGATCAATATCCCTTGAGAGAAACAGCGCATTTCCATATTTATTAAGTTTCTTAGTCCTCTGTAATCTGCGAAGAGGTCCTTGTAGACGCTCTCTGGAGTATATGTAATCCTGTTTGGTGACACTAGACAAGGAAAGAATCGGAATGAATCAGAGACAAGCTAATAATCACCATTGCTGTGGGAATCTTTCTTGAATAAGCACTCTTGAATAATCTTTCTTGAATAACACCAATGAGAGTGGAAGAGAGGACCAGTGGATGAAAAGCCTTCATGCCCGTGCCATCTGTAATAACGCATTACACTTTAAAACCACTAGGTGGAGGGAGCGAGCAAGCAAGATTTTATAGAGTATGTGGCAGGCAGCAGGATTTAGAGGGCCAGGACTTATTTATTTATTTGTCTATTTATTTATTAACTGTTTCTCCAGGTCATTCTGTTTCAGATGGCAAGTGAAGCCCTGCTTGGCCAACAGATGTACAAGCAGTACTTTAAGTAAATCACTAAACAAATCAGTAGCTAGTAATTAGTCTTACTCTACCATTATATGATGTAGATCTCGATCTTTGAGCTCTACCATGTATCAATGATCAGTTTTATATTAGTAACAAAAAGAGAAGCAATCTTGAGTCTGGGGGAGCCCATAACCAGCTGTGATCAACATGGACTACACTGAGAACACAGTAGCCAAGGCAGCAAGAAAGAGCCTCTCTTGGACTACGAGAACACTAGTGGGAAGGTGGTGCATGCCTTTAATCCCAGCCCTCGGGAGGCAGAGGCAGGCGGATTTCTTAGTTCGAGGCCAGCCTCTACAAAGTGAGTTCCAGGACAGCCAGGGCTACACAGAGAAACCCTGTCTAAATTTGTCTTTGTTCTATGTCCTGCAAAAGCTTAATGGTGAAACAACTAAAACCAAGAAAAATCCAGAAACACCAGAATGTTTCAAAATATTTTCTTATCAATAAGAGAACCTAGAAAATCTATGAACAAAGTCACAAGATGTACCTGGACATGGTCCACACTCAGCCCTGCACTTGCACATGGCACATGGCAATAATGCACTCGTTCTCACTGCTAATGTTGGATGCTGCAACTACATTGCAACATACTTACCCACTGTGGTAATGGTTGTAAGCCATCATGTGGGTTCTGGGAATCAAATCCAGGTCCTCTGAAAGAGCAGCCAGTGCTTTTAACTGTTAAGCCACAGCTCCAGCCCCTCTCTGCACTTTCCATAGGTGGTTTTGTATGGACTCAAATCAAGGCTTTTCTCCCCCTAAATATGGAAACAGTCAACCTGTTCCAAAGTGGCCAGAAACAACAGTTACCTGGAAAGTAATCCTTCTGCAGGTCTTCCACACATTTCAAATATTTATGTGTGAACACGGTCTTGCTGCAGGGTGTGGTGTTTAACATACTCTTCCAGGGGATCATCTGAGGGAAACTGGAAAGGTCTGAGGAAACATGAAACAACTGTTGAGTACACAGAGGGCAGAAAACGCCTCTTAGCTGAACCATTTGCAGATATTTGCATTTCCAGCACAGATCAGCTGGAAACCAAACCCAGGTTCTCTGCCAGAACTGCCCATGCTCCTAACCTCTGAGCTACCTCTCCAAACCTTTAATAGTTAATCATATTGAAATAAAATTATTGTATATTTTTAGAATACTATTTTAAGTATATGTGAATAGAAAATGTGACGGTCAATGGTCTAGGATTCTGAATAATTTTGAAATGACCTTTTTGTTTGTTTGTTTTGTTACTTTGTAATTGGTTATTTTGTTTACTTTTCAAATGTTCTTCCCCTTCCCAGTTTCCCCTCCACAAGCCCCCTATCTCCTCCCCCCTCCCTGTTTTGTTACTTTTGAAGTAACCATTGGCTTCCTCTCATCTAAGCCCATTTTGTCTTGCCTTTTCTAAAGCAGATGCCTATCACATCCCTGCTCTCTGGCCTGGCAGTATGGTTAGTGTCATACTGTGGCTCCTGAAATGGGAAAATGGAGAAACCGTGGTTTGCTCATGAAAAGCTCAGAGAAAGGATTTTTTAAAAATGTGTTTTTTGCATGTTGGGAGTTGACTCAGCACTTCAGAGCATTGCCATTCTTCCAAAGGACCTAGGTTCTGTTCCTAGCACCTATTTGGCAGCTCACAACCATCTGTAACTCCAGTTCCATGACTTCTGTTGCCCTCTTCTGACCTCCACAGGCACTGCTCATACATGTTGCACAAATATTCAGGCAAAATATCTATATATGTAAAATAAAAAAATTTTTAAGAGTGCTTTAAAAAACAGGGAGGGGAAACTGTCAAAAAGTTAGTTAGAAAGGACACACCTGACACACCTGTTGGTGTGTAGTGGGGATTTGCTGAGTGGTTAAATGAAAGCTGGTATTTGGGAAGGAAGAGGTCTTAATATGAACGTGAGGAAATCTGTGCCAGGCGTGGTGGTTCACGCTTGTCACCCAACACTCTTGAAGACTGCAGCAGGGGGTTTTTGAGTTTGGGGCCAGCCTAGGCTAACCTGACTCAAAAAGTAAACAAGAAAAGAAATGTGGAAGGAACAGAAGTGACTCTTTCGAATTGTCCCCGCATCAACCTCTAACGGGACTGCCATTCTGATGCATGCAGAGTATTCAAGATGAATAGTCAGAGGGAAGGGCGGTGACTTACCATCTGTAGGAATTAATCTCTTCCCCCAGATTCCAAAGAATTTCACATCTCTCTCTTCTCTCTATCCTCCCATACCCCTCCCCTGCCCCTACCCCCCCCCAGCCTCACCCCTCCCCCACCTCACTCCTCACCCCACCCCCAGCAACATTTCCGTCTTGTTCCCTGACCTGGGTTGATTTCTATCATCCGAGAGGCCCAGTCATTCGCAGTTAGCGGCTTCTTATTATTGTCCTTTATCTCCCAGGAATCGGGCGCTTTGGCAAATGCTGCACAGCAGAATCGTTCGACCTTGATTGCACAGACATACCCATGGAGGGCCTCCTTATCAAATACTTCAAGGAATTTAAGCTCATATTGTACTTTGTGGTTTTGTCCACAGAAGTGGTAGACAGGCATCTTCCTGATACAGGCATCGATAGTAGATTTCAAGTTGGTACAATTTATCTTTTCCTTTTCACATCCAATGACATGACGGGTCTCATCATGCACACCAAAAAACACATAGCCCCCTTCAGAATTGGCAAGTGCAGAAACACACTTGGGAAGTCTCTCTCTAATGCCCTGGGAAAGGTCTGCCGAGAACATTTGAAATTCAACGTGTGAGGACTTTGTGAAGTTGAGTTTTTCCAGGTACTGGAGCTGCGGGCTATGAAACAAATCAGAAGCTAAGATCATCTGAGCGTCACCTACAGGAGCTTCCTGTAGATTTAGCGAGTCAGAGTCACCAAGAATCCTAGGATCCTGGACCCTTTTGAGGAATTTCAGGGCTTTTTCAGGATCCATGACCTCAGTAAATGTTCCACATCTGTGGTACAAATTGGAGCACAGGGTAGCGAGCCTCACGTGAGAGGCTGCCACGTCCCACGAACTCACATATATTAAAAAGAGCTTTCCATACAGCATCTCGTCTAAATGGTTTCTGAACAATTGTGGCAGATTCAAGCCAACTCCATCCCTCTCAAAATTATAGTCTCCGTTCTCAATCTCAACCCTGACCACTCCGCCGCCGGAATTCAGCAGAGCGCACACGGCTTGCGAGATGATTTCGTTCTGTTTCGTGCAGTGTGTGGTATCCATTTCCTCCCTTTGCCTAACCCCAAGGGTCGCTTTTCCTCCATCTTGTATACATTCCGCAAAGTTCAGTTCCAAATCCTCCAGGAAACTCATCTTCTCCGCCTTTAGCTGAAATCTTTTCCTGAAACCCAGAAAAATAGAACCATTAGACTAGAACAAGAAGGAGCAGGTGGGAAATGAAGTTTTAAGAACTCCTTTCTGAGTATCCAAGGAGCTAAAGGGATCTTCAACCCTATAGGTGGAACAACATTATGAACTAACCAGTACCCCTGAGCTCTTGACTCTAGCTGCATATGTATCAAAAGATGGCCTAGTCGGCCATCACTGGAAAGAGAGGCCCATTGGACACGCAGACTTTGTGTGCCCCGGTACAGGGGAACGCCAGGGCCAAAGGGGGGGAGTGGGTGGGTAGTGGAGTGGGGGTGGGTGGGTAAGGGGGACTTTTGGTATAGCATTGGAAATGTAAATGAGCTAAATACCTAATAAAAAATGGAAAAAAAAAAAAAAAAAAAAAGAACTCCTTTCTGAAGTTGACCCTTTATCCCACATAGCTTGAGGCCAGCTTCACGAAAGAGGCTAAGTCTGTGGGATGCCCACAGGGAACTGCTCGTTTGAGTTTGCTTGCTTTTTAAAATGTGTTGTGCTCATGTACTGGCCAGTACCACACACAGCATGCACAAGGAGGTCAGAAGTCAGTTCTCTCCCACCTTGTGGGGTTTGGGATGGAACTCAGGTCATCAGGTCTACTTGCAAGCACTTCTACTCACTGAGCCATCTTATCAGAGCTGTAGTTTTGGGGGACTATTTTGGTCAAGTTCTCTGAGTGGCAAAGTCTCTCGGGTCATCTGTAAAACCTGGGAAATTTTCTAATAGGACTTGTAGACCCCAAGAAGGAAGCTTCCTTGGTCAAGAGCAATTCGTGTAGTACACTGGTGTTTGCCGTCTTGCTTCATTTTTATTTCTCTCCACTGATCAAGACTAGGAAATTTCTAAGATTTTTTTTTAGTCCAATGTGATTTTATTAGTAATTTATCATTGTTACTATGGAAAAGATGATTTTTGAATCCTCTGATCCAGGTGGTTTCTATTTGTGTCAAAAAGAAAGTTATATATGCACATGCACACATACACATGTAGACACACATATGCACACACACACACACATGCTTAGAATATTGATGCAATACAAATCTGGTTAGGAAGGCGAAGACAGAATTCCTGCAGCTATGCCTGGCAGAATTTCATGAACAAAATTAGTGACTATTTGGAACAATAGGAGTGGCAGTTTGATGCAGACTTTCAGCATTTAGGAAGGTGTGTGATTCGGTAGCATACCTCTAAGAAGCAAGTTTGGTTTTTGTTTTTTTTTTTCTAGATGAGTAGAGTATTTAGACATAGAACACCCTGAAGAGCTATCAATCAACAGGAAGCGTGAAAGCCATCTCCACACCTGCATCTCATGTCACCAACCTTTGAATCCAGACCCAACCATCTGTGTCCCCTCATGAGGTTGGCTGCAAACCAGAGAGATGACTTTTTGGATCAAAGCTAGAATCTCATAACAAAAACTCAAGATAGATGGAGAACCATATCTGGTTTTATTAGTGACCTACGATTCTTGGTCTAAACGGACACCAGTTCAGGGAGAATTGCAAAGTTGCTGGTCTGTAGGGCCAGTTCTCCCCAGCAACTCTCATTGTGATGGTTAATAGGGCACAGGAAAGAGAGAAGGGGATAAAAAGGAATAGGCTGACTCCACCCAGGGCTCCGCCCTCAAGTGAGAATCATTAACAAAACTCAAACTGAAAGCGAGTAGCTGAGAACTTCTTACAAGAGATCTATCTGAGCCGCAGCTCACCACATCAGTGCAGAACCAACAAGCTCCCATCTGCAAAGCACAAGAGGCGTGATGGGTACTCACCTGGCCAAAGGTTGAGCTCTAGAGCAGCAAGTGGTGAGATGGTGTCTTGCTGGAACCTCCAAGAAACTGTGGGTATTATTAAGAGCACTCACTTGAGAGCATGATACTGATTCTGAGCTAACTATAACTAGAGAGTCCACCACCATCACTTTCATTGGCTGGATCTCACAGGAAGGAGAGTTGAAAAGCCTGCTAAGCTTGGCTGTGATTAATTTAGAGAACATATTTGGCTTCCTGAGTAGGAAATAGAGGCGAAATCAGGGAAGCTGCCAGTTATTAGCCAATCAAGTTTTAAATAATCAGGGGTTATGACTTGGTTGCTACAGAGTGTGTGGTCAGATTCATATTCTCTCTGTCTCTTTCTCAACATTTTCCCTTGGGTTAGGCAGACACTTCATATACATGGCATTAAATGCATAATATAGGAAAGAAAGGGATGGAGAGATGGCTCAGTGAAAGAACACTGGCTGTTCTTCCACAGGACCTGAGTTCAAATCCCAGTCCCACATGGTGGATAACAGCTGTCTGTAACTTGGAATCTGAAACCCTCTTCTGGCTTCCAAGGGCACAGCATGCATACAGTCAACAGACATACATACACACTAAACACCAAGACACATAAAAGAAAATAATAACATCCTTTTAAAACTTCATTTATTTTTACTCTATGTATCTGGGTATTCTGTCCACATGTATGCATGTGTGTGCCTGGTGTCTGTGCAGGCCAGAGAGGGAGTTAGATTCCCTAAAGCTGAAGTTACTGATGGCTGTGAGCTGCCTTGGGAGAGCTAGGAATCAACTCAGGTCTTCTGCAATCATAAGCAGTGCTCGTAATTGCCACTTCTCTAGCCCCAAACAAATAGAGCTTTTTTAAAAATAGAAAAGAAAAACTCAACACAGTGGGCTATAAGAATTTCCCTTCTTGGATTGAAGCCCCTAAGGGAATAGGAACTCTATAGAAAAACCAACAGAGTCAACTAATCTGGACCCTTGGGGGTTCTCAGAGTCTCAACCACCAACCAAAGAACATTCCTTGCAAGTAGGAGACCCTGAGTTTTCACCCCAACACCGCCGGAAACCACCATCTGCTGGTTGTTTTTTTTTTTGTTGTTTGTTTGTTTTTGTTTTTGTTTTTCTGTAGAAACAAAATCTATGATAAAACCAATGGCTCTAAGTCTGCACTTTGAGACTTTTTTAAAGAAAAAGTCTTACTGTGCAGCCCTGGGTGACCTAGAACTCACTATGTAGACCAGGTTGGTCTTGAACTTCTGGAGATCCACCTGCGACTGTCTTTCCAGTGCTGGGACTAACGGGTGTGGGTCTCACCTGGCATTTTAAGACTTTTAGATGCCTCTAATCTTTGTTTTCCTTCTCCCTTGCTTGTTATAAGTCTAGACTTCTTAGATCCACCAAGTGCCCTCTCAGTGAAAACGTACTGTGTGCTGAGGAGAACAGTGGGCTTTACAAACTGTGCACAATTTAAAAGACACCTCCTCTCCTCCCTTGCAGTTACATAAGAGCAGGAAGTAATACCCTCGAGAAGTTTGAGAGTAGTTTTTCGTTTTGTTTCATATTTTCACCAACAAAGACATTAGAATGTAGAGACTGCCTTTTGGGTCCAGCAGCGACTCCTGAAAGTCCTCCTGCTATGTCAATAATTCAGAAATGGAGTTCTACTTTCTGATTGGCAGAACTCCTATCCCATCTGGAAAATCCACAGCCATGTCAGTCTCTTCTTTCACTTTCACAAAGATAGAGGCATTTAAAGTTTAAATGTCTTCTGGCATTTAAACCCTTCCATCCGGTTCAGCGTGCTGTGGCACTAAGTCACTGCTCTGCTATAGGTTCAGACACAGAAACCCTCAGTTCCTGCCTATTCCCCTCTCCCACTTCCCCACCACACACACACACACACACACACACACACACACACACACACACACACACACACACACACACACACATTAGGGATCAGTTTCTATTTCCCAGGCACGACAAACCCAGCTTTGGAGAACTTCAGACAGTACACCCACTTCCTCTTAGGGCCTTGCCTCTGAACCTCGAGCAACCACCTCACCCCAACCCTAGGACTTGAGGAGCTACTACCAAGTGCTTTCATCTCTCTGATCACTTCCCCTGCCACTTCTGCTTTCAGAACCACCCTGTTTAAAGGGAAACAAAGTCACAGAATCATGCTTTGCAGACCTGCTTCTTTGGTCTGCCCACTGAATTGTTGTTAACCGCGTTATCAGTTATCACAGACACTGGGCTCTGTAGGCACCAAGCCAGGGGTTTAAAGGTGACTCTGGTGATAGACCGGACACTTCTCGTCTCCTCCCCGAGATAGGTCCCTCTCCTCACTCGGCCACCTTCCCCGGGACTTCCCTTCCCAAGCCTTCAACACCTCCGGCCCTCTGCCGCCTAAGCCTATGGGCCCCAGATGCTTCCCAGCCGGCTATCCATGGATGTTACCACAGGTTATAGGAAGCAAACTCTGGAATTCAGGCGCGGCACCCTGCCTCCCCACAACCTCGCGGGGGAACCTGATGACCCTGGATCTGATAAAACTTGTGCAAAAGATTAAGAGGAACCCGTTACCCGCCGGAGTCTGTCCTCCGCAGCCCGCAGGGCGCCCCGTCTCCTGGAATCAGAGCTGATGTCCTGGGTCCAGAGTGGAGACCTCTACCCTGTGTGCTCTTGTCCTTAAATCAGCTGAGCGCAGTGACATCGCATGGGGCGGGGCAATCTGCAGAAAGCAGTCCTGTTCCATGGACCAGGAAACCCCAGTGCTTCCAGTAACCTCAGTTAACTTTAAGAAAGAGAAGAGCTTTTTTTTTTTCTTTTTCACTTTGAAGGGGCGTTAATAGTTCTTACGGCCACTCAGGGAAGGAAACCTGGCACAATCCCATGTCCCCCAAACCTCCCCGACCCTACTTGACCCTTCACGGGACCGTTCAGACTCCACTGCTCCAGGGTCCCTCTCCTCGGTGCCTGAAAGTCCCTCAGTTTCCCTGGTTTCTGCTGGAATCCTCACAGCAAGATCTTCAGCTTACCAAGGACAGCGATCTTCAGGATGATGGGTCGGTGGAGGCACCCGGAAAAACAAGAGGCAGAAAATTAAAGCCCTCCTTTTTTTTTTTTTTTATTACGTATTTTCTTCAATTACATTTCCAATGCTATCCCAAAAGTCCCCCACCCCCGACTCCCCTACCCACCCATTCCCATTTTTTGGCCCTCCTTTATCTCCACTTCCCCAAACGTTCCAGATTGTTGATATCCCCCGCGTCCCACCCCCGCCCTGCTTTCCTCTACCTTTACCCTCCAGGCGCGGTTTCCTGCAGAACAAGTTGCTGCTTGGGGGCTGAAGGGGGGGACAGGGTAGTTCGAAAGGATCCAGAGCAGGATATGCTGCAACTGGGGGTGAGGGTGGAGGCGGAAAAGGACTGAGCTCCCAGGGGGCTAACTCCAGCCTAGATTTCCCGACCCTAAGCATTCCTCCAGTCCTGGAGCCAACTGTCCTCTCCTGCCCTTCTTTGCGCTTCTTAATGTTCTGGCGAGTACATATTTCTCTTAACTCTTTACAACTCAGGCATGGATACCCCCAGAACCCCTGGAGCTGGGGGAACAAATCAGGTTCCCTCCTCCCCAACAGACTAAAGAAGCAAGCTAAAGGAAGCGGAAAGGGGGAGGGGTGCTGTTAAAGAGATTTAAAGCCATTAATAATCCCTCTATTAGTTAGAGACTCAGCTGCCAGTACTTTCCCTTCTCCTGCAGTCAACACAGTTGGAGGCTGCAGTCAGTAAGTCCAGAAAAGCCCAAGGGTGTCACAGAGAGATTCATGTTGGATTCTGTAGCCTTGTGACTCATAGGGGGAGGGGGTGGAGAAGGCACGGGGACTGGGACCTGGCGACCACACCCTTTCATAGCAGCCAGAAGCATAAAGCCTGGTCAGCCTTTTTACATTTCTTCTTTGAAATCCAGATAACTGGTATATAATATTCCCCTTTAAGCAAAGATACATTTCTCACTCTCCATATGTGTCCATGTGTGTGCAGGTACACACACATGTACAGCTATACATGCACATGCATGTTTATACAAGAAGGCCAGAGGACAGACAGTTCATCTGCCCTTCTGTAAACACCTTCTGCCTCGTTTTGAGACAGGCTCTTTCATTGAACTCACCAAATAAGCCAAGATGGTGGGCCAGCAAGCACCCAGTGCTTCCTCTGTGCCTTCCAGGCACTGGGATTACAAACACCCGGTTTGTAGAGATGAAACTCAGATTTGAGCTACCTCTCTAGGCCTCTTTAACCATTCCTGACAGCGAGTTAAAAGTAAACTCTTCATAGACATGCTTACAACGCTCCTTACAATGTTTGCCATTTGATAAAGTGGAATAAAACGAGCTCGGTCTCGAGAGGAAATTGATGTTTTATCAACATCTGTTTAAATGAACAATACATAGCACAGTTAATGTAGGAAGAGCCTATCCTGCAGAGCACCTACACTGAGGTCCGAGAGTGCCCTGACTCTTTTCCTGTCCCAGTAGATAGGGCTCTTCTCAGGAAGCTTAGTCCTTCAACCAAGTCTCAATTTTCTGTTGGGGGAACAGAAAAACAGAAGAGGCTTGGAATTTTCTTTCTGCACTTTTCCCTCAGATTGCAATCACCTTAGCAGAAACAAAAATTCTCTAGAGGGGCTGGTGAGATGGCTCAGCGGGTAAGAGCACTGACTGCTCTTCCAAAGGTCCTGAGTTCAAATACCAGCAACCACATGGTGGCTCACAACCATCCGTAGTGAGATATGACACCCTCTTCTGGTCTGTCAGCTACAGTGTACTTACATATAATAATAAATTTTTTTTAAAAAGTAGTTTAAAAAAATTCTCTAGAGAGTGCCCTCCCTTTGGATTGTCAGTTGAGACAGTGGGCTTGGAAACTACTTGGGGGAATCTCACACTGGGAAAAGGAGAGGTGGCAGCTAGAGAAGGAACTGACTCTCTGGAAGCGCTTTCCCACAGCTCAGACAACTTGCAGGGCAGACAGAACCCAGACAGCAATGGGTCAACTTACTAGCAAGACTACACCTTGACCAGGAGTACTGAATTCTGCACACCCTCAGCTTCTGTTTAACTCTAAGCTTGACATCAGTGCCTAGAAGGACTTGTGGGTCACTGGGCCTCCTTGTTTGATCCTCTCCCCGATGAGGCCACACTGAATAACTCTTTCTCTGCTTGTCACTACTACTTATTTCTCTA
The DNA here is from genome assembly GCF_000001635.26 of Mus musculus. Taxonomy (NCBI): domain Eukaryota; kingdom Metazoa; phylum Chordata; class Mammalia; order Rodentia; family Muridae; genus Mus; species Mus musculus. The sequence continues at coordinate 14,495 of NW_019168514.1, read as the reverse complement.
ATTGTTGTATTTAGGATGGGTGGCTGAGTCAGTTTATTGGGGGTTGCCAGGTTTGGGCTTTACCCTCCAAATCTCCAGCAGACAACTTTTCACCTACTGAGAATGAATGTTACCACGTAGAGAAGTGACTTTCTTTCCAAAGACGGCCATTTCCTACTCCAGCAAACAGGAAAGCACGTGATGTTTCCTGGCGGAGAATTAAGACAACAGATGAACCGGAGGCTATGAATCAACTGACCTTAAAATAAAGATATGGTCATCGGAGCCAAAAGATTAGACAGAGAGATATCTCCATCGGATCTCTTTCCTTGGAACTCTGGGAGCCCCACGGAAAAGGGGGGAGGAAAAACTGTAGGAGCCTGAGGGGTTGAGGACACCAGGAGAACATGGCCTACAGACATCAACTAAGCCGGGTTCACCCGGGCTCACAGAGACTGAAGCAGCAATCACAGAACCTGTATCTGTCCTTGCGAGGTCTTCTGAGTACTTGCTGTGGCTGATTAACCTGGTGCTTTTGTGGAACTCCTCACAGTGTGATTGAGGTGTGTATGTGTGTGTGGGGGGGGGGTGTACATCTCTTGACACTCTCAGATCTCAGGACCCTTTTCCTCCTCCTGGGTTGTCTCACCTAGCCTTGATAGGAGGGTTTGTGCCTAGTTTTATTGTAACTTGTTATGCCATGTTCAGGGGCTAACCCTGGGAGGCTTGCTCTTTTCTGAAGGGAAACAGAGGAGGAGTGGATCTAAAGGAGAGGAGGGTGGTGGGGGGCAACACTGCAAGGAATGGAGGGCAGAGAAACTGGGGTCAGGATGTATTGAAAACAAAATTTTGGCTAAAAAGAAGGAATGTAGATAAATAAATTAAAATAAAATAAAAGAGGTCGTCCTGACTGCCTGTGATGTTCACAAGGATGCTATCAGACCCTGCTTTCTTGGAATGTTCTGGAAGTCTAAGCTTCCTAGGCTCTGGGGCTATCTTAGTATTCAAGTGGAAAGCGGAAACTTGTTGGCAGTTCATGAGATGTTGACGCTCAATTTTAAGAACAATTGCTTGGGAGGCTGAAGAGAAGGCTAGGAGTTAAGAGCGTTCCCTGCTCTTTCAAAGGATCTGGTTTCGATTCCCAGCACCCACGTGATGGTTCACCACTCTCTGTAGCTCCAGTTGTAAGAGATCTGATGCCCTTTCTGACCTCAAAGAGTTCTGCGGGTGCATGGTTCACAGATCCAGGCACAGGCAAACACCCATATGCATAAAAGAAAAATGAATAAGATCTCAAAAAAAGTATCGATAGTGAACATTTATAACTAAGGTGGTTCTTCTTGTAACCTATCAAGCAGGAGGAAATCACTCAGCAGTGAAATACACACTTTAAAAGAGAAGTTCATCGCCAGGCGGTGGTACACTTCTTTCATCCCAGCACTCAGGAGGCAGAGGAAGGCAGATCTCTGAGTTCCAGGCCAGCCTGGTCTACAGAGCGAGTTCCAGGACAGCCAGGGCTACACAGAGAAACCCTGTCTCAAAAAAAACAAACAAACAACAACAACAAAAATAAAGTCATAAAGCCAAAGCACATTAACTAGATATGATTGAATTAAGGAAGACTGAGGTTTTAATTTAGGAAAAAACCTTCCAAGATATTAAGGGATTTGAATCCACACCAGGGGAGTTCACAGTGAGGCACCAAGCACATCACAAGGCACAAGGAGTCAGCTTGGAACTAGGCTGCTCCTCCCTTGCCCTTCCTCCCAGTCACTTTCTGCACACATGGTTGCTTTCACTCTGAGGTTGTTAAACAACACAAAAGGTAGGCCCTGTAACAGCTGGAGAAACTTTCAAATTCTCGAATTCTTGATAAAAGGAAACCAGCTTGTTAACCAACACATTTCCTGGGTGTGCCACTGAAAAGCAAGTAGCTACCTTGCTGGTCCTGTGCTCAGAGAGGTCGTAGGCAGAGAGAGACTGTTCTGTGTATACCGCAATGACAGCGTTTGTCAAAACCCACAGGCCACACAACCCAGAAGGAATCCTAACACACACAGCCTGAGGGCTTTGAATAATTATGCTACATCAGTGTAGGCTCATCAGCTGTAACAAATGTGCTACTGTGCAGCAAACATCCTTGTGTGAGGATAAAAGGTATGTGGGAACCCTCTGCATTCTGGTCTACTTTTCCTTGAACATTCAACTGCTCCAGCAGGGTGGAGAAATGATGGCTCAGCAGTAAAAGCACACTGCTCTTCCAGAGGACCCCAGTCCAGTCCTCACCACTCAGGGGGGTGAGAATTACCTGTAACATCAGCCCTGGGGGATCTGAGACCTCAGGTCTTCTCAGTGCCCACATTCATGTGTACATACTGTACTCCCACAAACACATACTCTCTAAAAGCAAGTAAAACTGCTCCAGATGACAGCCATTCATTTTAAAGTAACTGGTGTGTGTGTGTGTGTGTGTGTGTGTGTGTGTGTGTGTGTGTGTGCATATATATGTGTGTATGTGGTTGTGTGGACATTTATGTGTGTGGTTGTGTGGGCATGTGTGTGTGATTGTGTATATACGTATTGTGTATGTGTGCATATGTATGTGTGTGATTGTGTGTATTTATCTGTGTGTGTGTATCTGTATGAGTGTGTGTGTGATCGTGTGCATGTATGTGTATGTATGTATATGTGAGTGCTAGGAATCTAATCTGGGTCCTCTAGAAGAACTGGCTGTGCTCATAACCGATGAGCCACCTCTGGGTACACATGTGGGTGACTGTGCTTTTCTACCGTGCATGCATGCGGCAAAGACTCATCTCCAGAGTCGTTCCTCCCAGAGAGTCATCCACCCTGGTTGTATTTGTTTGCTTTTATATTGTTAAAACACTTGTGTGTGTCTGTGTGCTCCCACGGGAGTTTATGTGCATCACATGAATACTGGTACCCAAGGAGGCCAGAGAGCATTGCACAGCCTAGGATCAGAATTACTTGCGGTTTCCAGCGTGTGAGTGCTGGGATCAAAACCCAGGTCTTCTGCAAGAGAAGTTAAGTGCTTCTAACTGCTGAACCCTCTCTCCAGCTCCTGCCTTGTTTTTTAATACAGGCTCTCTCACTGATATGGAGGGCTCATCAATCAGGATTGGCTGGCTGGAAAGCAAGTCTCAGGGATCCATTTGTCTCCACCCCGCAGCAGTACTATCACAAACACTGGCTATCACATCAGATTTCTTTTTCCTTTCTTTTTTTTTTATTGGATATTTTCTTTATTTACATTTCAAATGTTATCCCCTTTCCTGGTTCCAGCCCCCCTCCAAACTCCCTATCCCACCCCTCTCCCCCTGCTTCTATGAGGGTGTTTCCTCACGTACCCACCCACTCCTATCTCCTCACCCTCAATTCCCCCTTCACAGGACCAAGGGCTTCTCTTCTCATTGATGCTAGACAAGGCCATCCTCTCTTACATATGCAGCTGGAGGGGGCTGGAAAGATGGTTCAGCAGTTAAGAACAATAAACCACATGGTAGCTTACAACCATCTGTAATGGGATCTGATGCTCTCTTCTGGTGTGTCTGAAGACAGTGACAGTGTACTCATATACAAAAATAAATAAATCTTTAAAAAAAATATGCAGCTGGAGCCATGAGTCCATCCAGTTGCCACACCCAGATTTTTAAATGGACCATAGTGATGAAATTCAGGTCCTGGGGATTTACTAACTGAGTCGTCTCTCCAGGACCCTCCCATAGCACATCTTGACTGACTCACACAAAGATGTTTTATCCAGACAATGAGAGGCAGCAAAACTCAGATTCAGGAATTCACTCTCCTCAGCAAGTCCACTGGCTTTCCCTGGCTGTTCTTGGACTGATAGCCGAAAGCTCACACTAAAGAATGTGGTCTCTCCACCTCACAAAGATAAGACTTGCCCAACCAGCCTCATGAGATTGAAAATAGTTTGGGCTGTGAGCCTACATCTGAGAGATGTTTCCAGTAAGTAGCTTACTGGCCCCAATCGCCCCTAAATGTGGGAAAAGGAGAGCAAGGAGCGTCTGGGCAGGGTCACACTTGCTATTTATTGCTCATTAATGTGTATGTATATATATATTGGTTTTTCGAGACAGGGTTTCTCTGTATAGCCCTGGCTGTCCTGGAACTCACTCTGTAGATCAGGCTGGCCTCGAACTCAGAAATCTGCCTGCCTCTGCCTCTCCAGTGCTGGGATTAAAGGCATGCGCCACCACGCCTGGCTTAATGCATATATATTTAAAAGGTCATGGCCCAATGTTGACTGTCATTCTGTCAGAATAAAAGGGTCTAATAAGCACAGTTTCCTACTTGAAAAGGCCCATCTGAGGGCAGGCAGAGTGCATCAGAGTGCATGTGAGGTTCCTCACTACAGATAAGATCTGAGGAACTCCGGTTATCATCGTGACATCTGTTGTAGCTGTGTGCACCTCTAGGGAACAGGAGGAGGTGACAGCTCCAGTCTTCCCAGAGTCTATCTAGTAAATACTCCTGTGTTAAAGAAACTTTCCACCTCTGGAAACCTTCCACAGATCTTGTCCCCCACAATGACTTGAAATCTAACTGACCAATACGGCCCTCCCTTTTTCATCTGAGAGGGATGGGGAATACTGTGGTACCCACATCCTGACAGCACAACATTCCAAAAGTCAATCATCAATCAATCAATCAATCAATCAATATCTCTCTGTCTCCATCTCCAACTCTGCCTCTGTCTCTCTCAATGTTTCTGTCTTTGCCTCTGCCATGCCTACCCCCTCCCATCTGATATTCCAGGGATACTGGACAATTATATTTATTGTACCAAAATAATATAATTATTGTATCAAGGGTCAAAACTCTGAATGTCACTTTCTACCCAATGTTGATGTCAGAAGTGGGTTTTGCTTGTTTGTTTTAATCACTATCTTGCTGTATAGCTGGGAATTGCCTCAAACTCATGATCCTCCTGCCTCTGCTTCTTGTGCGCTGGTAGTTCAGATGTGGCACCACATCTGGCTTCAGAACTGTTGACCCTTCATTAAGTGTGGGTAGAACTGAGATACACTAGAGTGAAGATGTTTAACAATAGCCTTCTGGTTTCTTCTTCTTCTTCTTCTTCTTCTTCTTCTTCTTCTTCTTCTTCTTCTTCTTCTTCTTCTTCTTCTTCTTCTTCTTCTTCCTTCTCCTTCTCCTTCTCCTTCTCCTTCTCCTTCTCCTTCTCCTTCTCCTTCTCCTTCTCCTTCTCCTTCTCCTTCTCCTTCTCCTTCTCCTTCTCTTTCTCTTTCTTTTTCTTTTTCCAATACAATGTTTCCCTGTGTAGTCTTGGCTGTCCTGGAACTCACTCTGAAGCCCAGGCTGGCCTCAAATTCAAACACCTACCTCTGCCTTTTACGTGTTGGGATTAAAGGCATGCTCCACCACCACCCAGCCATTTATTTTGTTGCTACTTCATAACTGAAATTTTGCTACTGTTAGTGAATTGTAAGGTAAGTATCTGATATGCAGGCTACCTGATATGGGACCATGCCTGGCTTCATTTTAACTTTATATCTATGGGTGGTTTGACTTTGTGTAAGTCTGTACACAACATCTCTGCAATGTCCAAGGAGGCATTAGATCTGCTGTGGTTGGAGTTACAGGCAGCTGTGAACCACCATGTGGGTGCTGGGACTTGAACCCGGGTTCTCTGAAAGAGCAGCCCTACTCTTAACCACTGAGCCATCTCTCCAGCCCTTATATATCAGTCTTAATCATCCTAGGAAGTTCATATCAACAGAGAAGCAGATCTCCACAAGTGAACTGCTCTTCTGTGGCTAAGCATAGCACAGAGGTATATGCTCTTTTTTATTTGTCCAAAGTGCAGGTTCCTTACTAACCCTGATCGTCAATCTGTCTGCAGGGACCTGCTAGGCTACTAGTCCTTCCTCTTCCCTTCTATAATGAGCCATGACAGCTATGCACGTCCAGAGCTTCCAGCATCTGCTTCTACTAGCACATGCAGAGAGCGCACCGCAAAATGAGGTCAACTGGGAGGAATGCAGAGACCAGATGTGGAACTAAGAGGAAGAAAAACACACAGACACAGAATAAGACTGGTAATGACATTGAACGGAGCTGGATCTAGCAAGTCAGACCTCTCTGTGGGTGACTAACACATATTCATTAATCTTTATTTATGTTCTGCTCAGGGGACTTAGAGTTGATCTTATTGGTAGTGGCCATATCCATCTCACATGAAAGACTTTCTGAAATGGGCCACGTCCCACTGTGAGCATAAACTGTGTTACCATTGAAATCGGGTGGCAGGGGTGGGCATGGGGCTTGGACAGGGCACATGCAGTTGAGACACATAGTTTTGAAGTGTAGGAGAGGTTATGAAAATCAATAGACATCCGCATCTTAATTAAACAACAGCATTGATCTTTATGGTCACACACCTGTTAATTCCTTCCTTGCCACTACACAGTTTTTTTTAATACAAAACAAACAAACAAACAAACAAAATCAGTCTACAGCCCGTTATCTGGCCTGCAGAATTGTCTGACCTGCTTTCTGATCACAGAGGGAACTTATCCTACACATTTCTGGGATGTGACAAATTTAGGGAGGCAGGAACACTCAAACTTTCCTAGGACCAAAAGGAAGAGTCACAAATCAGGAGACAACCAAGTCTTTGCTTTGTAATGAGACATCATTGGCACTGCTGTGATCCTTAGCAGAACTGACACTTTGGGAGGACCCAGCTCACGACTCTTCACAGTTCAGGACCAACCCCAGCATCCCTGTGCACCACTCTCTATGACACCGGCTTGATGAAGCCATAATCCATGCACTTGATAAGACACTCCCGGGCTGTCTGGACCACAGCCGCTCTCTTCTCATCTGGCTCCTGCTTTCCCACCACAGTCAGGATCTCCAGCAGCTCGCTCTCCACCAGCTTCCTCGCCAGCTCAGCATCCGCTGATAGCAGGTTGTGGGCAATGACCAGGCCCCGGTGCTGCACGGACAACTGGTCATGCAGGCAAAGCCGCTGTAGGATCTCCAGCCACTGGGTTGTCTGCAGAGTGGAAGCTGAAGAATCAGTGAGGAGGCAGAGGAAAGACTTTTCTTAAGAAAAACAAAAAGTATCAGCCGTGCCCACAGCTAAGTAACTTGATTATGACCACATATCTATAAACAGTAATAGACTAAACTAAAATAGACTAACAACCCATCCATTTATTCGTTCATTGATTGATTCATTCATTCATCCTGCCTGTGCATGAATGTACGAATGTTCCCATGTATGCAGGTGTACACACATGCAGGTGCACATGCACACGTTTGTTGTGCGTGTGTTTGGAGGCCTGAAATTGATGTCCAGTGTCTTGTCCACTTTTATTTGGAGAGGTAGCGTCTCTCAGCTGAACCCAGGGTTCACTGACCAGCTGCATTAGCTAGCCAGTTTGTCTCTGGAATGCTGGGATTACATGCATCCACCATGCCTGCCTAGCTTTCCCGTGGTTGCTAGGGATACAAACTCTGGTCCTCTTGCTTTCACAACAAACACTTTATCCACTGAGCTGCCTCCCCAGCCCCCATCCATTTATTTATTATTATTATTTTAAGCATCTTGAGAAACAGAAAGGCCGGTCCCCTGAACATCTCAGCAGAATGAAGATGCAGATCACTAAGGAAAGAGAGTCCTCATATGGCAAACACAGATAATGCTAGCTTCTATCAAGCCAGGTGCCCTGTGAGACAGGAGCTCCAGGCATGCACACACACCCTCCAGCCTTCAACTGGACTAAACAGGAGACTCCAAGGTGAGTTCTCTCCTCATTCCTCTTCCATCCACCACCCAAGATCATGAGGACAGTTGACTGTTGGGTACGGGTGCTCGGCCACTCTCATCACCTATGAGACAGTGAGGAAGCGGACAGCACAGCCAGGAGCTGACACCTGCCATTGGACAGGCACACATGAGGTAGCGCAGAAGAAGAAACATCTTCTGTATTCGTTTGGATTTATAGAGGGCAGCCCTCAGGCCCCATTCAGTCTTGCCTTCTGCATGGCCTCACCTAACTCATGGGCCTCGAGAGCCTCATGTGTCTGTCACTGATCGTCTACTAGGGACATTTCTAAACATGTCTTCCCAATGGAAAAAATGGGGAGATAATAATGCCCTAGATTCCAGGATGATCTGAAATATTAAATGATATATTATGTGTATATGTCGTACACATATCTCCTTAGGACAGTAACCCACTTATGAGAAGTGCAAAGTGTCACCAACGTGTCCTAGTGGAGAGCCCTTGTGTCTAGTTACTCCAGGAGAAGCAACTCTAGAACAATGGTTTCTAAGTGTGGTCCCCAGGCCAACATTTTCCTCTCAGACTCCAATCTATTGAATCAGAACACCAAGGGAAACTGTTCTAACTATCTCCATGGGTGATGCTTAAAAGCATTATATTTGTTTTAGCATTATCGTTTTGAAGAGCTTGCCATAGGGAAAACAAACAAACAAATAAACAAAAACAACCTGAAGTCCAGAATCCACATAGGATGAATGGTACCCAGCAGAGGCCTCCATGACAGGACAGGAGAAAAAAAAAAAGCCTACACGGAACTCAGAGACCACACACACACACACACACACACACACACACACACACACACCTGACCATGTAAAGGAGCCAACCTCTACCCCAGATGTAAGCATGTTTGAACCGAGCTGACCTGTTCACTCCCATGAAGACGAATGCCCTTGAGCTAGGCACTGTGTGCAGAGATGAAACAGTTTCATGCTTGAGACTGACAGCATTATTCCCATTACAGCTGCTGAGGTGTCCACATTCTTACCATAACAGCCAGCCAACCTGCCCGTGGCAGGGAATCTATAGCCTCGTTGCCAAATCACCACCAGCTTCCTGCGGTGACCCAACCCTTTCCAGGCTTCACTGAGGATCTTGGGAGCCCCTCAACAGCAATGTGCACCGTGATGTTATCCTTTCTTCAGTAGGAATTATGCACACCCACAAAGGAATTGGGACGCACTGTTGTGAGAGGACTTTAGCTAATGCACCCAGGAAGTCAAACAGTCGTGGTGATGGCCAACAGGCACAGTCTTTAGGTGTTAGGAACAGACTCCCAGCTGGGAAAGTTTGCTCTGCTATCCAACCTGTTATGAGACTCTATATACCTTACCCAGCTCCCTCCGTCCCTAGCTGGCTCTTACCACCTCCGTCATCTTGAGGCACAATTTCTTATGTGCCGCGGTCAGCATGGCTAGAGCTCCAGCTGCTGCGTTCTGCAGTTTGTGGTCATCCTCCCCACAGAGCAGCACCACCAGCTTCAGACGATCATTCCCATCGGCCAGGAACCTCTCCTGAACCTGTGCCGGGCAGGTGTGTGACTCAGTGAAAGAGGCCCCACATCTGTACCTCGCAAGGAGGGACAGAGGCAGCTGCAATTCCCTGACCCAGGATTTCTGAGAGATTTGCTTTGAGCCAGACCTGCATAAAACTCTTCCCTGATTGCCTGCGTGAAGCAGGTATAACTCCTCACAAACAAAAGATTAAGGCAAAAGGAGGGGTGGGGGGCACTTCCCACCTCCCCTATATTGTGTGGTCTACCCCTTCTGTTTGCAACTCTTCTCTAGGAAAAATGCAACTTCTCTTTGGAAAATACAGACTGCTTCCATGACAGTCCTGGGCCTTTGTGGTCTGCAGTACAATGGGTTTGCATGGAGAGTTGCACAGGAGCAGGGGCAATTGGGGAGTCTGCTTGGTATTGGGGAGTGATTGTCCTGTCTCCACCAGGTGACACTAAAGTGTCCCCGACACCTGAAAACAGAAGTGCCCTGACGCCTCCCAGCACCCTGACCTGTCACAGAGAGGTATCAAGGCCACATAACAGCTTGCTGCCATCCTTCAATACAAGACAGTAAAATCTAGTTGGTCAGGTTTAAGGGCATTCTATTGGAGCAAATATCCAAAATGTGGATCTCTGAAAGAGGATAATTGTCACAGATCCCCAGGTAAGGTCCTCCATCTGCATGTCCCTGGATCTGGAGTGATAGCTATCAGACGGAAGGGGATGGAAGAAGAGGTCAGTATGGTCCTCTCTTGTGGGGACCAACTGTCACTAGAAGTAGCTGTCCCACCAAGGACCACAGCCCTCCCTTCTCTTATACCTGTGCCCATAGTCTAGTTATCAAGAATGGACTGGAAGAAGAGGTAAGTTCTGTCATCTGTCACTGGCAGGCCACCTAGGATAAGAGGAAAATTCTCCTTCTATGTTCACTCCCACTCGCTACCAAACAGAGACCACTCCAGGTTGGTAGGAAGGAGGTCTTCCTGATGCCCCCAAAGGCTTGGATTCCTAGTCACTGTGCAGACAAGCCACCAACTCAGAAGTGCTCTGACGTGACCAGAAATGAACTTCTGCTCCTTTAAGACCACTGTGTAATTGATTCTATTGTTCCCCAGGGAAGGCTGCCTCCTCTTTCACATTGCCCTCTTTATACCCAACACCATCCCTGACTCCTTGGACACACCCCTTTTCTCCCAGGTCCTAACTCAGCCTCAGGCCAGCCACCCCCCCATGGACTCTAGTAACTCAGTCCCTGCTGATTGTCTCTAGCAAGCTTTCATAAGTTAGCTTTTCCACTATGTGGTGGTTAGAATAAGAATGGACCCATAGGCTTATATGTTTGATCACTTGGCCCCAGTTGGTGGAACTGTTTGGAAAGGATTAGGAGGTGTGTGGCTTTGTGGAAAAGGTGTGTCACTGAAGATGGCTTTGAGGTTTCAAGAGACTCCTGTGATTCTCAGTATTCTCCCTTTGCCGCATGGTTGTGGATCAAGGTGTGAGTGTTCGGCTGTTCTCTTGGCCTGCCATCATGGCCTCTAACCCTCCTCCAAAAATGTACGCCAAATCAAACAGTTTCTTTTATAAGTTGCCCTGGTCCTGGTGCTTTATCACAGCAATAGTAAAGTAGGTAAGACACTCTGGTAGCAGGAGCGTGTCTAAGACTTGAATTAGATATAGAGGTGAATAATCTCAGACCTCATAATGTCCAGAAGTGCCTCAGGCCTGGAACTGTCATATCTCTGATATGCTCTGTGAGCACGATGATGTTTGGTCACCATGAGAAAAAGAAAATATCCACTAGAGACTCAGAATTCATTTTCACTTTACATCCTGTGATTTTTCAGTGGTCAGTACAGCTATGACGCATTGCAGGTTCCATAATGCTCTGCAGGTTCTGTGGACCTGGTGACATTCACAGTGAGGTTTTCTAAAGTGACCCAGAACTGTACTTTAGCATCTCTTCACTGTCCTGTGGATCTTTAGTGACTACAAATGGTCTAGCCTCTTGACTTCCAAGAGCCCTGATCTCCCAGCTTGCCTTGCTATGACATTATTTAAGCTTAATTTACTTAGGTAAATGGCACCTTCCACCTCACTCAGACCACAGCTCAGCTTGGGATAGAATGCTGTGAAAATGTTTCCTGAGGGCTCCTACATGGAAATGGGGCAATACTCTTGATTGATCTGGGGACTCCTGGGTTCTCTCACCAAAATGCTGTTTTAGTATCATCTCAGGGCTCCAGTCTCACCCCAAACCCAATATTCACATCTTGGTCACCCCATCTCTCTGAACCCCCAGCCACATCCCGAGCCTGTCCCTCGGGAGCTCCAGCCTTACCTCCTTATTGAGCACCATGTTACACATGCATTCGGTGGCTGCCTGCCGTAGCTGGTCATGGTTCTCAAACATGTAGTTTTCAATGTCTGGCAAGGCCTTCTCCTTGAAGATCTTCTGCCTGGAATGGAGGGGAAGGGTGAGGAAGAAGGGGCCTTGAGTCCCCAGCAGTGAACATGCCAGGTTGGTCATGCAGGGTCCTTCCTCCATCTTCATGAGGTCCCTTCCACATCCTCATCCTGTACAAGGCACTGAGCCCACCTCCAGAAGGGGCACGGATAGATATAAGTTAAATGACGTGACAATCGTCTCCCAGGCACAGCGACGGGCTCTGGGATGAATGTGTCACCAGACTGGAGAGTCTCATTACTGAACAAGGAAATTCTCTCCCTTTTCCTGCTGTAGGTGAGATGGAGAGTTACCCTGTGGCCATGAGAGAGAAGAAAAGTCCTTCTGAAAGTTAAGACAACAGAAAGGAGGGGAGAGGGGGGACTGGTTGACTGGCATGGAGATAACTTTATAATCCCTGCATCAAACCACACCTGACCGGTTCATCCCAAACTTCATTTGCATGAGTCAATAAACTTCCTTCAAGCAGGGAGCCAGTTAGACCAGGTTTTCTGCCACTTAACACAACAACACATTACAGTCCATCATCCCTCTGCTTCCTAGAAGGAACACCTACTAATCCTTCCATCCACCTGCCTTCTCCTTCCTACTTTAGGGGGCAGGATGCTTTTGGGACATCTGCTTTACATAATCCTGTATGTTTTTATGGGGTACCAGCTCAAACCCCACCTATCCTTGATTCATCTTTGATGTCATCCAAGCAGAGCCATCAATCAGTACATGATACATACAGAATTTCAACCAAACACTCTATGGATACCTCTATGTCCCTCTGCCCTCTCCACCTGCCCCACATACCTGAGTTTGTCACTGCGCCCAGACAGGTTAGTCAGTCCCAGCAGAGCCTCATAGTTCTGAAGCCCATCCCTCTGTGTGTCCAGGAGACTCACGAGGGGCCGCACCACCTCATATACCTGCGGGGGAGGCATGGGTCAGGTGAGATACAGGCATTTCCCTGTCTCTTGCATCTGAAGCCCTATATTTCCAAAGCCCTTTCTTTCTCACACTCTGTCTGGCTTAATCTGTGATCCTGAGAGGTTGGGTTGTTCCCTTTTACTGTGCAGATGAGAAAGCTGAATTTCTAGGAGCACAATTGTGATCACTAGAGGTAGAGCCAGTCTTGGTGTCCAGGTGTCTGAATCATTATCCTCCCTCTGACAGCACCTCGACCCCTTTTTAGCAGAGATGTGGGGACAGGACCCTAAAAGCAATGGTGACTCCTTCATCACCCTTTCTTCTCAAATACCTACCCTCTCCCCAGGGAAGGCAATGTCCGGGTTAGAGACAGCAGCAATCTTGGCTAGCCCATGGGCTGCCTTCACCTTGCCCACATCTGTGCCCTCCAAAGCCAGGGGGATCAAGGCCTGCAAGAGAGAGCTCAGTCACTAGCCAGCAACAGACATCCAGAAGCCTCTCACTCCTCTGGCTCCAGCTGCCCTCTGTCTGTCTGTCTGTCTGTCTGTCTGTCTGTCTAATCAGAGATCCACAGCATAATCAGCCCAGAGACCTGTTCCTTTCTAGACAGAGTCCCAAAGACTCGTGTGTGCAAGACTTGGTCTCCAGCTGTCAGGATGATGGGGAAGTGACTGGACTCTGAAGGCTCTGAGCTAACCCTCAGATTAATCCATTGATGAGCTCACAGCTGAAGGGGCAGTTGGGATGAAAGGCCTGGTTAGAGGGAGTACATCACTGGAGTGAGTGTGCCTTTAAAAAGGTGCGTCTTGTTTCCCTTCTACCTTCCCCATCTCCTTTCCCTCTCTTTCCTCCCTCTCATTCCTGACTCCTGAAGCGAGCAACTTTGCTTGGCTTCACACTCTGCCATGAGGTTCTGTCTCATCACTAAGCCACAGTGAGCCCGTCGTGGACTGGAACCTCTGAGAACATGACCCCAAACCAATGTTTCTTCCTCTAAAGTTGTCATCTCAGATATTCATCACAGAGACAGAGTCTGACTAACCCTAACATGTATAAAACAATTAAATACTTATCAAGGATTCACTGCCTGGTTCCCAGGATTGCCAAGGTCTCTACCTTCACTCCTCATTCCATTTTGAAAGAAAAATTAATAATCAATAGATTGATTTTTGCTAGGTGTGGTGGCACAGGCCTAAAATCTCAGCACCCAGGGAAATGAAGAAGGAAGATTACAACAATTTCAAGTCCAGCCTGAAGTGCATACATGACAAGAACTGGCTAGCCAGGGCTACAAGGTAAGACCCTGTCTCAAATAATAATAATAATAATAATAATAATAATAATAATAATAATAAGAAGAAGAAGAAGAAGAAGAAACTTTGTATTTTACATTTTGTTCAAGCTAAATCTAATCCTATTTATCTATTTATTGAGCAGCTACTGAGAATTGATGCATCTAACCTACTTCCCACAAGTATCTGGAAAGTTAGACTATGATTTCTTCTCCCCATTTTGCAGAGAAAGAAATTGCAGTTCAGAGGAAGTAAAGTGCCCAGGTTTGCACAGCCAAAACAAAGAAGAGCAAACTCCCACTGCAAAAGAAGTTTTGATTTGTGTGGAGAAGCCCATGGTCTGCCTTCCAGCCGGAACAGAAGGGGTTGTGGGTGGGATTCCAAAGTAGATACCAGGGCATTACCAAATCAAGAAGGAACAAGTTTGGGCCAATGAATTAGATGGTACAGATAACTAAGTAAGTGTGTTTTGCGAAGTTAGGGTG